>NC_045739.1:21557155-21567760 GCF_008692095.1 Etheostoma spectabile | reverse complement strand
CACACACACACACACACACACACACACACACACACACACACAGAGTAAGGGCTCTCACCTCCTTGGCATCATCAGGCTCTCCGTGGTTGAGTGCTGAGTACAGCACCATGTACTGTGTTGCACCGGGCGCTGCACCCCAACTCACTCGCAGTGTGCTGTAAGAGGCAGGAGTCACCTCCAGGTTGGCAGGCATGGCCAGGGGCACTGAGTACAGGAGATAGGAAGATACTCTGTAAATACATATTTATACGCTGGCAAGTAGTTAAATGATTTTTGGTGTCTAAATATTTTGGTGATGATTTCCGTAAGTAACTGTGGCGCTCCGTGGTACTAAAATGGAGTAGAGGAGATTAACAGACCGACAGACATGGTTATGGTTTCTTAGCCTTCTTGCTTTTTCGTGGTTGTAAATAGAACTTTTGTTCCTAATTCTCCCCCCCCCCAAAATTGTAGCAATCCACAGACAGAAAAGAAATGCCAGGAACAGCCGAGTACAACTGATACACTGACAAACAAAACGTGACATGTGGGACTCATAAACAAGCAAATTAATTCTTTAAAATGTAGTATTTAGCAGCGATGTCAGTCTTACATGTAGTGACAGTTCCTCTGAGCGCAAGGCCAACATTGTCTTCATACACAGGGAAGATGGACACGTGGTACAGTGTCTGAGAGGAGAGGTCTTCCAGCAGCACAGTGGACTCTGAGCCGGCCAAAACCACCTAGGGACAGAGCATCACTTTAAAAATATGTTTTACTTTTTATGTGACTTTTATTCTCATCCTACACAGTACCCCACAATTTTCAACAATAACACAACATTTGTTTTGCTCCCTTTGTCCTCTCTCCGACAGCTTTAGCAAGAACAGTGTTTTTCCTGTTGCAATCAAGCACATTTCTCCCAGACTTTGAATAGGATGTCAAAAACAATGTGGTGGCTGCTGGAATGTGCCATCCTTCATAGTGACAGTCTTATTTTGCTTATATAACTGTCCTTAATTCTCAAACCTAGTGTGGTAATAAGTTAAGGTTGCGTCCTGACCTCCTGTGGACTCTGACCCTCTGCGCTGTGGTAGACCACTCTGTATTGTTGGACTGGCTTAGAAGGATTGGTCCAGTGAAGCTTTACTTCTCTGGAGCCCAGTTCAGAGAACCGCAGATCAGTGGGACTGGGGTAGGAGAGGGCTGGGTCGGCTGTGGGCCCAGGCTCCATTCCTGGAGACACAGCAACAAGGAATCAGCGTGTTAGACTGTAACAAAATATTCATCCTTTGAAAAACTACAAGTTTGCGTTCAAATACTGTCTGACAAGTTGGGAAGGAAAGACAAGCCGATAGACTGAAAGCTAGGGGTAGAAAGCTAGACAGATATATAGGTTACTTTTTGAGATGCCACGGTCCTCTATCCTTCCACACAGAATGTGGACCAGTCGTGCCACTAGTTTGCTGAGCAGAGGGAAGTCATTCACATTGTAGACGTTCAGATCTACCGGCTCCGATGCCACTTGTCTCAACTCAGCCTCGTCAGCATTCTTTACACCTGATAAACACAAAGTCATAAAATTGCTTAACCTACTTTGCACAAAAAGCATTTAGAGATTAGGAGAAAAGGCCTCGGAGCCCCTTACAATGAACAGAAACTGTATTGCATAACACTAATAAGACCACAGTAGACTATAATTGGTAACACTTCTCTCAAGTCAAAGTCAAGATAGCTTACAGTCCCATGGTGCACAGAAATGCAAGGAATGGATGTGACTGGATTAAAGAAAACACCGAAAAACGTCAGAAGGTTAAAGGATTTAGTCTCGACACCACCTCACACTCTTTTCTTTTCAGTCTTACCTACAGCGATGATCTCCACGCCGGCATTCTTCAGCCGGTTTGCTGCAGCAATGGCGTCATCCTGAGATTTCCCATCGGTCAACAAGACCAGGAAAAAAGGTGTGTCCGACCTCGTGCCTGCCTCGGCCCTCATGTTCTCCTCCATGACATGGAGCAGCGCCTGGCCTGGGAGATGGATGCATGGTTACACATTGACAGACCTACAGTACCAATGTGTACGTATTGTATGTATTATGATGTGCTTATATTCTGAACACTAACCATATTGAAGCTGCACACTGTGATGTGTTTACCTGTAAATGTGTTTCCTCCCTTATATCTGAAATTCCTTACAGCCTCCAACAGCTGGTCTTTAGTGGTAAAGTTGTTGAGCTGCCACTCTGTGCGGGGGTCTCCACTGTACTGGGTCAGACCTGGGACAATGACACATCATTAAGCAACATTTGATTATTTTTTTGTGGGACATGCCATTAGGAAAAGTAAATTCATTATACCTTAAGTGGCTCATTTTTTGTCTTCAATGTTGCTACTACAGAGCTGTTTAAAACCCAAAAGCTTAGACAACGTCTGGAAAAGCTTTGGCACACTTAAATTTGTTGTATTATAGCACCTTCTTGGAGTAGCAAAATCAGCATGACATTTAAACATGAGCGCTGAAATTAAAGTGTACTAAAAGGTGTTGACGTGGGAGCTGTGTATTAGCTGAAAGGAGCTGAATGATCAGTTGGTTACCAGCAGGTGGTTGCTAGGACTTTACCAATGGTTGCTAAGGTCTTTCTATGTGGTTGTTAGCTGGCTCCTGTGGTCTTTTTTTGCAGTTGCTAGGTTTGTAAAATGTGATCCTCACCGATCTGAATGTGATCCGGCCCAATGTGGAAGGGTGTCATCAGGCCCTCCAAGAAGTCCCTGACCCGTCTGAAGTTAGTGCGTCCAATGCTCCAGGAGCCGTCCACCAACAACATGATGTCGGCCGCTGCATCGCTGTCACACTCAAATGGTTTCCTTGGAGACACACCTTGATAAAAGGAAGCATGAAGCAAATAGTCTTGAACTGATAAGATAGGTTATAGAAATTTGTTGAATCCATGCAAAAGAGCACTGAAGCTGTTCTGGAGGCTCACGGTGGATGGACCCTTTATAGAAGTAGAGGATTTTTGGCATTTTTTAGGGTTAGGGTTATTTTATTTTTTTATATTCGGGCAGAAGTAAAAATCCACTATGATTTTCTTCAGACCTAAAACAAAGAAATGCTGCTGGTTGCTATTGTGTGCCCGCACTACTGTTGGTAAAATTGTTAAGTTATTTTATTTATGAAAGTTTTCACATTTGTGTTCTGATAAATGCTGCTAAGTGCAATAAACTTTATTTCTTGATTGAAAAGTTTCTTTGACAAAGATTTTCTTCTTTTTTTAATTTTCTGTTTATTTAATATATTTTGTATACATTATTTATGCAATATATTTATATATTTATTATACATTTTTAATTTAAGTATACAAGTGCAGATTAGTGAAGTGTTCAATATATGTTTTTGTTGAGAAAGGTTGTGTATCTTAAGTAATTATTAGTGTTACATTTTATCTTTCAAATGTTTAAGGTTTTAAGGTTTAAAAACAAGCACATGTTGGCCAAAATAAATCCGGCAACATGTGGCATAATGGCTCCAACAACATAAATTATAGTATATTATTATTGTGCATTTGTATATTAGTGAGTAAATGGGTAAATGTATACTTTTAAATCAGGAAACAGATGGCAAAAAGTAGGTGTAGTTGTTAAAATGTAGGCGCCTAAATGTCCGCATGTGTTGACACGGTGCAAACATGAACATGAGCAAGTTTCCATGTATGTGAATGTGTGTGTGTGTGTGTGTGTGTGTGTTCCCTTGGATTATGAGGAAGAGAGAGGACACATGTGGCCTGCAGCCAAACCAGATGGCCTATCATTATCCTTACCTTTACCTGTCCCTCCCTTGTGTAAACACTGTCATCACATTCAAACCAACACTTACTGCTCTTAAGCCTCTTGTTCCCTAACCAACAAGAGGAGCCAAAGATGATGGTGGCCAGCCATTCTTTATGTTCAACTTCCTGCTTAAAATGGATTTGTCCTAATCGGTTCATCCTGTTTTAGTTCATTAAAACAACAAATGTCACCAAAAGATCAGTTTTATGTAATGTTTCCTAATACCGGGGACAGGAGGTTACCTGTAACCGGTTGTGTAGGGAAGGGTGTCTTCCGGGGTTTCTCCTCGGTGGCTTTGCCCTGTGTCGTCCCCTGCTCCTCCTTATTCTCCACTTTAGAACGATCCCGCTCTTTTTCTTTCTTCCTCTTCCTCTTTTCTTTGCTGGTTTTCTCTGGGGCCTCATCGGGGAGCTGGGAGGGGGTTTCTATTGCTGGGGTCTCTGGAGGAGAGAGCACATGGGTGGGGTTACAGTAAGATAAGCAAAGAGTGTTTAGGGGACCAGTTGAAGCTGTACGTGACAGGAAATCCATTAGATCCATTTGACTTCAAAGGATCAAAAGAACAAGTGAGAAAACATTATTTCCCTGTTAACACCTAAACATTATGGTTTTATGAAACATAGTAACGTCTTTAAACTTAGCTTGATAGATCAAACCCTTGGCCTGGCCCCCCTTCCTTGTCCTAGTTCCATCTTGTTCCAGCTTTTGTTTCCTGTGTTACACCTACTGTTGCTGGGCTGTCATTATTGTGTATGTGTGTATTTCTCCCAAAGTGCTTTGATGTAGGCATGTGTAAATACAGTATACTGTACTTAGGGATAGGGAGGGATATTTACACCTGCAAGAAAAAGGCTAAGAGAAAAATTAAAGATCCAAACCACCTGTCTTAACAGCTTTTTCTTCCCTGTTGAGGTCGGAAAGAAGGTACCAGATGTACCAGACCAGCATATATAATAATAATAATAATAATAATAATAATAATGTATACTTTAGTAATCCTGCAAGGGGAATTCATAATTTACACTTTATGGTTATTACACACAGGCCTGAGTTACACACACATGTTCAGTATATATTATACATGCACTAAATGTAGAGAGGGGGCTGCCCATGGAAAGGCACCCCAATCAGTTGGGGGTTCGGTGCCTTGCTCAAGAGCACCTTGGCAGCGACCCTCCGGTTCCCAACCCAACTCCCAACTGACCCAGCTACTGCCACCCCAAATATATATGAATATATATTTATTGTTATTACTGTTTCTAATGCATACATTTTAGGAACTGAGAGGATTACATTTACCTGGAATTAGACACACACAAATACTTCAATCATCCTTTTGTCATCTTAGAAATATTTCAAAGATCAGAGCAATGTTATCTCTAAAGCCTTTCTCACACATTAATGCTCAGCTTCAGACTGGGCAGAACACCGCAGCAATGCTTCTGACCAAGGCAAAAATAATCATCACCTGGGGTTTTAGGTTATTTGCACTTGTTACCAGCTTTAAAAAAAAAAAATAATTTCAAATAAAATAGATCAATAAACTCGGAATGCCTTACTGTCCCAAAAAGCCTAGATTTGCTAAGTTAAACATTTTAGCTGATCCACAGTCCCGATTTAAAGCGTAACTCTTGCCAAAATGCAACCTTTTTGTGAATGTAGCCGAGTCAATCTTTCGTTTAAAAGCATAATTAGGACGTAAGCGCCAATTTTAAAATTGAGCATATTTTTGTTTTCGGTCAAATGGCCTTTTGAAAGGGAAAGCTAGAGGCACTATGACAGCATCAAAATAGTTATTTTTAAAACAATAAGAAGGCTCAACACAACATGAACCTTTGCTCCGAGTATCACCAGGGTCTCTACACAGGAACTCCAGCATTGAGAACATTGTTTGTGTTCACAGAGTTTACTAAAAACAAAGGTTTTGAACGACTCCCTTTGGCAGTTGTTGTTTACGCTATCCGCCATCTTGTCATTCAAAAAGAGCCGCTCTCCGAATGCGAATGAACGAACTCCGTAGGAGGAAATGTCATTCTTACACGAGGCTCCTTTTCAACTACAAGGTCAATATTGTTTTTCACTAACGACAAAACAACAAATTATCTGTGCGTTTATATGAAACTAAGCTTTAGGAGCTTTCCATCTGACTATTTTTCATGTTGTGTCGAGCCTTCTTAGTGTTTTAAAAATAGCTATTTTGATGCTATCATAGTGCCCCTAGCACACCCATTCAATAATCCATTTGACCAAAAACAAAACTGCGGTAAATCTTAAAAGTGGCGCTTCCGTCCTAATTACGCATGAAAGTTTGACTCGGGTACATTAACAAAAAGACCCTATTTGCAATTTTGGCGCGAGTCCCGGTTTAGGTCAAGGGGTGATCAAGCTTTTGCTGTCCTGGCAACTCAGCTTTCAGACTGCTGGCACAGCTTTTAAATCATGCCTTAAAACACATTTCGTAGACCTGTTTGTCCGACTACTTATTTGTTCATATACTACAGCCTTGACATGTTTCCACCAGATTTTGTCAATTTTTCTTCTTTTTTTTTGCATGTGCCTTATTTATATTACCGCTTTTTACCTCATTGATTGTTTTACATGTAACAGTGTTTTTATGCTGTTGTGTTTAGTGTGTGATTATCTTTTTTAAATTTTGGATTTGTATTGTACTTTGTGATCCTAATAAAATCCTTATTATCAATATTTGATACAATATGAACACAGACAGCGCATTGGGGTTTGCCACATAAAGCAGAATAAATCATGACTTTGTAACAACTGCAAGGATCCAAGTCACCATACTGTAATTGTACCAATATGTGTGTCTGTCAATCTGTCTAGCATGCCCTACCTGTAGTAGCAGCAGCAGCAGCAGCAGCAGCGGTGGGGTCAGGATACAGAATTGTTGGTACACCCAACAAAGCCTCTGTTACATCGTCCAGGTCTCCTGACCCTGATCCGCCTGGCAACATCTTCTTTTTCTGCTCTCGACTACCGCTGCGGATCATTTCCTCTTCCAGCAGACCCTCCACTGGAAGAGAGAAAGAGCAGCTAAGGGAATCACATAAAGTAATCTATATTAATTTGTATTCAAGTCAACAGTACTTCCAGTGGCGCGGGAAATCTGATCCCAAATCCTTTAAAAAGAGGCTTCATCATAATGTATGATGTATGTATGCATGTTTCAAAATCAACTGTAGATATGCCAATATACAGCAAATATGAAACTCCTTGTGCAAATGGAATACATTAACCATTTAATCAAAGCAATGCCTCCAAATCTGTTATAACTCAAGTCTTTGTTTCTAACCCGGGCTATAGGTTTAAACTGGGCTACCGCACAGGCCAAATAAACATTTTTATTATAGCAAATTTATTTCCAACATATAAAAAAACAATATTCACAATAATAAACAGACTGTAAATCAAAGCCTGTCACCTACTTTATAGACTTTGTTTTAAAATGAAACTTTCTCCCCAGCATTGGACAAGGATGCCTGAAGTGAGAGCACAAAATTCAAATTTCACACTGACACCAGCAATGACAATGCTAACATGCTGATAGCAGGTATAATGTTTACCATGTTTACCATCTTAGTTAATTGTGTTAGCATGCTAAGATTTGCTAAAAAATACAAAGTGCAGATGAGGATGATGGAAACAACATTAGTTTTACAGGTATTTTTTCATCAACTAAAGTTTTAGAGAAATATAATTAATTATTTTGGGGCATTTCTTTATATAGGACAGAGAGGGGGAATGACATGTAGCTTTGGGCCGCAGGGCAGAGTCAAACATGCGGCTGCAGCGTCAAGGGGTAACTCTATGTAGGGGTGCCTGCTCTACCAGTTGAGCTACCCAAGCGCCCGACAAATTTTGACCTGATGATGGCGCTTGATGAAAAGTAAAAGGAACATGAAAGTTAGAACTATTCAATTCAAGCCAAGTTTTATGACAGTCCATCAAATAGTTGTTGAAACACTTCAAACCACAAATGTCAACCTAATGGTGGCGATGTGGGTCAGGTGAAAGGATATATTGTACTTTATACTTCACTACATTTATTTCATAGCTTAAGTTACTTTGCAGATTCAGACTGATAATACAAAATATAATTATGTATGTATGTATGTATGTTTATTACTTTGTATCCATTTCTAATGGGGGGAATTCAAAAGATACCCAGCACTATATAAAGTATATTTAATTTAATTTAATTGAATATATTTTGAAATGTTCACTCTGCACACTGATTACTTTTACTATTGCTTACTGAAAGTAATATTTTGATGTTGATATTTTTGTACTTTTACTTAAGTAAAAGATCTGAGTACTTCTTCCACTACTGGTAATCACCTCGTGTGTGTCACAAAGTAACAGCACAAAATAACAAAATTGCCATAGGTAGACCCATTGTGGCATATGGTCAGGTACCTGCCAGGGAATGTGTCAATAAATGGACCATTCCTGCTGTTACGGCTGTTACATTCGAGATGAGAGAGGTAAAACTGATCGTGCTAAAGTTAAAGATACAGTATTTTTGCTGTTTGGTATGTTTAAAAAAAACGTAACTGCTTCACCAGTTTCTGTTGGAAAAGCCTTTCCTGAAGGTCATTTATAGCAAACTAAGGGGGGGAAATTTGCAAGGGAGGTAGTAAAAGGTACTGTGCCCAGAGGGGGCTAAAGCTAAAGGGAAATGTGACGCATCAGGAAGGAATTCCCAGACTGCGATAATTCCAGAGAGACAGCCGGTGTTACAAATTTCAAAGTTAACGTGTTTTTCAGACCTGCCTGCACACGTTTGACTCGACACAGTAACCTACTGTCCCTTGCACAGTTTTCAAAAAAACCACAGGCCACATTCAAGTATCAAACAATTCAATATGAGGCCCCGGAGAGTGTCAAGTCAGAGTCATACAAACAATAACAATTAAAAGTCAAAAGTGAAAGGGGCTCACAAATCAGTGGGGGATTTAACAGCCAGAGAGCTGTGATGGGATTCACTGTCACAGCCGTCGGAAATAACAGTGTTGAAGCCAGAGACAGAGATGCCTGAAGTAACCTGTGCGCACAATTTGATGCCAATTCCTATACAGACCCTAATCCTCCAAACACAGGTGGTGTTACATCAAAATATCCTCATCCTACTGTTGGTTTCCTAAGAAATGACCAGTTAACTAACTCCAAGTAAGTATACACAGCAACTTCAAATAAAACCCACTTTCCTGTAATCCAGCTAGAGTAGTATTTATACCCACTCACTGTGTGTGTGTGTGTGTGTGCGTGGTCTGATGGGGTGGGACCTTGGAGGAAACACTGCACACTCCAAGAAAGTGTAAGAATGTCAAAAATGTATCACATCCTAACTTTGCTGTGTTGCCAATGTTATCTCTCAGCACCAAAGTCAACAGCAGTTCTTTTTATCTCGGGTCAGTGCTGTACATCACATGATGCCTGCAGATAAGTATGTCCCTTGTTCAACCCCACAAATAACTGTAGCTTGCTTTGAGATTTCCAGTTAATCTGGAACAAAATGTATGGATTGCAGATTTAAAAAAAAATCCTATATCATAGAAGATGGCCTTTATAGATATGCAGTCATGTTAACGTTCGCTTGATACACACACTCACAAACAATCTACTTCATGCCTCTTTATCTCTCAACACCCTATGTCTATTTGTTTCAATGCTTCATCTTCGTCATGTCTGTCTATATGTCTGCCGAGCTCTCCTGCTCACTGCCCAAATCTCTCTGCCAACCTTTCTGATTTCTCCTTTGTGTGTGTGTTCCTTACTGGTGAATCGTCGCTTTGCCAGAAGTCTTTCTGTCGTCCCATTGAGCACGAGGACTTGGAGGGTGTATTCCTGACTGGAGTCCAGTCCTGCCACCGTTGCCCGGCCCCGTGTGGTGGTCAGCATCAGCTCTGGCTGTGGCACCTCTGGAAAACACGAGCATTTTGGTTAAGACATGCCTCTGTACAGCATACAATTAAGCCTAAAGGGAAAGTCAGGATTCAGGTAATCATCTAATTTGGGTTTCTGGGTTAACATGTTTACATGCTTTGAAGTTCAAAAAGCACATTATCTTTCTCGTACTGTCTTTCTTTGTCTCTTTAGGGCCGCCTCCCAAAAAAACCCAGTCTGATTGGTTTCTTCTGAATCTGCATTCTAGTCATTGCAGCCGGGGAATGTCTGTCACAGCACTGTACCGGCACTTTCTACCTATATATAGGATACAGAAGTTGTGACACTGTTTAAAGTTTCCGAAAACGGGCTGTGTGCATTTCTCTGTGGGTTCAGCGTTTTTACTTTATATTTTTTTATACTTACTTGATACAGTGTTTATATAGCACCTCAACCTGCTTTAACAAAAACACATGGAAGATTCACATTGTCTTTACAATATGGGACCTGTTAATGGCTTTCAAGAATCAAACACTTAAACATATTTATACTACCCAAAACACCATGAATATTTACAAAGAAAAACCAGAGTCAAATGGCCTCATATCGGGGAATGTACTTCTTTTGAACCGTTAAAGCTACATTGTGTAAGAATTTCTCCCATCTAGCGTTGAAATCACATATCGCAATCAACTCTCTCTCGCCACACAGTTCAAAGTAGGTATTGCAGCTACGGTAGCCATGATGCTTCAAAAAACAAAAGTGTACAAAAGGCCGTCTATCAGGCGTGGTTGTTGGAGAGAATCTCAGAGAGTGGCGCAGACACCATGAGCAGGCACGCGTGGCACCTCTGAGAGAGAGAGAGAGAGAGAGAGAAAGAGAGAGAGAGAGA
>NC_045739.1:21548186-21557145 GCF_008692095.1 Etheostoma spectabile | reverse complement strand
GAGAGAGAGAGAGAGAGAGAGAGAGAGAGAGAGACTTGAAATTGATGGTGGTGGTCAATATTCATAAAAAAAGGACAAGTTTGGGAACGGGCAACACATATTTTGATCATGAACAAACATTACACAACGTAGCTTTAGGGTTTTCTCTCTCAGATGGCATTTCCTTAAAAAGAGGAGCCGCAGGGTGAGAAACATCTCTAACGATGTTGCAAGCCTTACAGCATGCCAGAATTTCAAAACTTCCACAAATATCATCACTGATGACCCACCTTTTAAGGTTTGGTAAACTTTGCTTCACCATGTAAGGTTATCAGGCATTATAGTGCAAAGAAAATTGGAATTCTTTCAAATGTTTTTGCCGGCAATTTCGACAGGTAGTTTCCCACATCTCCTAAAGTCTATGACCAAAGTTTTTCCAATATTAAGCTCGAGGCCATCATCGCTGCGCCAGTTTACAAGATCAGACACCTCGCTCCCATGTGCTGATTCATCTGATCTTGTGACTAACCAACCACTTTAGCAAAGGTAGACCAATCATCCAAGTAATAAAGCAGAGGAGAAAGGCAGTTAATTATAAGTGACTTGGAAAGTTTTTTTTATTCGCTTTTCATAATACTTTTTCATTTCATCGTTTAAACTGTTCCATTTTAATCTTTGCAATTATGTTCTCTAAATGTCTAAATGTTCTTATTAATAAATAATAATTACAATTACAATACAGCTTTGGTTGAATTGGTTGGTCAAATGTCTCAAACTTTATTCTTTCTTTGGTAAAAGTAAATGTAATTTTTATTGTAACAGAATATTTCTTTAAAGAAATGACCACATGGTAAGTACTAAAGTACTGGTGGCCTTCCCTCTCTAGTCCACAGTCTACTACCTGGCCTTGGATGTCTTGAGTCAGATCCGCCTCTGCAAACCATTTCCCTGAGAGTAAAAGTTGCAAAAGTTGGCATGGAAGCAATAAATAAGTAAACATAAAAGTCTAAATGTTTCCGCAGAAATGCTGAAGGTCTAAGTGGAGTTAGAACTTCAGCATTAAGACCTTACCTAGTTCTCATAGTACTACATAGTAATAGTACTCTCTGCTACAGTACATTCAAATTTGTCAGGGTTTTAGACATCATATTATTATGCACATCCTGCTCCAACAGCCACTAATGTACTCCAGATTATGCACACTAGTCCCAGTACTTGTTTGATTAAATAGAACAAAATCCTGAAATCTTATCAGTAAATTACGGAGCACATCCATTCCATCTGTGTATACCCAAAGTAAAACAATGCTTAAAAAACTGTGTTTACATTTATGTTACATTTAAATGTATAAATCTTAGCAGAGGGGCTTTCAGCCATTCACGGTGTAATGCTTCTTTCTTTTCCAACTGGTCCTCAAAAACCTTTTTTTCGTCTATATGACACATCGCTTCCTCTTCTGTCCTCCAAATCGCAGATGTATGTTGCAATCTCCTGCATTTCTTTTGAATACATTTTCCAGGATTCCAGGATCTCATCTACACCTCCCTTTCACCCCTATACTGGCCCCCCCGCCTCCTAAAGTCTTAAGTCAAAAGTCTACACCTCAAGTCCCGTGTTGAACTGAATTGTTCTTCTAAGCACCCCTCTGTCTCTCTTTTAAACGTGCCTGGACTTAGCAGCACAGTGTGGAATGGGAGATAAGAGGGTGACAGAGAGAAAACAATGCAGAGGAAGAAGTTACAGGGGCAGGAAGAGTCCCAGATGTGAAGGAGGAGGTGAGGAGAGAGGGTTGCATTCTTATCCAAACCATCAGCTGTGAAGCAAGAGAGCTGACACATTTATGGCGGACTGGATTACAGTGAGAGGAACGGCACCTTCACACTCCATTTATATGTTGTTCTGAACTGGTGACGAGGGAATCAAGGCTTGCACTTAAAAAATAGGCTAATGTAATGATGTTGGATCATGTAATCATGTAATCATGTTTATGATCAGATTGTGATTGGCTTTTGGCCAGTCCATTTTATGATATTCTTCTATAAATGGAAGAAAAATAAAGTACTTCAATGACTTACCCAACAAACTTTTAGTAAAGCATAAGCAAAAATACAGTATATTTTGACCATTTTTTTAACTCGTTTTAACAAAACCAGAACATGTTCAGAACATGAAATGTTATTGTACCCTTTGAATGTAAATAAGACACAATGCAATCTTCTTTTCTTTTTTTGGTAATATATTGAGCCAGAGGCAGAGCTGCTTATGAGGGCATCCATAATGCCAAAACCAGAGAATTCAAAGCTGCACTCCCTTATTCACAACTCCCTTTATAACCATTTAATGCTTCAATATAATTTAAAAATATCAAGCCGTAGGCAATATAATACTGATGACTAGTGGAGTCATAAAGCTTTTTCCAGATAATAAAACACCCAACACATACAGTTTGGATGTTGGATTATGACAGTAGCAAACCATCCACCCAACCACACCAACAGGTCTGGACAAACTCTACAGACAGCCACGAATGGTATCCTCAGGCTAACAAGCACTGAGTCTGCTTCTCTGGTTCTGTTTTACAAACAAATCTGGTCAGCACCGAAGTGGTCTCAGAATCCTTCAGTATATGGGCATACCTGTGCAGACTCGGTAACCGAACACGACAAATACCGGTGTATATACTGTATATTTGTAGATATATACAATTAAAAAAAATATATATGTATGATAATGGCAATATTCCGACTTGCTGACGTAATTGTCTGTTTGAAAACTGTTAAGATGTGCACTTTGTCGTACTATTAATATTCTATACAGAATTTGAATCTCACTCTCATTATTTGAACCTTGAGTTCATTTCAAAGGTGTTGGATGGAGTTGAGGTCAGGGCTCTGTGAGGGCCAGTCAAGTTCCTCCACACAAAACTCACCCAAACAACTTCTTTATCACCTCATGTTGTACACAGTGTCATGCTGAAACAGAAAAGGGTCTTCACTGTTGTCTAAAACATCATTGCATGCTGTAACATTAACATTTCCCTTAATTGGAATTAAAGGGCATGAGTTTACTTCAACACGGCCAGGAAAGTCTCACCTGAGATGGGTCTCACTCGGACCTTGTAGCCCTGAACGGGTCCGTCAGCCTCCTTCCATTTCATCTGCAGTCTGTCCTCAGACAGGACCGTCAGCTTGAGACGACCTTAAAATTCACAGAGACAAAGGAAAGAAAACTAAACGAAAATTTCAGTATGTGTGCATGTTGTCTAGTCAGGTATTTGGGTCAACAGAAAGAGGAGAGCACGACAGTTGCAGGCGTTAATGAAAGATCAAAGAAACTTTTTTTATTCCTCCCGTTCTCTGAGATGGCCTAACCTCTCTCGCTTCCTTCTCCCCAAATCAAGTCCCTCTCTTGTTTCGACTTCATCTACATAATTTCCAGCAGGGGTTTCCCAACAAGCAGTTTCTTTCATGTTTCATCCTCCCGCAATCCATCCATCCCTCTCTCCAGCTGCCCATCATTCATCCATCAAAGCATGCCCTGTCCTCCCGTCTGGTATAGAAACAGGAACAGGACGCTGGTTGGGGACTGGAGGGTCAAAGATGATGTCAGAGGAACAGCACAGAGTTACAGTGTGCTAGGGTTTTGTATGTACTTTGTGGCAGGGTGATAGATGGAGAGGAAGATGAGGGGGGGAGGGGAAAACGGAAGCAAAGAAGACAGAGGAGTGTAGACATGAACAGCATGAATCATAGAACTCTGTCTTCCTTGCTTTTGTGGACATATGACCCTCAGCACTCAACAGATTCTTTTCTGACCATCATGTATGTGTAAAACTGTGTGTGTGACTGTGTATTTGGGGCAGGGGCCTCTGGAGGGTCCTTATCGTCTTGGGTGCCTGGCAGAAGATCATATAATGTCTGATGGGATTTAGAGAGACTGAGGTCAAGGTCTAAGAGACCCACTAGCAACAACAACCTTTTCACATAGGCGAGCAGATATGCAGCTGGGTAAAGTGGCTGTTTTGTACTCCCTGATGTGTGGGATGAGAGCAGCTGGATGCTGCCATCATTCTTTAGTTCAGCACTGAAATAATACGCCCTTTGGGTGTATTGTTCTTATAAACTAGCAGTGGATAATACATTTTAAAAGTTAGCAAATTAGGGACGCCTGTTACGCTATCTTTTTGGACAAGTTTTATTCACAAAAATGTTAATAAATAAAAATTTAAAAAACTAAGATTTGTGAAATTTAAAGTGGTGTCATAAGGTAATATTAATAGTACAGCTGCGTCATCGGAGCAGAGCTGTACTGTGACAAAGAGGAAATGGTTTGACACTAAGTTGGACAAGAATAAAGAGGCTGTGACAGTCACACAGAGAATATATTATCCTAGCATCTACTGAAACATATAGTTGCTGTGCTAAAATATGCCAATAAAAATCTGCTTCATGGCAAACTACAACCAAGTACAGGCAATTTTAGCATACAACATAATAAACTAATACATTTTGTTTAAAATTTTGTTTGAGGTATTAAAATACCTCAGATTATTGACGTGTGAGATTATTTATTTAATGCTAATGGTACTTGTCATGGGAAAACATTTTCTTTTAGGATACAGCTAGGACTAGCTAACATGCTAGCATTGCCTGCAGTTTATCTCCTCACAAAAAGAATAAAAACTGTGACGCTGCATTACTATACTTTTAATAACATCTTACAATTAGTTTGTGAAATAGTGTGAGTAATTGTGTTTACTATGGTAATTGGTTACGGTAAAATAATTTATGTTCTATCTATTTTTTGGGACACCGCTAGCTAGCTAACTAGCATCTCTAGCCATAGGCCTATGTCTTCTTACAAAAAGAAGAAGGCTATGGCTACTTTCTTTATAATTAATGTTCTAGGAATAATACAATGATATAGTAATATGTTTAGGTTAATACCATAGAAGGAAAAAATAGTTACTTTATACCAGTATGACCATTTTAGCAATGCTAACGTTAGCCATATGTAGCTAGTATTCAAGAGATATTAACCACCAAAAAGTACAATAACCAACATATTTTTCTGGACTTCACCATCATATCTGCTTGTGTATGTGACATATTCTCTTAATAGTAGATATGGAATGGTTAAAGTGGTCATAAAAGGCACTCCTCTACCTTGGCCATGGACCCCTGAGGACAGCAGGAAACACAGCATTAGCCAGAAAGATGATGATGATGAAGGAAGGAGGTGAGGAGACATGAGTGGAGCCTAGAAACATAAAAAAAACAGAGTTTTGAATATTTCATATACTTATTAAATTATACTTATAAAATATATATTTACTAAAGTTGTCATTAACTCTATTAAAATACATTTCACTTATTGTATATGTAGCCAATTTACTCAGTTGAGTCAAATGATCTGCATTAAATAGCTTAAAAAGCTGAAAGTAAAAACAAACCAACAAAAAACGCTAAACCAACTAGGCGACCCAAAGTGGAGCAGCACAGATACTATCCAGATGTTTTTAAAACAAGGAAATTACAAAAGATTATTTATGCCAGCTTCTCAAATGTGAAGATTTGCTTTTCTTTCTTTTCCATGATATCAAACTGAATATCTTTGGGTTTTGGACCGCTGGTCACACAAAATAAAGAAATTTGAATATGTAAACTTGCAGCTAAAGTACTATTCTGACATTTACAAACCAAACAATTAACGCAGAAAACAAATGCAAATTCTATCTTTCTTTTTTTTTTAACCTGGCACAAACATTACCTGTTACCTTTTCCCATGGGAACTCTTTTATGACTAACTCGGACTACAGGTGCTTAGTGCTCGTCCCCATTACAGACCTTAAACTTCACACAGCTAATGACACACACAAGGCTGTAATATTAACTAACACGCAGCACTTTTAGAGGCCATAAAACTAACACACCTCCCGTCCCAGCATTTAACAGCACACACAGTGTACACTAAAGTACCTCATAAAATGCACACACTAAATAATTGGAATTTTCTTATGCTTATTCTTTCATGAAGAAAAATTATTTGCAATTTTTGGGTTAAATATATTACTTCACGACATGTTTGGAGATGTTTAGAGTTATTAGAGCCGTTGTTTCCATTCTGCTACAAAACATCTGTATACATACTGTACATCATGACAACATATCATTTGCATTTGGGGGTCATTAAAAATTAAAACTGACCACCGTTTTTTTTTATATTTCAAAACAAAGCTAAATGTACTGGATAATTTTGAAAGACACTATAAAAGTGCAGACAACTATTTACAGTTGCTTTGGCAGATACTCTTTAGAAGACAAGGGCATAAACTCTAACATGTGTGTTTTGTGAAAAAGAACATTGTTAAAAAAAAAAGCAGACTGAACAAAGCTACAATTAACGTTCTGGTAGCTCAGCTATTATGCTGGAGTTCACAGACCTGTGACTGAGACACGCGTTTAAAACAAATTAAATTATCCAGGGGTTGGTTGGGCGGAGTGGGGGTTCAGAATGAAAGTGTGGAAGGGAGAAGCAAGGACAGGGTAAGAGAAATACAAACATGCTACTGACAACGTAATGAGTGGACCTGGAGAAAACTTGCTGTTAGCTCATTTAAACTCTTACATGTCATATACAGTAGAGTCATTTCTACATATGCTGGTTGTCAAAATTGAATTTTTAAAAGAAAACACTAACTGTGTCCTACAATTTAAAAACTGAAGTTTTTTTTTACTTTTTGAAAGTTGAATCTCTTTCATTCCACATTGAGACTTTGCTTTAATTAAAGATTGTATGAGTTCCTGTCTGAGCCTTCTACTTCTACTTCCCACCTTCTTACCAGACAGACCACCACTGAAGCGAGTCTAAAAGAAACTTCCAGCCTGCCTAAAGGCTTTTCAGACCATCTGATATACAGCCATCATGTGCAGTATGTGACGTAACTATATGTTTTCTCGTGTTTAACGTGTACCTGCTTGCCTTAATGTTGTCATGTCTGAGTTTATACTGTACTTGAGCCGAATGTCTTGGGTAGCTATTTTTCTGCCTGTCAAACAGAGAGGAAAAGATTGATACTGTAATGTAATGCCAGTGAATCTACTTGCCGAGAGGATTTTAGATTATCCTCTTTTCCCCCCCTTTTCTATCTCTAGGTGCATGTAATTACGCAATAAAAATCAGGACAACAGTAGTTTATTTTGGAGAACACACTGTTGACATTAAGACCACACTTTGCTTTGAACAATAAAGTAATGGCCCACTATGTCGGCCAAAAGGAGTGTGTACCTATTTCCCTGCCACTCAGACAAAGAGGAAAATATTGGTATTATTCTGTAATGCCAGTGGATCACCTTGCTGAGAGAGTTATAGTCTCCTCTTTTACCCCTTTACAGTTTCTGGGTGCATGCAATTAGGTTACATAAGCATTAAAAACCAGGACAACAGCCTTGGATTTTAGGGTATGGCTGTAGAAATTTGGTCCTCAGGTCACTTTGACGGAACAATACAGTAATGGGCCATTATGTTGGCCAAACTTAAAGTCCATTTGGGAAAAAAAACCTTTAGTATTGCACTTTTATTTCTAGCATTTGTGAATCGGTATATGGAATTACCATATCCAATTTGAAGGATATTGTATTGACTATATAACACTGATGTTAGTTTGATTTATTTTACTCTGAATTAAAAGGGTCTCAATTTCATTTATTTATTCATGCCTTTACTGCCCTGGGAAAAAAGTTACTACCACCAAATAGCCTGAACCCAGGTACCTAAGTACCCAGGTGGCCTACTGATGAAGGGATAGAATAGAAATGTGCAACACATGATTTTAGAAATCTAATTTAGGACCTCAATGCCATAATGCTGGTGGTCAGGTACAGTTGATAACATGTCCTCATTACATGTACATAAAGAGGCTTTAGCTGACTTCAAAACGACTGTATAGCTTAGAGTAGCCTACAGTACACACATAATTAAGTAGTATTGTAGTTTTAGAGTGATGTTTTGCAGCTAAGTGATAAAGCAAAGCCGCTTAATAATTGACGCAACGCTGTTATTTAATAAGTGCGCACATTAGCTTGTCGCTAAAAGTTAACTGCAATGCGCAATATGCGAGATTTTAAGTTTTGATAATGACAATTGTTTTTAATGTGTATCTATTTAGCAACGAGGTAGAAAATGAACTGTAGCCACATCCTCAGCTAGTTTACTTTACAATAGTTTAGAACGTAAGATGGCAACTAGACTTTTAACATAGCGTTAGTTATTTCTGTCGTTTACCAAAGAACAGGACTTCTGCTGGACAGAGAACACCAACAACACAAACTGGGACACAACACATTTTCCTCGTTTTCTCTATGGTCTCCTCCAGCCAGGTGAGGTCTTACCTGGCGGTTGGGTGAGTCCACGTTATTCCTTTAGAGAGACTTCACACGGCATTCCAAAGGTGGGATGTCAACAAGTGCCAGTTCCGCTAAACTGTGAAGCCAGCTAAGCCTACATCAGGTTGAATCCGAACTCCTCCGGGTGAAATCCGAGAAGCAGGACCCTCCTGCTGCTCCAGCATGGGCCTGCATGGGCGTGGCACCACAAGGCTCCACCCTCTACGGGCCTAACAAGGCAAGTGTAAGCAAACCCAGATACAAAGTAGTGCCATAACTGCCTCTGTGGAACCTTTGGCTGCACCGTGTCGATACAGGATATATTCTGTGTCACCTGTCAATCGCATACTTCTACTACAGTATGTGACATGTCTGCAATACCACTGGCCTGAAATGTGCGCAATACTCAACTGCAACTATTATTATTATTACTTTTCACCATTGCAACTTATGTTAATTATGTAAATACTGTATCATAACATTCCTTTAACTATGTAAATACCGTTCATATCCACACTCCTTATATTTCTTTATTTATATATTACTACTCTGGAATTTATACTATCGGTGCAACCGCAACACAGAGTTTCCCTTCG
>NC_045739.1:21544052-21548176 GCF_008692095.1 Etheostoma spectabile | reverse complement strand
GGATCAATAAAGTATTTCTGATTCTGATTCTGATATGGCATGCGAATGTCAAGGAATTTCTGTAGATATTAATTTCAGTGACCGTATTGCACTCCATCTAGAGCTGCAAAGATGAATTGATTAGTTGTCAACTGTTAAATTAATCTGCAACTTTTTTTGACAATATGAAAAAAAATGAAACATGATCTGATTCCAGCTTCTTAAATGTGAAACGTTTCTTCCCTCCTCTATAACATGAGGCTAAACTGAATTTTTTTTGAACTGGCAACAAAACAAGACATTTGAGGACGTCATTTTGGGCTTTGGAAAACACCGATCAACATTTTTCAAAATTTTCCCACATCTTTTAGACAAAAAAACTCCATTATTTGAGAAAATGATTTACAGATTCATAAATAATGAAAGTAATTGTTAGTTGCAGCCCTAACTCCATCAGTGGATGAGTGAATAACTTGCACAGAACACTGGTCTATCTTGGTCTAACACTTGTTTTTTCCCATGAAGACTGCATGAGTGCATGGTTAAATTATTTCCAAATAGCTCACAGTCATGTATAATAACCTACATGAATTCAGATGCAGGGTTGGTAATCAAGATGGTTTTCTTTCAACTACTCAGCAGTAAGCAAAAGCTTTGCTGTCTAATCATTAATCATCAATCAGCATAGATGCCACCAAGAAATAAATCAATAAATATTTTCCCTTTCACTTGATTTCTTAATGTATTGCCACAATGCTGCATTTGTACAAAAAAACTGTCAAAAAAGTGTACTTCTTAAATAGTTTTAATCTCAAGTACAGCTACATAATCATATCATAACTTAAAAATAGGGCTTTTAAGTTGCCTTTTTGACAGCTGTGACATTAACAAGGCACATTAAGGTACAGCATTACACATCTCTTCAAATAATGATCCATTAGATTCAATAGTCTCCAACCTTGTAGCTCAATACTTTTATGACAAATTGAAATGTCCAAATATCAATGCATACACCATAAAATAATGTTCAAAGAGCCTTTTTGCCACCAAACCTGGCACTAATTAACAATTTGGACTTTAAAATGAATCTGCAACTGATTTGATAATCAAAATATGATTTGAGTATGATTTTTTATTTGCTTCCTAAATGTAAGGGTTTGCTGCATTCTTAGTACCTGAATATCTTTGGGTTTTAGACCGATGGTTGGTCAACACATGCTTTCTGAAGTCATAACCTTATGTTTAAAAAAATGGTGCATTTTTAATCTTTTTTTACACCAAATTATTCAATTAATTAAGAAAATAACCTGCAGATGTATTAATAATGATAATGTTAATAGATAATACTGCCTGACAGACCTCACTGATCTATCTGTATTAACTTGTATTGTTAGCTTTGTAAATTTAGCTTACAAAGAAGAGCAGTAAAGCCATCTGCAAAAAAAGGGAATCTTAGTAACTAAAAGACAAATGTACTATTAATCCGGTTTTTAAAAACAAAAAAACTTAAAGATGTCCGGCTACATTCTTAAGAAGAAAATTATATAATTTGAAATTGGTTTACCACTCGGCATTACAGAGATACCAGGACACTTTCAATTATAGTCAATTTCTTTTCTGAACAAGACTCATGTAAGCTTATTTAACAGTTTCTATATTTGTCCTTTAGAATACTAACAGCTTATTCTGTAGTCACCAGTGCCAATTAACAGAATGCAAATGTTCTGTATATAGGTATACGAAGTAGGAATGTTGTTTGACAAGTATCTAGCAAAGAAAAATGACATAGTACAATGTCAAAGTAGCCCTTTTCAGACCCTCTCCCTCCCCATACATCATACTTTGTTGACACTTGTAGGTATTAGCTACATTTTTGAAGCTTTCCTAAGGCAAACGATCCTGTCCACAGTTAATGTACAGCTACACAATGAGGCTGTGGCCTGAAGACATGATTGGTGGAAGAAAAATGCTGAAGAGGCTGTTCCTTCTTTTTGTTTCCCTTGCACGGCAGCTGGATTATCCAAGTATCACGAGATCTTGCAAAAATCGCAAGATCACATACCAGACAAAAATCCATCTTGTCCGGCTTCAGCTAAAAGCGTTTGTGTCCAAACGGCTGTGAACGGCACCGATCAGCGCCCGCTACCGACACCTACGGGCGTGGTTTACGTGTGTGACGGCTGCGACTGTTCGTTCAAAACCACAATGGCGGAGGGGTTAGACAGATGGCTAATCCAATCACCTGCCGAGGATTTTTTTGAAAGTGCCCACCCTTTTCCACAGTTTAACGGTTTCCACTAACAGCATCTCAGATGGTCCTGTGTGACAAACCATCTGTCTCGTCAGGTTATCTTTTTGTGTCAGAGTGTCCCAAAGATGAGTTTTTGGACGCTCTAAAGCTTTGACATCACTGTTCAAACCATCTCATGGAACAGTTGTAAAGGAATCAGTAGTATGAAGACAGTCTAGACTGAAGTGGCCCGTGTACTGTGATGTCAGTGAAGATTGATTTCTTGTTCCTTATCTTCATCGTTGTATTCAGCAGCCCAATCGTCTCTTTCGTCTTCCTTCTGCCCCAGTAATGGCAACTCAAGCTCTGGGCTCTTACTGTTGAGCTTCCTTAAAGACGGTCCCTTATCTGATGGAAAATATGACAAAGAAAATAGACATTATCATCTCTTCTCTTAAGTCCCCATCCACTGAACATTTCTGCTTATCGTTACTAGACATATGTGCAGAGTTCGACAATAGACTAATATTCATCTGCTGAAGAGCAAAAGTTTCTCAGTTCGCCTCAATCTAATTTTAACATGTGTGTGTCCAAGCAGGACTCTGTGACATCACAACTAGTTGGATGGAAGCCTACACAAGTGTAATGTGGAAATAGCAAATAATGTTTTTGCACATTCAACGATTCTATATTTGTTAATGAGGGAGGAAAGAAATTTTAGTTTGTGCAAAAACCACATCATTAAACTTGTTTCAAGGTTGTTGTTTTAATATTTATTTGATTGCCTCTTGATATATTATTGCCAATGTGATATGTAAAAGTATTATTAACAATAACACTTACTTTTGGAATAATATGTCTTCAGTCCCACATGCAATGAAATGCCACACAGACAAATGGCAAATCCCAGCCAATTAAGCCATCCCATTTTCTCTCCTATCAGAGCTGCTGCCAAAAGCAGAGTACACACCTCCTACAGGAAACAAAACGAGAAATGGAATTAAAAAAGGATGTATATGTAGATACGTAGGTCTGAACATAGTCTTGGTTTACCAGACATTCCTCCACAGCGTTGTTGAGGAGTGTCTGACTAGTCCATCCAGCATTCCGGGATGAGAGAAAAATGTGCTCTAGTTTATTGGCATTTCTTTAAACCAATCACAATCGCTAAGCAGTGGGAATAGCCCCGCTACCTCTGCAAAATAGCCTCAGAAAGGAAATGGCTTGGGTGGAACGTGTACGTTGTGTAACAGAAAACTTAGATTGGACAGATAGTCTAGCCAGCTGTCTGGAATTACCTTGCAGAGGATCTACAATTCTAAAAATGAAAGGAGCGGACATCCGGCTGAAAAGAGTGAAATCCGACCAAATTTCTGACGGCAATGGAGCAATCCCAGAAGTGGAACGTTGTGGATATGAACTAGTCTAAACAAGACTGGAACACTCTACAAAGACGTAGTGCTTTTTATGCAGCAGAAAACAAAGGTGGTTGGTTATATGGAAATGAAAAATGGAGGCAATAGCAAAGCTACTTACCTGTTAACCCTCCTGTTGTCCTTGGGTTTCTATGCCAGACATTTCAGTTCCTTACAACCAAATAGTTTTTATTAATAATAATTTTATTAGCTTGGAAATCCAGACGCAAATCTGAATAGGATTTAGGGTCTGGCATTGAGTAATAATGAATGTCGTCCATCGCGAGGGGCGACACCAAGCGTGCATTTGAAAATTTTACTGCACGCAATTTGATAACACTACAACCAATCACAACAACTAGGGCTGCACGATTAGGGCCAAAATGATAATCACGATTAATTTGGTCAAAATTTTAATCGCGATTATTCTCACGATTATTTGTTGATTTTAACCAAAACAAATATTATCATCACATAGGCTATTTATAACTGCGAGAGGG
>NC_045739.1:21535077-21544042 GCF_008692095.1 Etheostoma spectabile | reverse complement strand
GGACGCTACTCACAGAGAGACTGCTGATCATTATGAACAGGTCCAGCACAGGTCGAACGGCGGAGACACACGTCGTGTGTATGAAACGTCTGTATCTTCACTGCGCTGCATTTTTATGAACTATGATATTCTGGCCATGGGTCACATCTCTGGCCAGGTCCAGGACCAGGTCCAGGTCCAGCAGCTCCGTCTCACGCTGTTACTCTACCAACTGAAGTTAGCTGCATTTAATAACTTCTTCTGTGTTCTTCGCCGTGGCGGCCGCGATAGCAGAGTTACCATGGAAACACTGGTACAAATACTGGTGTGCCCCTCATACTTAACAATATACAGCTGTGTTAATAAAAAAAATAAAACTGTGGACAAATGTCAGAAGTGTGGACCGGCGACCGCTGTGTGGCGGGGCGCGGAGAGTAAGACGAGAGAGAGCAGAGGAGAGATTCAACACAGGCACGGCTTTACAGACGAAATGGTTCATGTAACGCAAAATTAAACCATATCCATATAAACAGCATTGCAGCGGATGGGAGGACATTAGTTAGCACTGGTGCGTCCTAGAGGAGCTAACAGCTAACAGACGCTACTAGCTAAAAGTTTACAGCCGCTACTAGCACTGCTCACCGCTGTTGTCTTAAAAACAACACACGTGACTAAATGTTGCGTTTACTGGTAAACTGGTAAACCTTAAGACCGACGTATAACCGACTGCTATCTGTTGAGTTTTCCCCACGCTACTCTGTCCTCTGGGACTGTCTACATCTAGAGACTAACCTGCACAGGGTGCAGTGAACTACTCTGACTGGCTCATGATCAGACGGTAGTAGCGGTAGATGGGCTTTGCAAAAAACCCGGAGCGTTCAATGAAATGACACATTAAAAAAATAATCGCTCGATCACGCAAATTTGATCGTGGGAAATCAAAATCGTGATCGCGATTAAAATTTGATTAATTGTGCAGCCCTAACAACAACAACCCATGGGGTGACATATCCAGAGCCCCATATGCTTAGCTATCAGCGGAGCTAACTGGAAGATTAAACTGTTGTCATTGGTTTAGCTCGCCTCTGGCCTATATCAGATACACTGATGTGATTGGTGCAGCTCGCCTACAAGGGTATATAGTTAATGAGCAGCATTACTTGATGCCAAAGTACAATTTTATAGCATTTGAAAAACGAAATGGATAAAATAACAATTGGAAAAGTGAAAAACATGTTGGAAAAAAACTCCAAAAATGTGGGGTGAAAAAAACAATAAAAACTATACAAGTTATTAAAACATCAGGCAAAAGTATGGAAAAAGATGACAAAACACTGAAAAAAAGTTTAAATTTTGCTCCGGAAAAACAAAAAGTACCATGGTTGCCAAGAAGACAACACAAGGGTTAAAGCATGCACGATTAGATCATAGATGACCCAGAATTTTGTGTGTATTGGCTTAGTAGCCTCCCCATAAGCACCAATGAAGGAAGGACTGATAGAAAAAATAAAGTCATACTACACACAACTATAGAGTACCTTAAAGATCCCTGATATGGATAACGTGAGGCTGGAGGTTCGGGAGACAAGCAGGAACTCTGAGAAGCCTAAACCAAAGGCCAGTGAGCCGCCTATACTCAGTGTGAAGACTGAATACAAGAGGGGCGACAGCTCCGTCACCCGAAACAACTTTTCTGAGGTACTGAGGCTTAGCCCTGGAGACAAGACAGAGAAAAGAATCTACAAGGATGTTTCCATTAGTTATTTACATGTCATTGATTATGTTGTTTCATATTCCTGGATTTCCAAGTCCAATTAATTGTAGAACTTATAAAAAGAGGCTTTCCCCAAGAAAGGCACAGCACTTGGTAAATGAGACTGCTAGCCCTGATGGAAACAACAACAGATTACTCATAAACAGAGGAGGAAAAGAAATCTAAGTAGAAAGAGTACTTTACTTTTTGCAAATAACGCAGGTTTGGATACTGGGACAGACTATGTTGACACTTACTCAGTTCAATAAGGAAAATTACCGTACGTTCTGTACAGAGGGGTTTATGCCATCTTTCATTTAACATAACCTAATATAACATTACCATGGCTGTAGTTTTGTTTACTGCAGTGACAAGATATTGTGAGATATTTTGAGCGTGAGGATGTCAAACACAGTTTAAGACTATACTCACCTTCATTATACAGGAAGAGGGGGAAGAGGCCAAGGAACATGAGAGGTTGTAGGTGGTACAACGTGTCTATTGGATTCTGAAGGCCTGGAGAACAATTTCCAGTTAAAAAAAATAAGTGTATTATTTACTAAGTCTTGTCTGATTCTTCTCTTAGCGGTGTGTTCAGGTTCCTTTTTTGTTTGTTCCCGTAGGTTATGACACACAACTATGAAAACGTACTGATACAGTAATCAAAACCTGATGCAAATTTTCAAGGTTCCACCAATTAGGACATAACAGAGAGAGAGAGAGAGAGAGAGAGAGAGAGAGAGTAATGTGTAAAGTGATTCCACACTGACCAAGCTCTGCTTTCTGCATGAGGACCTGAGTGAGGGTCCAGCGGATCCCGCCTATAAAGGACGCGAGCAGCACCATGGTGAAGCCCTCCAGGTTGAACTGGGTTGACTCAAATGTAAACATAAACAGACCACTGGAGATCAGCAGGACCACCAGGATCAGGAATGGGTTCTGGTTGGAAGGGACAGAAGAGAGAGGCAGTGGGAAACAGCAGGAGAAAGAGCTGAAAATGAGAAATGATGAGAAATCCAAAAAAATACAAAACAGGGAATAGAAAGTAACACAAAAAAAAAATCTAAATAAATGGAAGGTAAAAAAGGACGCTGATGGATAGAAATAACGATTGTAGGTCTGCACAATTAACCGCAATTGATTCAAAATTGCAATATGGAGTAGTGCAATATTCAAATCACAGGGGGCAATGACATCCTGTATTTGGCTAATGGCAAAAGGCAAGCCTCAATATACACAGTGACCTCTACATAGATAAATTACAACAATCAAGCCTTTTTCCCAGGTTCGTCTCTTTTCTTAGTCTACAGTAGAACCCAACCAATATTATTGGCTGATATTAGGCATTTCCCAAACTATCGGTATCTATAACGACATCAATAATGGCCGCTCTTTTATTTTTTTAAATAGTCATTCATAAATGACTATTTAAAAAATTTAATAAAAATGGACAATCAACCATGTTATGAGTGTTGGCGTTGCATAGTTTGTCCACCAGAGGGCGCTCTACAACGTCCCTGTTGGCAACACTGATTATTTTTTTATTGTGTGTGTTTTTGTTCAAAGGACTTTAAGTTTCATATCTTAAGAATGTATTTTTATACATTTTATTTATTCAAACTTTAATATATATTTGGATGTTCCTCTGTTCTGTTGTGACAGTAAAAACAAATTATCATCATATTATTTTAGTGAGAACTCGTAAATAACTAATGTTAGGGAAATCAAACTGTGTTTTCTAACACATTTCTAAATTATTGTTTTAATATACTGTATTTTGGCCAATATATCAGATTTTTAAATAACCAAGTATTTCAGCCTTAACAATCCTTTATCAATCAGGCTCTATTCTACTGTACCACTAAGGCTCATTCCCTGCTGTGTGGACCGGCTAATGGTTCTGAATTGGACCCCCGTATGAAGAGCCTTGTTGAGTGCAATCATCAAAGGATTTATTTGATTGTTCAGTGGCGATCATTGTAAGGTAAAACCTTTTTCTTAGTCTCTTAGCAACAACAACTAATGCTTGCCGGTTTTCTTTATTAGAGAGAGCTGTTCTTATATCCTGTGCAGTGGCTGCCTGAGCTTCTCCCACGATGGAACAGAGAACGCCGCCGCTTCAGAGCGACATGCCATTATTATCCCATCCAAGCAATTATTGCAAATTAAAGCATTCCACATTAACAACAGCGATCAGAATATAAGGAAAGTTGGCTAAAAATAATCTGAATGGGCTGCAGTATAGGCTAATTCTAAAATAATAACAATATTGATAATAAATCTAACAGCATAAAAGTTCAATTCTTTTCACAAATACCAGGTCAACAATGGTCAATATAATGTCTATTATAACATAACAATAGCCCCCAAAAGTCTAAATTTGTCTGTGTCTCATAACCATATCTCAATAAATACAGTTTGAGGGCTGTTGCCTTAAGTAGTGTTTACTCAACTTCACAGTTTACTGTACAACTCAATGCACTTTGGCCACAAGATACCAGATTAAAAAGTACATTTGTGACTAGATTTTATTCTATTAAAAAACTCTGGTCTTGGTTTTTTAACTTTTGTAATCTTTGTAATTTGTTTTGCTAAATGTCAATGAAGTGTGGGTGGAGTACTGGTTGAATCAATTTTACTGCCCAGGAGAACACAGCAGTGTATGTCTAAATCACTGCTGTGTATGCACCAAATGTATCTGATTCAATATGTCACTTCCTCTAAAGTTGCCCTTCTGCATTTCCTCAGACTTGTTGAACTTTCTGTTCTGTTCCAGGAAACAGAGCAAAAGCATTTCCTTCTGCATGCAT
This sequence comes from Etheostoma spectabile, assembly GCF_008692095.1. Taxonomy (NCBI): domain Eukaryota; kingdom Metazoa; phylum Chordata; class Actinopteri; order Perciformes; family Percidae; genus Etheostoma; species Etheostoma spectabile. The sequence goes on along the minus strand of NC_045739.1, from coordinate 21,539,500 downwards.
ATATAGTCTGTATGCCAACTGCATTGACAGTATGACAAGGGAGCATGAATCAGGTAAAGATGAATTATATAATTTAGCAATGAAAGACATATTTCATGCCACTGTAAAGACAGTTTAAGATTGGGTGTTTTTCCTGTGGTCGACACATTATTTCCACAAATGTTTGAAGAAAAAAAAAAGAAAAGGTCACTCACTGGCTCCTCTAGTTTAAAGACCAGGGAGAAAAAGAGGATAAAGAGCACTGCTGAAGACTTGGTCATGGTGTACCTTGAATGACACGACAAAGAACCACACAAAAGAATGACACAATCCAACGGGTTAAATACAATGTTGATAACCTGAAGTTTGTCAGTTCATATTGCAGTGGTATCCTCTATTAAAAAGGAAAAAAACTTACAAGCTAATGGTGATGAAGAGGAAGCTCCAGTTGGAAAGTCCAATATCCAGTGCTGTTGCCAAGGCTGGGTAATAGAGACAAATTTAAGACTTCAATAAGACAAACACCTTGCAATAGATAAAAACGATCTTCAACTATCTCCTCAGGTGTGATGCAATGTTTGTATCAATATGGACTTTAGTCAAAGTACTTTTCACTGAAAGCTTAGTCAGTGAACATGATAAAGGCTGACTATCAGTCCCTTTTCTAAATCTCTGAATACACTGTCCTGCATTTAGTTAGGTAAAACTCTCCACTAAAATCTCACCTGTGGGAGCCACTTTATGGAGGTAAACTTTCCAGCTCAGAATGACGCGGGGCTTCCCAGTCCAGCAATACATGGCCCTTCGTGTTAGAGCGGACAGACAGAAGTTGACGGCGAGGTGAACTAACGTCATGAAGAGGGGATAGTGGAAGTCCTGATAGAGAGAAACAGACAGGATCAACTCAGATGGTCAAGGGGAGGTAGATTGTCCAGTGTCTCAGGTTTTTTTTTCAGTGTCCTAACTCCTGAGACACTGGGAGATGACCTACTTAATACCTCCGTCAAGACAGAAACACTACAGGTTAACCTAGTTTGAGGATTTCCATTAATCATCCTAAATAAAACTGTGCATGCCCTGTGCAGAGAAACAGTCTTAGTGCTGACAAATCAATAGTGCTTTAAGAACTCCATTACTTACCTTCGTCAGCCATTTGTTGTAGAAGGTGATGCCTATAGAGAAGACATAGTAAAGGAGAACTAATCCAACAGTGCGAAGCCCCCGGCAAAGGAACTGGACAGGGAACGCCATACAGGTCTAAGTTACAAGGTTTTGGAAAAGACAGCTACTGTAGAAAGGGCTTCTCCAAACAGAATCTGCACCACTTCCTAACACCCATAGCGGATTGCTTTAAGAGAGGGAGACGGACAGTCAACGTGTGGAAGAGGAGAATCGGGAAGGGGAAAGAGAGAGAGAGAGAAACAAGGTTAGGATTTGGTGGCATTTATGTAGCGTTACAGCTAAACAAGTAGCTAGCTAGTTAGCCTGGTTATCAGAGTTATCGACAAGCCTGCAACAATAATAGCTTAACGTTAATGGCAACATTAGTATTAGCTCAAGTTTGACAAGCACCACGAGCTAACAGTTACACCACGTCAGCTAAGTTAGCAGCAGCACTGTTACGATACCTGATGTTAACCACTGTTAGCTTACAAACATTTAAACAGGCATTGAATTTGCTTACTATTAATAATAAAGTCTCGGTTAACATTAGCTAGCTGATGACCAGTAACGTTAGCTAGCTAAGTTAACGGTGGCACTCACCAGCTGTTTGTTTGACTAACTTTGAGAGGTCCAATTGTTTAACGTTACATCAGCTTGCTATGTAAAGCGGTATTGTATGGAACAGGTTGATTAACGCTAGCTAACAATACAAAATAAAAAAGCCGTAATTTCTTGACATAGCTAGAAAGTACGCTCGAGCTTTCAACACTCGCCTCCTGCAACTATTGACAGCGCGCTCTCCGTTACGTGTCGTTTTCGTAAGGCGACACCCACACGCTGAACTCCATTGATTCTTCTCTCGACTCAAAGTGGCTGTGTTTATTTCCCCATTATAAGACAAATTGCATTATAACCTAAGACCTTGTTTGAAACGGTGTGAACCATTATTTAATTCGGCATTAACATAAGTTAGCCCACCCAGGGATGTAGTATGGTTTGGTACATTTGGACTTTTCTGTGTTGGTTGTCATTCCTCCGTGAAGTATTTTTTGAAAAAGTAAAATAATAACGTACAAAGCGCAACAAAAACAATCTAATGCAAACCTGGGTTAATCAAGTGTAGGCAAACGCTGAATTAGCTAACGTTAGTGGATTTACAATGTAGCTAGGTGGTTATCTACAGGAACACGAATATGTTAAAAAGTCCTATTTTTAAATTGAGTTTGGCTTTATTTTTCTCCAAACCTTACAGCGCGTGTCAGCAGCAAACAAAACGACGTAGCTAGCCCATTGCTAGTTAAATAAACCTACCGTCAGTCACGTTGACTTATCACGGCTGAGTGACATGCAAACTCTGTGGCGTTATCATAGCCCGTTAGTCTGGGTGCTATGCAGAAATTACCATAGACAGTTAAAGAAAATTACTCGGGATGTAGCTAACAGTTGATGGGAAATAACCGCAAGGGGCAGTATTTTTACCTTTTCTTTTTACAGCAAACGTTGTTCTCCCGGGGAAACCAAAGCGGAAGTCAACAGAGTCCACATCCTGTTGTGTCCCTACGCCAAGCTACAAGGTAACTGCGGGTTTCTTTTGCTCAAAACTGTGTGGCCTGTTTAACTTAGCTAGCATGAAAACATATGCTTCTACTCAGCGGTAATGTGCTTGTAATGTACCGAAATTAACCACTCTACCCCGTGTGTTTTTCGCCAGAATGGCGGACGAGGAGGACGAGACCGGCTTCGATGAGGAGTTGGATGACGGATCCAGCGGAGTGGATGTCGGCCACGGGAAGAGAAAGCGGCTCTTCTCCAAGGAGCTCCGATGTATGATGTACGGATTTGGAGACGACCAGAACCCGTATACCGAGTCTGTGGATATTCTGGAGGACCTGGTCATCGAGTTTATCACGGAAATGACCCACAAAGCCATGTCTATTGGACGCCAGGGCCGCGTCCAGGTGGAGGACATCGTTTTCCTAATTCGCAAGGACCCCCGGAAATTCGCCAGAGTCAAAGACCTTCTGACCATGAACGAAGAGCTGAAGAGAGCCCGCAAAGCTTTCGACGAAGCAAATTATGGCTCATGAAAAATTAATAACATACCTTTTTTTTTTTTTTTTTACCTAAATCTAATTTGACAGTTTTTTCTTTTTATTGCTGTTCAACTGGATTGTTCATTTGCTGATCTGTAGTCTTGAGGAATTTGTTTAGCCTTGACTTGTGATTGTTCATTACTTCATACCGTGGTATATGACAGTGACGAGAAGGCCAAAGTGTTTCCTGGTGTCATGTTGTCTGGGACTGTCCCAATAAAGAAACCTACTGTTTTCATTTGCCCAGTTATTCATTTCACTACCCGAATACCCAGAAAAGACTGCTCCCTAGAGCTGTAGAGTGACATTTATGGCTCAGCTGTTAACATGCTTTTAGTTTTAGTCATCAAACCATTGCTCTTAAAATTGTAAATGACCCCAGAAAATGTGCAGCCAGTGTCTCCCTCAACTTGGTACTGTTAATTGTTTGATTTAATGTTTTTTTTTAATTCTCTAAATCCATCTTTTTCAATGTGATGACTTGCTGTTGTCCCTCATGTTCTATGACTGTAAACTGAATCATTTTGGACAAAACATCATTAAAATTGTCACCTTTTACTCTAGGAAAGTGTGATGGAAATATTTTACTATTTTTGACCTTTTATGGCCAAAATGATTAGTTGATTGATACTGAATGGAACTGTTAGTTGCAAGCCTAATGACATTTGAAATGCATTGTGATAGCAAATTGCCTACTGAATTTCACATGCTTAAGCCCTGATTAAAGTGCATGATTCCCATCGAAAAAAAGTTGGGTAAATGCCCTGGTATTTCATGACGTACTCCTGGTGGAATTTCTTTGTGTCCGCTCTTGGTGTGAAAATCTTAAAATATGCACAAATTATGCATATTGCACTTGTGATAGCATCGTTACTTTAAGATGTACACAAAATGTATTTATAACAACAAAACTGGCTGTGGACAAAAAGAAGAAACAAACTGATTTTTATTGATATTCCTCAAAAAAATTTTTTTACACAGACCATAAATATGACAGACCAGCTACGAGTGAGCATGTGTTAATTCATTTATTCTGTTCAAGCAAGTTTCTTCTTTGTACAGTAATTTGGTTGAATGAATTGGTCTAAGCAGCAGGTAACAGGCTGTCGCTCTATCTAGATCTACGTCTATAGATCAGAGCATTACCAGCAGGTGGGTGGGTGGGGGGGGGGATTGCTGATGACATG
>NC_045739.1:21529603-21535067 GCF_008692095.1 Etheostoma spectabile | reverse complement strand
CGCATGCATGCCACATAAAGGTGTGTGCAGTGAATTTCCCCACTGCAGCCTTGCCATCCTGTTACGGGGTACAGCGTCAGCGTAGCATCCATGGGCTGTTTGCATTCACAAGCAAGCTAGGGAAGAGTGTAGCCCCCCCCAGCGACACCCACCGGGTGCCCTAGCTGTCTGTTGAGGATGTCTAAGGATGGAGAAGCGAGGCAGTGAACCAGGTGGCGAGGTGGGAGGAGAAGGATTGTGTGGTGGGGATAGGGGGTGTGGGGGGTGTTTGAGTGGGTTATTATGGGGGTCAGATGCAATCAGAATGGGGGTTCACAGGGAGGAGGAGGAATGTCCATAAGTCTTTCTGGTTTTACTGCACATTCTCCATCATCTTGAGGAATTCTGGAAACGAGAAAAGAGACGGGATGTGTCAGTTAGCATGATCATCATATATACCTAAAATACCTCAACAAACTGAAAATGAATAGAATCCTAAAAGGAGTGTTTTCTAACTCCTTGCAGGAGGGCCTGATATAAGCTGAAACTTCTGACCCTACCCGTTGGTTACAACCATTTAATTCATTCATTCGTAGCTTCACATTAGTAGCTCAACTAGAGTCTTGCAATTTTTCTTTTTGAGGGTTTGAGCCTGAAATATACACAAAACAACCAAGAAGCTGGCATTAAAGTCACTAAAACCTCCTAATACTAGTACAAGGTATACTAATAGTAGTTCCTAAACTTTTTATGTGAAGGACCCCTAAACTGACACAAATTAGACCACAGACCCCCATTTAGTTAGATTTCCTTCCAGGGTCACACATGTGATAGGATTTTTGCTTTAAGATGCCTTATTACAGAAAGTGTTTGAGACACATGACCCTCATTCTGTCATTGAGTTACTTGCATTAAAACTGATTCCCTCGGATGCTGGGGACATCTGTGGAACCCCACCGAGGACACCACAGTACTATAGTACAACAGGAATAGGAATACCCTGAGGCTGCTAAAAATATTAAATCTCAAATGACCAAAGCTGTGGACATTATTCTCACTGTTGTGTTTTTATTATGTCTCCTTCCTTCCTGTCTTTCCTTTAATAAAACATTTGATGCGAAAAAAAGTTTTAAATTACCACGGTGCCAAAGACACTGCCTATTAGATATTAAGTAACTGGAAAAGTAACTTTTTTTACACTAACCTTACACTTTTCCATCATCATCATCCTCATCATGTACGTACCGTCAAAGTCCAGCATGCCGTCGGCGTTCTTGTCTCCGTCCTTCAACAGCTCATCCACCTCCTCCTCTGAGATCTGCTCGCCGGTGCTGCGGATGATGAGGGCGAACTCCTCTCTGTCGATGTAGCCGTCGCCGTTCCTGCACAAAAGACAGACATTTATGGAGCATTTCAGAAAAAGGGGTAGCATAGCATACTAAGTGAACTACGTAGCCTAATAGTGTGAACGACGTACTTGTCAAATACACGGAAACACTCTGCCAACTCTTCCTCGCTCTTTCCGGCCTGGTCCTCCTTTAGCAGTCTCACCATCATGACCAAGAACTCCTCGAAGTCGATGGTACCGCTACCTGAGTGTAATAAAGAAGCCACATAAGTGATTAACAATGGTCAACCCGGCCAAAATACCCACGGCCCTGCGCTCGTCTTTGCGCACACTTTTACGCATAGTTACAGAAAACCCTGGAAATAAGTCATCCCAGAATGTAAGTATTTTGTACAATTAAAAGCAAAACCAAGAATAAAATTGTCTGCTGCAATGTATTGCATTTCATATTAATGTTAGATACTTGGTTAATTTGAGCTGATATGGAAAACCTATAAAGTGCCAGAGTGGTGCATTGCCAGTGCGTAAAACCACTCATTACGCACAATAGGCCCGCTGTGTCGCTGTCAGAGATACATTATCCGTTGCTCACCGTCCTCATCGACCTCCTCGATGATCTCATCCAACTCCTCTCTTGTCGGGTTCTGGCCCAGCATCCTCATCACCTGACCCAACTCCTTGGTGCTGATATCACCGCCACCGTCGGTGTCGAACATGTCGAAGGCGGCTTTGAATTCTGGAGAAATCAGAGTCGAACGAATGTGGCTCGTTAGTCAAAAACTGGCCTCTGCATTTTCTCTGCATCGATTACTCAAACGTTTTAACCGGGAGCAGAGGGATATTTGCGCTACATAAAATAAGCCTCTGCAAAACAGGGGAAATCCACCTGTGTGCAACACGTTCTATCACCACTGTGGTGTACCCCTTTGCTCGTTAAAGTCCAAATAATACTGGGGCCTGATTCCACGCAGATGATCGAAAATGCCTTTACTACTGGAGCTTGCTCTATAATCATTCATCATCAAATCTGAATTTAACGTTAACTTTTTTAACTGCTTTTTAAGTAATCTGTTAACATTATTGGTTCCCGGACAAAGTAACGCCATTACTAAAGTAACGTGTTACTGTAGCCTGTACTCACCAGCCAGCATTTCCTCGCTCAGGTAGGAGCGGGCCTCTTGTTGAGCGTCAGTCTGGAAGAAAACAGGGGCCACTCTGTCACTTCATCATTTCCTACAGACTTCATTGAGCATTACAGTCAAAAAACCTATCTATTTCTCCACCCTTTAAAATCCTATATAGTATTTATTTCCCCCTATACCTTATATAACCCTATATTTTTCTACTATCACTTTTACTACTTTTATCTCTTTGCCTTTTTTTCATTCTATATGAACTTATTTCATGCATGTTGTCATTTCTATTTATGTTGTTTTTTTCTTTAATGTGTTTTAATTTAATACCACACCGTAAAGCTCGTTGGACTGAATTTAATTGCATGAAAGGTCTGTACAAACAAAGTTATTGTTATTATTATCATGTATTGAGCCCGAAGTCTCAAGCAAGACAACGCCATGGTGCCAGTAGCAATCACCATGCCATCATCATATGATCCTTTTAGAAAAGAATATCATGAATAACACTCTAAATGTTTAAAATATCTATTGAAATAGTTCAAACTATAATAACACCAAGGGTGAGTAAAAAAAATACCATTGTGCACAGATCAACTATAGATTTGAGATTTGTGTTTTTACAGAACTGTATGATTGTGTTGGGGATAATACCATGCTGCTTCTCTAAAGGATTCCTGAGATCGGAGCTTCCAGAGTTTGGCTATTTCAGGCTCAACACATTAAGCTCGCTGTATAAGGCGTGCAGACACTTAATCCTTGGGAATTTGTCGCCTAAGCAGAATTTGCACCTTCCCAGCTGACACCCCCCCAGCTCCTCATCTTAACTCTCCACCAGGATCAGGCATATTTACCATAAAGAACTGACTTAAGTCTGTTCTTTTTTGTTGCATTTATCACAAATGATATTAAAATGAACTAAAATTGTCTACTCTAAAAATGTAGTAATTAGAAAAAAAAGAAGTCAATTTCAACAATTTGATTGGAAGCCAACAAATATACATCCAACCTTATGAACAGAACAAAACACACTTCTTAACAACTCAGCAGATTGATTTTTAGATTATTTTGTGCCTTTTTTTACTCAATCAATAAACTTCACATGCTCTCGTTATTATGGGTTAATAACTAACGGCTGGTTGACCGACCACCTTGGAATAGTTCAACGGCTCATTTGCACAATTGCACAAGTCTTACCATGTTTGTGGATTAGCTTTTCCCCCCCAAATATCCAAGGAAAAGAGAGAGGCCAAAAGGAGTGGTCAATCCGTGTGCACCCCGACAGAGAGACTAGACGTCAAGTGAAGATTCTGACACACTTTAAACGGGGCAGCCAGGTCCCGCCCCCCGCCTCTCACAGGCCTCCAGATTTAGTATCCTGAACTTTTAGGGTTCTGGGGCCACGGCAAGCCAATCACACTTAGGAGAGGAAAGCTGCAGGGTTCAGAATGTAAAAAGAGGTAAACCCGGAGTTTTTGAGATTCAGCTCAAGGTAGAAAAATCTTGGGGAAAGAATGGAAAACTTAAAATGAATGAAGTTTTGGGGAGAATGCAGAGTTGCAGAGACTACTTTACTTTGTTTGTCTGCTAATTTGTTTTAAGAGATGACCAGAGGTCGGAGGTGATGAAGAACTGTGATATTCTGTAAAAGAATTCATACGGATAAACAAAATACACTTACAAAAATCCAATTAGGTTACCTCCTACATGGCCCCTGAGCAGCTTTCAGTCATGATCTCCTAAAATAACCACACTAAAATGTAAACAAAATTGAAAAAGAAATAATTAAACTATAGAATTTGCAGCTTGTCATTGCACACTGTTGATTTCTATTCGGGCCTTGTAAATAGAAGACAGTGGAGGGGGAGCCGAAGATTTTTGAAGTAGGCTATGGGTTCTGTGAATCTGGGCCTGAAACTCAAAACCGGGAGAAAAATGCTATGGAGCTGGACCCCATCTCACCCAACCCCCACCCCTCTCTGCCTCCACCCCCTTCAGCCGTGAATAGCTGTCAGATTTTAGGCTGAGAGAGGACAGGGACATGAGGCAAGCTCCTGCTCATCTCAGTGCCACATTGCCTGATAAACACAACTTGATGCTCCTTATATGGTGGGCGGTTCCTGAAGGGAGGGCCCGAGGTGAGAGACAGGAGAGACAGCAGAGTAGGACAGGATGCCGAGGAGCAGCCGTAGAGAAAGGGGAGGGATGTTGCTTGTGAGAGGTGGCGGGGGGGCCTGCAGGTTATATACCCAGGGACAGACCTGCGTTTTCCAAAGGAGGAGAATTAGCTCATCTGTTCTGTGACTGCCTCAAGCCTCTAATGCTGGCCGGCCGCTCGGCTTCACCTCTGCTGCTGGGGATGAGCCACATTGATTTCTGGGCTGGGATACCACTACTTGAAGATCAATGACAGAGAGTTGCTGACAGACTTAGGCGGAAAACAAATCGGAAGAGATTAATTTCAATTAGATAACTGAAATTTTCTCAGATATGATGGTTCTCTAGTGTTGAATGAGACCGGGTACAATGGCATCCAGCTGTGAAAATTATTTCAAAAACGCAGCTGGAGTCTTGTTTAAAGTTGGGACTGGAGTAGGGAGATGAGACCAGTTGATAAATGTGTGTGTGTGTGTGTGTGTGTGTTTGTAACGGCAGGATGTTGTCGGTGGTGTAGAAAGTGCATGTGCGTGTGAATCAGCGTATTTGATCACTTGATGTGTGGTTGTCCACGTGTGTGTATCTGAGAGTAAGAAGGCCAGACAGACAGTTGAAATGTGTAAGTCCCAGAAAAATAGATCAAAAGAATGAAACAGACAAAAATCAGATGAGATAAGACGTGTCAGGTGTGCATGGCAGAATAATTTCCAAAGATGAACAAGGAGAAAGTGGATTTATTTAGAAAGCACAGAACAGGGTGGGGAAGAAATTCAGCTTTGAGGAGTAGGGGGAGTTGGGTGGGTACGGGGTGGGGGTGAGGTTGGGGGGGGGGCCTTAAGCTGTTGGT
>NC_045739.1:21526837-21529593 GCF_008692095.1 Etheostoma spectabile | reverse complement strand
TGGAGAGACAGCAGCTGCAAAGGAGACAGCTGGGTGGCCGGCTCAAGGAGGTGGCCAGGGGACGGGTCCTTCGTCTTAAAAGGTTTGCATGGATATTTATAGAATTCCTCGCCGAGCCCCTGGGTTTCATATTAGAAGGAGAATAAGGGCGGGGGCGAATGTATTTCAATTGTATCCATTTTGACGTCTCAGGAACAACTTCACGTTCATAACTGCACAGGGTTTATAGCATTTAGAGTTGGCTCTGAGCCCATTGCCATCACATGGCATGCTTTGTTTTCTCTCTGAGGAAGGGTCACCAAGGAACGTAGAGCCGGCCTCATTACTGGACGTTTTCCATCATCTTCAGAAACTCTGGAGAGAAAAAGAGGGGCTCAGTCCGCCAATCAACTCACCCACCACCGATTCATAAGACTGAACGATGAATAACTGCACAGTGTGTGGACAAAACGTGTATTTGAGGTTTTTGGTTCAATTCAAATCATGGAGAACGTAATTGTTATATATTATCATATATTATATATATTGGTATGTGATGAGCAATTCTTTCATGTCATAATTTTCAAAGAAGGGCTAATATTTCTATATCTGCTCTATTTATGCGCACACACACTTAAGTGTAATTTTCATCCATAGTTTAAAATGCCTCATATGTATTTGTAAACATGAGGAACCTATCCATGAGTGCCGAATTGTGACGGTACAAAGCTTTGACCGCTTCAAATCCACATTTCATGAGGAAACTTGTATTGTTTTTGAGGTTAACGAAAGGGAAAATTCACATAATCATTCTGCCTCTTAGCAGCACAGAGAGTCAGGAGATAATATCAAGATTTAGGTTAATCTAAATATCAGGAAAAACTGAGATTTGGCTTTACAATAAGACTTAACATACCTCTGATTACTCTAAGTGACACATTGTAGGCTGTTAATATTCAATATCTTTAGTCAACCAAAAACATTTCACTTTCAGGGACTTTATATAAAGGAATACTTCTGCATGCTAACTTGCTTCTATTTTTTTTTTACAAAGAGTTAGATGAGAAGATGAGAGATTGACACCACTGCAGGGTGTGTACTGTATGTGAATGTTATTTTTTGTTGTCACTTTTTAAGGTAATTTTCTTTTTTTTTAAAAGAGAGAGAGAGAGAAAGAGAGAGAGAGCTTGATACCACTCTTATGTCTGACCGTATCACCAGAAGGTGGTTATTTTAGATTAGCATAAAAACTGAAAACAGCTAGCCTGGCTCTGTCCAAAGTTCACAAATCCTGCCTTCCAGAGCCTCTAAAGTTCACCAATTGACACGTTACGTCTTGTTTGTTTAAGCCGTACAAAAGCTGAAGTGTAAAAAGTGTGTAAAAACTTCCCTGTTTTATTGTGGGTTTACTGGGTGCCGGACTATTTCTTGACCAGGCAGAATAAATTCCTGGAGTCTCCGTGAGGTTGCGGATGGAGACTCCAGGTGAGTTACAACAAAGAATTGTTTTGATTCTTTGGGTTTAATACGGATAGAGCCAAGCTAGCTGTTTCCCTCCATTTCCAGTCTTTATGCTAAGCTAAGCTAACAGCTGCCGCCAGCTTCATATTGAATGGACAGAAATAATTTCAACCCTTTCCTCTAGTCAAGCTAAAGCACCAAAATTGCTTGTTTGTGAATCTGGAAGTCCCATGTGTTTTTCTCTCATTCTGATAATCTAACAAACACTATGGAAGACACTGTGTAGTCCACAGAAATGAAGAAACTCGTCTTGCTCTGTTTGTAACTTGATCTCACCGTCAAAATCAATCCTTCCATCTTTGTTGCTGTCTCCTTCACCGAACATCTCATCAATATCTTCCTCTACCACTGGTTCTCCAGTGAGATGGAGGATTTCTCCAAACTCCTCCCGGTCGATGAAACCATCTCCGTTCCTGAGGATAAAATAAATTGTAATTCATAGCGTGAAAGCTAATCTCTTGCCTTCCTGCTCGCTTACATCACCACACAAACATAAAGTGTATGTATTCTTTGAAGAGTCTCAGCCCAGTTTTCAGCAAAACCTTCATACAGTCATAACTGTGGCTCGAGGCTAAACTAGAGTCCAACAAAACTTGATTTTTGAGACCGATAGTTTAGGGCTTACAAAAGCCAGATATAACTTATTTTTTAAATTTATTTCTTTTTTAAATACATGCATAACATAAACAAACATTTTTGGATAAGCAATCTTTAAATGTGCTTGCTTAGTGAAAGTTTGTGACCCGGCAGAATTTATGGCGGCAAAGGAGAAATTCCTTAAGTGGAAGGTTGCAATGGATACTTTTTTGTTTTTTTGCTTGTTACTATAACCAAATGTAGCTGATTTGGATGAATAGTAGGTCATTCGATGCATTGGAAATACAGATTATAGGTGTAGTACCACATAAGATATAGATAAGATAAATAAAGTTGCTGTGTTGATGCGCTTAGTGTGTATTTAATGGTTCTTCAGGCCATATAAATGTTGCCTAATTCTAAACTATTCTAATTTATAGGGTTTTCTATTTAGCCACAGCACAACATGAGATTCTGAATGCAGTAACTTGGGGTGGTTGTTGTTATTTGCCTTTTTAGTATTGTGTGTCATACTTGTCAAAAATGCGGAAGCATTCTGAAAGCTCTTCTTCACTCCTCCCGGCCGAGTCTTCCTTTAACTGTTGCACCATCATGACCAAGAACTCCTCGAAGTCGATAGTACCGCTGCCTGAAGGGGGGGGGGGGACAAAGCCAAAAGC
>NC_045739.1:21523391-21526827 GCF_008692095.1 Etheostoma spectabile | reverse complement strand
GCAAGGAAGCTACTCATGCAGTGCAACCTGAGTCCCATCTCCACTTCACCATGTCATTCATTCATGATATTTATCGCATTCAAGCAACGGCATACCGTATTGTATACCTCATACCTCCCTTGTCTACTTCTCTTTTCTATATTTTTATTTTTACCACTACCACATCTGGTAATCCCCCCAAATGGCCTTTGATATCTCTTGCTTTAAAATACACTGCGTCAATTTCCCTTTACATTTACATTGATGTCGGTTTACACATCACAGGGTAACCTACTCAGCCTGTGAAAAACACAGCAAGTTGGAAGACAATGGCGTTTACAGGCATGTTGGATTTAATCATAATGCTATTGTATTATGGGAATGGTAGAACAATGTTTTTGGAGCTTGGCTTAATATGGGGATTAAAAGTCAGGATGTCTCAGTCTCTCTCTGTCTCTCTCGCTTTGACTATTACTGTTCTTTCTCGATCTCTGCCACAAGTCACCCAAATTTATTGATACTTAATTCTCTGTACTTCCTCAAAGTGCAATCATCCTAGCTGTTTCTATTGGCTTCCTTATTGTTTCAAACTAATGCCAAAGTGAGTGGAGAAATTAGTTATTCAGCCTCTTATGGACAGAAAAGCACACAACCCCCCTCTTAAAGAACCAGGGTACAAATTAAAATTTAACCAAGCAACCTGATCCCTTATCCCTGCATTAAGATCCTTTTTCTTTTTGATGATCACTCAATGATCTCACCGTCCTCATCAACCTCCTCAATGATGGCATCCAGCTCCTCCCTCGATGGGTTCTGGCCCAGCATCCTCATCACCTGACCCAACTCCTTGGTGCTGATGTCACCGCCACCGTCGGTGTCGAACATGTCGAAGGCGGCTTTGAACTCTGGCCGAGAAAAGGAAATAGTTCATAATCTGACAACAGGAGAAATCCAGGAGAAAAACACTGAATATTGTGTTAGAGATAAGAAAGTTAGCCTAGAAAGATTGAATAAGTCTCAAAATGTTATCCTTGTATTAGACAATACAAATGGCCCAAGGTAAAAACTGTTGCTATTTCCATGAACACTTAACATAAATCCATTTCAAGCTGCTCGTTCAGTCCGTGTGACCTGCCATTCTTTTTCAGAAGCGGATTCAATCAGAACATTCAGTAAAAAAGGGCCCTTGTCAAGTGTAATCTACTCATTGATTCATGTCTTGAACAATTACAGAAGCACTCACCCGCAATCATCTCCTCAGTCAGGAAGGAGCGGGCATCGCTTTGGGCATCAGTGGGCTTAAGAAAGGTGAATGGAAAAAGGTGGAAAAATTAAAGAAGAGGTGGTCAGAGGAAATGCTTTCTATCTGCTCCCTGTGGTCAGCTTAGTAACTGCTTTTATAGAAGTGGCACGGCAAGAGGTTTCCGCCAGAAAAACATCTGCATCTTTGAGTTTATTCACTTACTCCACGTTACTGATGATCACTTTTCAAGGCTTTCTAAAATGTTTGAGACTCTTTTTTGAGTGTTCTGATGCCTTGCAGACAGCCATTGATTTCCATTCAATCTGGTTTGATTTACCCATCACAGTTAAAAAAAACATATCTGCTTTTCTGGTATCATTATTCTATTGTTTTTTTACTGTGATGGATTGCTCATTTACCTAAGTAGGTTTCTAGTTTTCACAAATTTATTTTGATTTATATTATTTAAAACATAAGCATTGTTTAGTGGGATAAGACAAATGTTCAAATGATCTTTCAGTGGTACACTGGGATCACTTTACCTCCTTATAGTAAAGCCCTGTTACATTTAGAGAAATCCAAAGCCAGAGACAGAACTGTCATTGACAAAGGGACAGCCAAGGCCTGGAAATAGCCTGATGTAAGGTAGGAAGTCATGTTTAATCCTCTGCCAGCTGTCTGCTGTCATTCTTGTTGAATGGGATGTTCTCAAAGGGGAACACCACTCAATGTAAAACATGTTATTCCCACAGTTAGAAATTTTGGTTTGATCGGGAAGATAGGAGATGGCAGGATGTTGTCCTGCTGTTGTTGTCTGATTGACAACATTCCCACTGGTAGTGGTTCTCCCACTCTTACCATCTTTCCGGTTTGACCTTTTATCCAGACTGTATGCCTGATGACATCCCAACTTTATATTGCACTGTTCATCCATTTGAAAACAGAGAGCAGCCATTAGTGCTTGTACTGAGCAATGTGTTCATTTTCTTAGAGGAACGTTGTTGCGAAATTTTGACTAAAGTTGATCAACGCATAGCAAAATAACCAAAGAATTTTTAATTTGAGTTGTTATAAAAACCCCTGTTCTATAGTAGTTCAGGAGGACAGTACATTTCCCCCCTGTTTGCTAGATAGAAACTCAAAGATATCGCAGCACAGGAGGTCACACAAACCCACCCATGAGTTCCCTACAGCTATTTTAAGGTGAGATTTGGGAGAGGATTTGAAAGGGATTTTCTCAAGGTGAATGTCCTAAATTAGGACACTCAGAAAAGGCAGCAGGTCTTCTCAATTTACTCAGCTGTGCTCTTTCTATCTTTAGTGACGCCAATCTAAATATCAAGCTAAATCACATCAGCGTTATAACATATAACAAAGAACAGTTACATAAGTTAAACATGTAAACTAAAGCCTCAAGCAGCAAGTTTACCAGTCAGGAACATTGATCTTTCTGTGGTCTATAGCAAGCACTGTAAAAACATAGACAGCCAAAGTATTTCCCCAATTTCTCAACAAAATCAGCAATTCCAAGAGATGAAACTCCAGCTGATCGCCCAGCTGTGTTGCAGATGAGGACCTGCTGGCTTGGTCATTGGGGTTTGTTTTTTTGCTCCAGATGATAATCTCCGTCTTCTGCCACCTGGCTTTTATCCTCATCAGTTGAAAACAAAAGCAAATCCTCAGAGATTCATCAAAACTGATTGTTCCTTCTCCTTGTCGTTTACCTTTCACCTCCATCTCAGTTTTCGGTTTCTTACCATGGCGTCCGGCTGTGCTGAACAACAGACAGGAGTAAAAACGACAGACGTCTGGGAGAGAAAGTCTCTTGACTACACAGCTCAGGTGGCTTTACTCCACACAATAAGTACCCTCTCATCCCACTACACTTTTACAGAAAATCGTCACGATTGGACAATAGGCCCCCTCCTCAGACAGGAGACAGCCAATCAAATCCAACTTTAGTTTGTGCCCTCTTGCAATCTCCTGATGGACATCCCCTTGTGTGACACACTTACCAATCCCCCATATTTAGATAACAGACATGCTCAGTGACATAAAAAAAAAAGAAAGAAAACAAATCATGCAGCTGTAGGGTTATTTTGGCACAGGATCAACTGAGTATCACTTTGCCGATGGACACTTGATTGGATATACTGCACAAGAACGTGATTGTGTGCACGCACGCGCACACACACACACACACACACACACACA
>NC_045739.1:21515753-21523381 GCF_008692095.1 Etheostoma spectabile | reverse complement strand
CACACACACACACACACACACACACACACACAATAACAACTCCCAGCATGCACAGATTATCTACCCCTTCGCTTTGTCCCTCAACCGATCTATCCCCCTGTGTCCCTGTATCCCCTGTCGCAGACTTGTCCTTGCACTTATGACACCTCTAATTTAAGAGGTGTGCAGAGGAACTTGTGATCTCACACAGCTGTACCCCTTCTTTACCCTCACCATTTTACCTATTGGTGTATCTCCCTGTCAGGAAGTAAACAAACAAAACCCTCTCATATAGCAACTGACAACCCATAATTAGTACGTCAATCAATTACAAGGCTTAATAAACAGCTTAAGTGAAACTGGAGCTTTCTGGTTTGGTTCCTGCACTAAGAAAACCTGATTAAAAATCAACATTTTCAATGACGCAAATAATTTTAAAATCCAGCCTTGGAACCTAATCTTGCTCAACATTATGCTGTTTGGCTTGCTTTATAAGGATGGTAGTGTTTTAAAAAACAAATCTAATATTTCTGTTCAGGCTGTTGTCATGAACCATTCGTACATATTGTAAAGCTGCAAAAAGTAAGGCATTTTAATTTGAATGTATTCCCCAGTATTTATTGCTAAACACTCACAGCCCAGTGACTGCTGCTGGTCTATAACAGGAGGAGGCTGGCGTGAATGGCTGGCTCACAAAACACAGGCCGTTAAACAGGGTAGGGTTAGGTGAGTGAAGTGACTTGGTCTCCCTGTGACAACACAAGACTTTCACTCAGGAAGCGCGTGTTTGTGTCCCAGGAGTACTACTGAAGGGGACCGGTGATTTAATCCAAACCACAATCTTTTTTTTGAATCTTAACAAGTTGTTTTGGTGCCTAAACTAAACAGTTGCCGCCGTTTTTGTCAGCTAAACTCAACTAGCATCGGCCTCTGAAACGGCCGGCAACTCATGGTGGCCGGCCGGTTTCTGGCTCAAGCACGAGATTTTCTCTGCAAAATTTAACTGTAAAGACCACTAAACCTTACTGTTATGTCGTCACATGCCTGGCTGACGGTTGGCTTGTCATAAAAGATGTTCTTCATAAGTTTCGTACAAAATGATACAAACCCTTTTATGATAAGGTGTTGTGCTGTTAGCTAGCGGTATAGAGGCTAGCCAGTACGTGATGCCATGACACAGTGCAGGTATTTGTTGGAAATTAAACACTTGCTATAATGTAGCCAAAGTTCATGGCAATCCATCAGGTGGTTTTTGATATACTTTAGTTTTAACCCCTATTTACTATATAAGGGATTGTACTTGTTGGACAGGGTCAGTCTAACCTTCGGCCAGGAGTCTCTGTTAACAAATGCAAGCAAAACACACAATAATAAGCAGTAAGGCTCCGCAATTTCAAACTTCTTTAACTGGAAATCTATTTAAGTCCAGAGTATTGTCTCATTGGCATGGAAACAAGAGCAGTGGTGGGATAAAACAGCATGCATGCAATATATTCAGTTACTGTCATATGATGCCATGTCCAATGTCCATTGTTCATTATTAAAAGGCAACAGAAAAAAAGAAACCCCAAATCTGAGAGACTTATAAAAGATATGACAGATCAGTACAGAAGAGGCTTTCTCAGCAGCTGTGGCATACTAAAAATGAAAGGAAGATCCACCGGGTGGCTCACTGCTTTCAAGAGTAGATGAGAAAAAATCCTCTTAGCATCAAGTCCACAGTGATTAAATTGCATCACTATCTCAATATATCAGATGTAGTCTTCTGAAGTTTACTTTAAAGGAACAATTTCATGATTTTACCTGCAAAGTTTTAAGTGATTTAAAAAAAAAATAGATGTCCTTCTACTCTCTTTTTTACTGACAGACTAATAGATTGACCTGTGTTGGACCTGTGTTGACTGAAGCAGAAATGAATGTTGGTTAAACATTCTCAAGGCTAAAGCAACCGAACAACAAACAACCCCCAATGAACAACAAAAGGCTAATCCAACATCTTGTTACTCACCTGGTAACATAATATTATGTTCAGCAGGCACTGACACTTTCTGATGAATGGCATCTCACTGGTGATTTAATGCAGTGGGATGTACAGGGGATTGGAGTCATTTCAATCTACAGAGAGCTGGAAAGGTTCGTTGAAAGGACCTGGAGTTCTTGAAGGATGGCTGCTGTGAGGTTTTACCAGCGGGATATATCGTCAGATGTGTTCCTCAGCATCACAGGGTGTTTCGGCCAATTATCACAATACACAGCAGGCCCACCACAGGTTGACCAAGCCTGGGTGGGTGTCCTGCGGTTACCTGTTTGCCTGAGCAGCCTAGGTGGTATGTGAACATGTCTTCTGATTCGGACCTCCCTACGGCTCATGACGCTCATACGCTTCTTTGATGGCCTCCTCTCAGGGAACTGTCAGTTTCATGACGGAAAAAGTTATATGTGATCTTTCTTTTTTTTCTCTCTCTCTTATTGATAGAGAGAAACGTATGCACTCGGATTTCACATTTTTAAGAATCTGTGTTCATAGGTTGATTTACACAGTATTCTTGTACCAGGTACATATGTATAGTGTATACGTGTATAGTGGCTTTGTGGCAACGTTGGTCAGTGACACAGCCTGAAATATACTATTGTTATGAAATATTGTACAGACATTCAAGGTCCCCAGGTGGTGAATCGTATAGACTCTTTAGAGTAAATTGTACTCACTTTGCTTATGCCTAATTTTTCATCAGGACAGCATTTTTATTTGCAATGTAAACAGCGTGAAGACGTTGCTACTACTGTGGCTATTTTACACTACTGAAATAAAATATCGAAACAAAAACTGATTTGATTTCAAAACTTATCCCATTGAAATGTAATGTATGTATGTAACTTGTGAATACATGTGATTTGATTCATTTATAAGATTTACTTGTCATTCCAGCAAGGCACAAACACTAATTGGTGTTCTTGTTTTTCAACTTCCGGGGAACCATTGTTCAGTTCTTCCCTACACAGTTCAGAGTTCCCTTTGAACCAAGCAGTTTTGCTCCCTACGGTTTGGAGTCTTACTTAACATGGCTGAATACCCTGTACTAGGCTGCTTACTCCGCAACTCTGTGGATTAAGGCCTCGCAATGCAAGACTACTTTGCGTGGAAGCACTAGGCGATAGGATCGGAACGCACCCATTTTATTTTTATGAAATTAATTTGTATACATTTAGTTTTTCCGTGGCCTCTAAAATGACAAATTAATAATTCTGGTCTGAAACCAATTTTATCAGAATGACACTGATGGTAGGCTACCTATAGATGGTATCTTAAATATCCATGGATATTTCTGTTTTTTGTTTCCTCATTTGGAAATTTTGACCGAATCACCATGAAGTTGCCCATTTTAGGCCTTCAACTAACATGACAGCTGAAGAAATTGAGAGGGAGGGGGGAATGACAGGCAGCAAAGGGCCGCAGGTCGGAGTCGAACCTGGGCCCGCTGCGTCGAGGAGTAACTCTACCAACAGAGCTATCTGGGCAACATCTCACCCCTGTCGGACTGACCGCTAGTTTGGGTGGGGTCACTTTCTTAATGTCTGTTACCCAATGGCTAAATTACGTCTCCAACCTTGGTGACAATACCGACATATGAAAAGCATCAAACATGCCTTTTAGATAAATGAGATAAGAGTATGTGCAGCTGTTCATTGTCCCTGTTTGCTCAGCGCTGTTTAATTGAATGGGACGCAGGAGTTTTCTACCCAGAAGTTATTGTAAACAAACATTGTGAGTGGGTCTATATAAGAAGTTGTGTGTTGCGCAATACATTAAATCCATTATTTCAAACAAATACTGTGGCACAATTATTGGTCTGCCCTTACGAACCAACAAACAAACCCAAAAGCACATAAGGTCTCAGTGAAACACAAACAAAAGCAGCAGTATGACACACCTCTTCTAATAATCCACTTAACTTCCCCTCTTCCTTCTTTTTTCTCCCTTGTCCCATTATATCCATCACACTCTATACCTTTTCTCCCCTCTTTTTCTCCATCCCCTCTACACAGCACTCCTTTTTTCTTCCACCCGTCCCCTACTCTTCATGTTTTGATCTGCACCATCTCCTTTTTCCATCTTTACCTCTCACCCATCTCAGTCATCACCCCTGCCTTTCCCTGAGGTCCACAGTATGAGTTCGGCTTCCATGCCATTCAACTTATGTCACTGGCTTCATTGAGTGCCTGTTTGGGGGCCTGACTGACAGCACCAGCTGATGCGCTGCCCGGCTCAAGACTTCTCTCTAGTTGGGCGAGAGAAAAAGGATTGGAAGTGTGAGACAATTTTGGTTTGTAGAGGAGCAACAAAAGACCAAGAGGAAATTGCTTATCCTCTTTTTTTTCTTCTTCTTTACTTCCTTCTATTACTGGACATTCCATGGGGGAGCAACTGAACCCTGTAGACAAACACACCCTAAATAAGGCTGGAGGTATGCCATCACTCCTCCCCCCTACAGCCCTCTATCCCTCCATCCGGATCCCTCCTTCCTCACGCTGCCCTTATTCTGTCCCTTAGCTCTTCTATGTCAACACTCATGTAATTTAAAGTTTTTCTGCTGACATTGTTAGATGTTGAACTAGACGCCAGTGTTGTAGTCGAGACCACCGAAACCGAGACAAAGTCATCACCGAGAGTGAAGGTTTGAGACTGAGTCAAGACCTGTCTCATTAGTAAAACTGTGCGTAGAATCCTTACTAACAGTGTATGTACGCCCAAATGCCAAAAAAAGATTTATAAAACCATGCGCACACACATCTGTAAGCAATGTTCCCTTTATAAATCATAGATTACCTACAAGTGTGCATACATGAATCAGCCTCTTATCCCGCCCTGCCCCCATTTTTTTTTTTTTACCATAAATAATGAATGCAAAGCACCTTGTGAATGCTGATGAGTATGTTAATAACACTGGCAATGTTCTTTCACGACACTGAATCATGCAGAATCATGTCGATTGGAAAAAAAAAGCAAAAAAAAAGTCAAACGCTCGGGAATTGCTGCAAATCAAATTATAATATGGGTATATGATAAGATTTAACCTGAGCTATACTATATCCAAAGAAGCCTTAGTGATAAAGTTGAAGATCAGAATATTTATATTTAACACTTAGCTGTAAACAACCGGTTACCCCCAGAGCTGCGAGGAATTTTTGTTTACAACAATTTGTGAATTTCAACGCCTCCTGGGCGCTGTAGTGGATTTTACAAGGTGTTCATGGAACAATCATCACTCAGTACAAGCGCAAATAACACTGCTGGATTTATCTTTATGTTAATGTGGATGATATGGAGAGAAAAAACATGTGTGAGGCATCAACATTTGAAAATATTACAAGTGATCATTATTCCCACATTCACTTTGTGCAGTCTGACATCAGTTCACCACCTCATCATCTGCGTCGCCAATTCCCATTGGCTCGGAAATGTTCGTACGCATGCTCCCGTTGAGTTTTTTTTTAATAAATCGCAACCTTTGCGTGGGAAGTTGACGTACGGACCGTTTCGACCCCGTTGTGTGTACGCCATGTTTATAAATGAGATCCCAGGTCTTTGCTGACAAGAGTTTTCTAATTTTAGACCTTGTGCCAGAGGGTGTGACAGTAAATATACCACCCTTTCTAATCAAAGGAAAATTTTATGAAAGTGAAGTGAGGGCAACAAAGGAGTAGCAAAAAAACGGATTCATGTTGAGAGGGCTGATGCTAGGGTGAAGGAGGTTAGAATCCTTGACCTGACACTTGCTCATCTGCATATAAGCTGTGTCCTGACATCCATTCCCTGCCGGATCGTTAGCCTTACCAGTATGTGTTGCCTGCGTATCAGCTTTAACTTCTTGAGAGTTAGTTCCTCAAACAACCTGGGACCTGCTCATTAACCTCCAGCCAACTCGCTTCCACTCTCTGCCTCGTCATCTGGATTCCTCTGCCTTCACAGTCAAACTATCAAATAAATACCCACCTTAAATCCACTTGCCTTTTCCTGGTCTTTTTCAGGGTTCTGCTTTAGTGAATTGTGACAATTTTCACCTCTTTTGATACTTCATCCTTCGTCTTGGAAGAAGCGGATAGAGCTATATATAATAACCAATGGTTATGTTTAGGGTCAAGGCTAGGGTTAACTGCCTGAAAGGCGACGTTGGAGAAAACACCATCGAGCAACATACACAGCATGCATCCGCCCGTTCTATAGAAATACACTGGACAAAGTTACAGTTCTACCATTAGTCCAACAAAATAAATGGAAGAAGTGCAAGTGCCTTGGAAAATACTTGTTTTCTTAAACTGCATGTTGTGATGTGTAGGGAAGGAGGAACAAGGCGCGGAGACAGGCAAGTTCAAAGTTGAGGATATGTTCAACCAAAAACACAGGGAATACAAAAAGGAATCCACGTCTGCAAACATAAAGTCCAAAATCCAAATCCCAAAACTCTACAAAAGACAGAACCAAAATACCAAATAAGGAGGAAAAAAAACAAAGAAAAATGCCCAAACCATAACACGTGTGCCATTCCGGGGCTTTTCAAAAATTTATACTATACTTCTTTTTGAATAAAAAAGGGTTTGTAGCTAAATGAGGATTTTATACTAATATTACAAAAGGTGTGTCAATTAAATTTGGACTTTAAATGTCCCTTCCCATTAAACTCCACAAATAGACTCTGAATGTTCTGAAAGGATTTAATTGCTCTTTCTTTGTGGTGTTCCTGGAACGATGTTTCTTTTTCTTTTTTTTAGCTGTAAGTAGCTCCTTTAAATTAGTGCAGTGCATTGTGGGATGACACGATTTCTAATGGTTTTTAACTCTTTTGATACTTCTGCCTTCGTCTTGGAAGAGGGTAAAGCTCGACAAGGAGACGGCCATGACAAATTGTTTGTCTCTTGACATGTAAAAGTTATCTTTTAAATGTACACACATCATTTGTGAAATTCATGGCGGACCAAAACATATTTATTATCTCTCCATTGACTCCCGTTCATATTTTTTTCAGAGGATAGGTCCCATGGACCAGAAGTAAAAGGCTTGACTTCAGCTCTCTAGACTGATTTGGATATGATTCCTATTAAAATTACACCTTACACAGCTTACCTCAGATGGTTGCTAGGTGATAGCAACATATACGTCATGATGGTCGGACTCCGCACTGTTCTATTCACCTCGGAAAAATAAACTGGACAAAGTTACAGTTCTTAGTCCTGCAAAATAATTGGAAGAACTGTGAGTGCCTCGGAAAATGCTTTTCTAAAATTGCATGTGACATTCTGGGGTTTAAAAAAAAAAAATTGTACTTATACTGTGTCAATTAAATTGGGACTTTAGTGTAGGTTGGAGGATATGGCTATTTCATTTGATTTAATTTACTGGTAATGGGCTAATCTTATGGATCTCCAATTATGCATGATTAGGTCCTGAGCATGTGTGTGTGTATTTCAGGCCTGTGTAATTTCCATGATTACTAACAAAACAGAGTGTATATTGTAATTTCCCCACTGGGGATCGATAAACAGCATGTATTATAAAATTATGATTATGAATTAAACCTGTTGAAGAAGTCATTCAGCTCCTTTGCCCTCACCATTGTCCCCCCCCCCTGTAGCTCTGGTCTTTGTGTTGT
>NC_045739.1:21512451-21515743 GCF_008692095.1 Etheostoma spectabile | reverse complement strand
GGTCCTCACACCTTCCCAGACCTCCCTCAAGTTGTTCTCCCTCAGCTTCTGCTCCACCTTTCTCCTGTAGTTTTCCTTAGCTTCCCCCACACAGTGTTTCACCTCCCTCTGTGCTGCCTTCATGGCCTCCCTATCCCTGCTCCTGAAGGCAGCATTCTTGTTATTGAGGATTAGCCTTGCATTAACTCATTTGGCAATGGCTTGAATGTAACGTACGTTCATGAATAGCTTAATTATAATATTGTTCAGGTGTAGTAGGTATGCAAGTGAGTAAGAATGCGCACAGAGGGAGGTTATCAATTAGACCCACCATGACCGAGGTTTATAACAGATTTAAAACATGAAATTCTGAAGGGGAAACAAATGTTGCTAAAAAAAAGATAAAACCACCATAAAAAGATGATACTAGGAGACTCAAATGACCACAAAAAGACACAAAGTTACTACAAAGAGATGCAAAACGACTAAAAATTAATTGCAAAACAGTAACAGAGATGCAAAATGACGACAAAGACATGCAAAATGACTACAAAGAGATGTAAAATGACTACAAGGAGATGTAACAAGAGATGTAAAATGATGTAAAATGACTACAAAGAGATGTAAAATGAATAAAAAGAGACCTAAAGTAAAGTAAGCCTACTAAAAGTAAATGCTAAACAATCACAAATACATGCAAATTGACTACACATAAATGCAAAACCACCACAAAAAGCTGCAAAATGTCTCCAAGGAGACTCAAATAATCACAAAGAGACCCAAAGTTACTACAAAGAGATGTAAAATTACAAAAACCAGATGCAAAACCAACACAAAATGCAGCAAAACAATTCAAAATAGATGCATAACCACTGGGATGCCAAATGACTCCTCAGGGGCCTCGTACATGTCTGTGCCCAGGGGCCCATTGTCTCATCATCCATCCATTGTTCCCAAATAGTGAGGAAAGTTGTTCAATAATGTTTGAGAAAATAACTGGACCGGACTTCCTTTTCACATTTCTGACTGTATTTTTGTGTGTGAGGATAAAGTCGTCAAAATAATCAAAACATGCACTACATCTTCTGTTGTTGTTTTTTTAGGCAGACCATACAAGATGTGTATAGATGAACATTTTTTCACTCGTCTAATGATGTAATTCCCCTCAGATAATAATACATGTTAATACACTATAATAATGTTCAGTTAAGAACGCGTTATGGTTCAAGGCCATCCCTAAATTAAACATAATTAGGTGTGTGTCTGTGTGTGTGTGTGTGTGTGTGAGAAAGAGAGAAGGGGTGGGGGGCTGCCAGGTTAAGTCATAGGTGGACGGAGATGCCGGAGGAGGACCAGTCAGGCGCACACCGCCTCTGCCAAAGAAGAAGAGGATGATTAGGAGAGCTCAAGTCACCTAGATCAAAATGCCAACAGGACCTGCGACGGTGGCCGGGGACGCGCACAACCTCACCGACCAGTGCGACTGGTTCAGCGAGGAGAACCGAACGAACCGAGTAACCGAGAGAATGGATACTGCCGGCTGCCTGTTTCTATCCATCCTGCCCTATGGAAAGGCAGTTTCAGCGCTCATGTGGATTTGTGTGTTGCTGACTATCTTGTCATTTCTGGTTAACGGGCTTACCCTGTTCGGAATTGGACGGTCCGAGGATCTCTCCTGGGAGACGCGCGTTGCTTTCTTTAAGAATCTGATTTTGAGCGACCTTTTGCAGACCGTCACCTTCGGTCCGCCGGTCATCCACTCACTATTCAAACGCAGGACGATTGCGTTCAACTCCTGGTGTTACGCCCAGTTCTTCGTGGGCACCGTGAGCATCTTCTCCAGCCTTCTCACCATCACGTGCATGGCTCTGGAGCGCTACTTTTACGTGTGCCACGCCATCCACTACTTGGTCATCCTCACTCAGGTGCGCCTGCGACTAGTCCTGAGCCTCATCTGGGTCTACTCCATCTCCGTCGGCACCATCAACTTGCTGTTGCTGCACACGGGGAGAGGGCAAAAGAGTGAGCAGGTTACCAGTGGGCTACTGTGCGAGCCGGACGTGGTGGAGCAGCTCATGGGATTCCCCCGTGCCGCTGCTGTCTTTCGCAAACTTATGGGCGTCTTTACTCTGCTGCTGTGCCTGCTGGTCAACGCGTTCTCCTACTTACGGATGTACAAGGATGCGCGTAACGCGATCATCCCGTTCCACGCGGTCAACAACACGGCGCGTAAGACCGTGTTGTTCTACTGCAGCATGCTGGGTCTGCAGCTGCTCCCGCTGCTGCTCAAAGTGATCTCGGACGCGCTGTGGGAATTGGAGGGCACCGGGACTTTGATGGCACTGTCCTCTCAGGCGAAGACGAACCCCCCTCAAACGGCAGCCGTGCTCCACGTGTCCCTGTTGGTAATGCTTTTAGTGCCCCCGTGCATCAACCCGCTGGTGTACGGGCTGAGGAACGTGGAGATGAGGCACGCGATACTCAGCCTGTTCCGGTTGTGGAGGCAGAGAAGGGTCGCCGGAGCGCGCGGAGTGGAGGAGATAAGAGTTGGAAACATAATTGTGCTTCAAAACCGAGCCCAGGCGGGGTAGTCTCAATGCCAAATTGGGCATTTTTCCTAAAGACACATTTTATGACTCAAAAAAACGAGCTACCCATCAGAGGAAAGACGGCACGGGGCCGTTATGTGTTTGGGTAATTTCTAATAAAACATTGTATTTTAAAACTGTGTGTTTCATGTGCAAAAAACTGTACATTTGTAAAGTAGTTTAAAGCTGTCAGATTAATGCAGTGTAGACTATTTCTATATCTGAAATGAAATCTGAAATTCCTCCGTGTCTCTCCCATGCTTCCACGGTAGGACGGTCTCAGACGCGAGGAACTGAGGCAAGTGGAGGAGCCAAGGATGTCATTTAAGGGAAATGGGATACAGCTCAGGTGTGCCATATTGCCTCCTAAGGGCCCTGGCCCTGGTCCCGGCCCCGGCCCCGGCCCCGGCCCCGGCCCCGGCCCTGTCCCTGTCCCTGGCCCCGGCCCCGGACCCCGCCTACAGGCACTCTGGAACAAAAAGTGAACAACAAACACAAAAGCATCAGACAATCACAGACGAAGGCAGACAACCACAGCGTCTCCACCAGAAGTTAAAGCCTTGTGTTGTCTTCCCTTCAAAATTAATAGTCAACACTTTTGCTGACGCTTTTTATTTGATGTTTTTAACTTTTCTTACGTTTGTGTCTGTTTTCAACACTTTTTTTCAATGTTTGTCACTTTTTTGACAATTAACGCAAACACTAACTTATTAACTTTAGTTTTC
>NC_045739.1:21512318-21512441 GCF_008692095.1 Etheostoma spectabile | reverse complement strand
TTTGGAATTTATGGTCAATAAACCCCAGTTACAGGAAATTATACCTAACGTTTGAGTTAGAAAAGCAGGAATTAGAAATTATTTAGACTAAAATCAAAGGAATGGATGTTGATGGATAATCAC
>NC_045739.1:21512155-21512308 GCF_008692095.1 Etheostoma spectabile | reverse complement strand
ATGTCAACTTTTACTCAATACTATTTCAAAACCACTTCAATATTTTCCTCCAAATGCTATAAAATTGAAGAAGACCCCCAGAATTAATGAAAGTAGAGATTTGTACCCACCAAAGAGTGTTGTGTGGAATCAATCATGTTATTTTGGGTAATT
>NC_045739.1:21510776-21512145 GCF_008692095.1 Etheostoma spectabile | reverse complement strand
AGTTAAAAAGAACATTGATACAGGAAAACGGGTCAATTTGACCAAGGACAACATGAAGGTTAAACGTTTTATTACAAAAAGTACGAGATATGAAAGCCATGACCAAAATAATTGAGTTAGCCTTGCTCTGTCCAGTGTAGATTACAGATTAACACATTATATTTTGTTTACAGACATGTAAAAAAAGTTAAGTCTCCCGTCAAGTATGTAAAACCTCAAATTGTCATGTTACATTTATTTCTGTTTACGGATTAATCAAGTTGTTGTATTTTTTACTCCTGTATGGTGATGATGATGTAATGTGGGAGGAATAGCTGACAATAAAAAGTGTTGGTGAAATACAGATTGGTTTTTTTTGTGCGTGTGTGTGTGTGTTTTACTGATTCCTTGTGGCGGTGAACCTTGTTTCTCTTTTTTTATGATCAAATGTTCAATTTTGAAATTAAAAAAGAGAATAGAAATTCTTCACACGTTTAAAAAAAAAACTGCACAATCGGGAATACAAAGATACAAAACAGACTGAGGGAACGTCACAATACAATCAAAACAATAATAACAATGATCATCACCACCTACAGAGGCATGATGGGAAAGACCTTTTGATTCATTTGATGAACAATGATTACACCAGAGCCTGTCATTTCTCAGCAGGCAGACGCCTTGATTCAGGTTGTCTTCCCTAACCCCAAGAACACGGCCAGCTGACTGGTCCATGTGGATAACACTGAGAAATGTGAGAACCCAATGAGTAACAGAAAATTGATCACGCATTGCTATGAATTTCCAAGCCGACCAAAACAATTCCTTCCTGATATTCTCAAATTGTTAACTTAGAGGGATCATTCAAATTTAAGATGGGTGCAGATACAGGTACGATCATAGAAAACATGTCAGATGAACAGATACCTACTTCACTCCTATAGTCAGCCACAGGCGTCCACTCCCACAGAATGTGAATAAAAGTTCCATGAACCCGCAGAGAACAAAAGGAACAAATGGAAATTAGGTGCAATTTTCATGAAGTGCATTCTCCTAGGGGTTAAGTACATTCTGTATCATTGTATTTAAAAAAAATATGTATTTAATCTCAATTTATTTCACAGGAACTGATGCTTTTGGTAAGCTTTTGGTAAGAAAAAGAAAAGGAGCGCTTCTTTTTGGTGGTGGTTGAAAAAAGTTGAACAAGGTGTTCTTTGGTGCAGGGGCAATTCAATAGCATCAGAACAGTGGGAAAACCAATGCACTCATGTGGAAGAAAAAGTTTAAAAAAAGACTTTATTAATGTGGCTAATGTTTAGCAAAATTAAAAAAATGTGTATGTATATTTATATATATATATGGTATATATATATATATATATATATATATA
>NC_045739.1:21510245-21510766 GCF_008692095.1 Etheostoma spectabile | reverse complement strand
TATATATATATATATATATATATATATATACGTATATATATATTTGAACCAACCGTGGCAGAGGCCTTCTTCAGGACCACGTTCAGCCCTGACAAAATGTAGCAACACGTTTTTTAAAACTGAAACAGGGTTTCGTTGAACACCCTGTTGTGTGCGAGGCATTTTTACTTCCATGAGTTTAGAGACACGTCTCTGCTGATTGGGTATCACCTGTCACACAGCCAATAAATGAGAGACATACCCGCCAAACAAGAGAAAACGTATCCCAAAACAGTTGCACAGCGTTTCACATTGTTCCGAGCAACCATGTCGTTTAACCATGAAACCTTAGCAAAACGGTGCACACCGTTTTGAGATTGAACATGCCCCAGAAATGAGATTCAAACAGGAAATACATAGAGCAAAGACAGGAAGTGACATGATACTCAAATCCATAGTGAAATAGAGAATATATGACATCACAGCATATAGTTACAATAAATAAAACCCCAAACGCTACACTGTTAGACTTTGCTGTAATT
>NC_045739.1:21509355-21510235 GCF_008692095.1 Etheostoma spectabile | reverse complement strand
CTTACCACAAATGGCCCAGTAAAATATCGTAATTTTCTTTTCCGGTTAATTACTGTAATAAACATTGCATTATGGTAATGACATGTTCTTTACAGTGCTTTACTGTATATTTTGAATTTGCGGTACACTGTTAAACTCTACTGTATTTCTACAGTTCTTACCACAAAATGCCCAGTAAAATATCGTAATTTTCTTTTCCGGTTCATTACTGTATATGCAGGCATTATGGGTAGTAACATTTGATTTACGTGATTACTGTATTTTTGAATATGCGGTAGTCTGTGTAAAACAACAGCAGTAGTGATACTGTAGTTAATAAGACAGACAGAAAATATTAGTTAATGTTAAAGAAGCAGAGAATAAATGGAAAAATAAATATCTCTATAAAATTAAATTATTTCATTTTATAGAGATATTTTACATTTACATTTACATTTATTATGCTTTTAGCTGTGAAGGTAATATAAATTTTGTGATATGACCTCACGACTTCAAAAGAATAGCGGGTAGATACTTCAAAGGTGTTGAAAGAAGTAGCGGCTAGGGACATCAAAGGAGTACCGCTTTGGTCCGTGCGCAGCAGAGTCCGGTCACACACACTACTCAGAGAGAGCTGGAGCAGCGTTAAGGTAAAATCAACCTTTGCTAATTCTGTGACATTAAAATCTCTGCTGATAGCCTTCGCAAGCGGCGACGTTAGCTTACCGACCTGTGTCATAGCTAGGCTAGAGCAAGCTGTTAACTAGCGTCCCCGCCGAAGGAAAACCAGACGCGCTCCAACCTAACATTTTCCCCGTGGTTAGGATTAGCTAGCTCTAATTACGACGTTCGGTAAAGCTAACACTACATGCGCTGTTCGGCACATCTTTTTTATTTGTCA
>NC_045739.1:21509220-21509345 GCF_008692095.1 Etheostoma spectabile | reverse complement strand
TGCCTGAAATACAATGTAACCCATATTCTGGGAGTTTAAGCTCGGTTCTGCTAGCTTATGAGCTTGTTGTTGCCGTATTTTGGCTAACATTACCTCCGGTTAATGCTAACGTTAAACTCCCAATT
>NC_045739.1:21508068-21509209 GCF_008692095.1 Etheostoma spectabile | reverse complement strand
TTTGTCAGTGTTTTAGAATGATTAAGCACAACTTATTACAGCTATATTTGTGTAGTTTCTTTAGCTAAAAAAGACGTGTGGTAAATTTAATTCATCGTTAACCACATTAGGGTTTGGCCACTTAAAACCATCATGATGTCCAGCAAAGATTTGCCTCAGTGCCTTACTTTGCAGTAGTATTATTGCTTTCTACCATGGTTATGGTGGAAAGAAAAGTATCCTTGAACTTAAATTTGACAGATTGTTAAACAAATTATTTAAGGATTTTTATAATGACATAGTGATTAACTTTTAATACATCACATAACATTCTGTGTTATTCTAACCTACTACACAACACAAGACGAACACAAATCCACACACACACACAACACAGACGTATGTTTTGTGGTTCCTGTTTAAAGGAAGTGGACATTGCTCATTTCCACAGAAAACCTATAGTTTGGCCGTTAGTGATGTTTTTTTTCACATGTCTACAAGATATTTCTAATTCTTGAGTACACAGGTTGCAAAACGTATACCTGTACATACTTTTTGTTGTATGAGGATAGATTGTTGAAAGGGACAGTGCTCCACGTGGTCATGGGGTCAAGCCTTCTTCCAGCTTCTTCTGCTTCTCCCCCAGCTTTCTCTCCTTCCTCCCATCTCTCTCATGTTCCGTCACTGGTTGTTGTTCTACATTGTTTATAACATTTGAAATGATAAAAATTATTTTTAAAGTGCATGCATGGGGTTATAAAACACAATTACAACAAGATAAAAAAATGCATGCATTAGTATGCAGGTAACCATTATAATGTAGGTAACTTATATTGTAGAATAACACACAGAATGTTATGTGATGTATTAAAAGTTCAATCCTATGTTGTCATATAAAATCCTTAAATAATTTGTTTAACAATCTGTCAAATTTAAGTTCAGGGGCTTGGAAAAATACATACTTTTCTTTTCCACCATAAACCATGGTAGAAAGCAATAATACTACTCGCCAAGTAAGGCACTGAGCAAATCTTTGCTGGACATCATGATGTTTTTAAGTGGCCAAACCCTAAGCTAAGGCAAAAACTACTCTCTCCCATAAACTGCGGCGGCACTGAATATTTGCCACCAAAACTAGAGCTTAATGTGGTTAACGATGAAT
>NC_045739.1:21504900-21508043 GCF_008692095.1 Etheostoma spectabile | reverse complement strand
GTGTGTGTGTGTGTGTGTGAATAAAGGGCTGTATTTAAAGATGACTGCTCTTGATTATTTAAATCTTAAACCTGTTTTTCTTTTAAGATTCTTCTTAAGGATCAACCCAGAGAGTGAGTGCACCGACCAAGTGCACTGCTACTGTGGTACAAGCTACAAGACGGAAGAGTCGTCCAAAGAAAGTTGACGAGCATCAGCTCCAGAGTCACCACCTTCCTCCAACGCTCACTGAATTGAGTGGATGACTCAAACTAGGTAAGCATTTTCTTGTGTGATGTAAAATAGTTAACATCAGAAAAATGATTACACAGTACAATGAAGTGGTGCGGCTACGTACCCTTCCTGCTCCAACAATGACACAACTAAATCATCTGATTTACACTTGTGTAAGTAGAGGTCACAGTTATGCAGGCAGAAAATTCACAAAGTGTTGTTTTAATTTTAGTTAAAGTTTTCTTATGTTATTTTTGTATAAGTGACTGATAAGAATAACAGTCTTTGAAGTTGGTCCAGTACTGAGCGAGAACACTGTGACCTGCAGCTTTCAAACCGGGCCTCACAGGAATATGCCAGTGCAAGTATAACAAAGACAAGCCGCCGTACGGCCGCCGTACCACCAGTAGGTACGAGAACATCGGGCCCAGCATAACTTCAAAGGGGTTTTTCTCGGGGATCTTTTGCCTGTACTGCGCCTGGGGGTTTCCCGGCCCCCGCGTGCGCACATGATGCAGAGATGGGAGGGCGCCGCCCGAGCCGCTCCACAAAAACGCGCCTACCCTAGCCGTACTCTTCTGCGCCCTCGTTCACAGTCCCAGGGTATCAATCTGCCTGGTCTTATAGCTCCTGTTCCGACCAGGGAGGTATCTTGTCACGAACAGAAATTCAATGGGACGCTAACTCGTGACAGTTGGGACACCATGCCCGTGGCTTCCCGCACACCACCGACAACTGTGTTCACTTGGGTCGGCTACGCCGCACTTTGACGACGGCGCACATTAGTAGCCCTATCGCTTACTTGAACCACCTGGTTTTCTCCTTTTGATGAGCTGGCCAAGTGTCAACAGTCCCGTTCGCCATCGGGCTCAGGTAACTGGACCGAAACTTCCACGCTTGTAGATCTTATCACCGGGTCACGTGTACAAACACAAAGCATTACGCCCCACTTAGAACCTCAACTTTCCCGCACAGCCCCTTTGTCACGGTCTGCTCGATGCAGATCCCGTTCCCTCGTACCTTCCAGAGTGGTGAAAGTCAGGATGGTATTTAGCGTGTGGTGTTGACTTGTGCTTTGGAACCCGCCCAGAGGTAGTGTAAGGTGTACGCCGGGGACCTCGACACCACTGCAGGACGACGTAGTGTCATCGAGTTTTTTTGGTGACTGTGTCCCGGATTACCATCCCGACCACGGCAAATGGAGACTTAGACATAGTTTGCAGCGTCAGACTCAGCAGATCAAAATGATCAGCACGGTGAGCTGTTCGTGAGGGACTAGACGGGTGTGACTCCACCTGTGAGCAAGAGGCCATCATAGGCACCGCGTTTCGCTGGTATGTGACGCGTTTCCCGTCGTTGTTCCGGCCGTCAACACCCCTATAGGAGTAGCGCACAGTGGTTGGTTATGTGCGGCGATATAGGGGGTCGCAGGCGTCCGTAAGCAGCCTCTGTCCCAGACAGACACCACCCGGTATTGCGTTACGGCTTTTGCGCCTACGCGAGCCGTCGTACCTGCGCCTTACCCTCCCGGCCCTTTAATTACCCACCGCACAACACTCACGAGCGACCGCCCACACAACCCGAACCACCAGCCCACCACAAGACAGCGGGAACGCCGACCCGACCACACACCCACCACACCCACACCTCGTCAGCATGGTGCTGTTGGTTCCTGTTAAATGAAGTGGGCCATTGCTCATTTCACAAGAAAACCTATAGTGTGAGACCATTAGTGCTGGTGTTTTCAAGGTCTACAGAGAATAGGTTACTCATTACCCTGTTGACAAGGTACCCCCGGGTTGCAAAAGCGCGACCGCTCCTTACGGTACAGCCTGTTTGTGTGCAGCGGGGACGTAGGCGGGCACGTGAGAGGGCCTGTTGAACGGTGGCTCCTGTGCGTCCTAGGTAGCTGGTGCATTGGGGGTCAACGCTCTCTCGGGTCTTTCTTCTTTCGTGCTGTCTCTCCGTTGCTGTCCCCTGCCTGTTGTGTGACGCATATGGATAAATGCTGAAAACTTCTTTGTTGCAGCCGTGCCGCCTAGTGGGTTCTCCCTACCCGCATCCAACTCGCTAACCAGGAATTGCGCTGCGCATCGTCCCTGCCGCGGTACGCGCCGCTGTACCAGGGGGTGCCCTCTCTCTCTGGCTAGAGACAGTCAACCGACAGGATTGATATGTTATGTGGTTGTCTCACGTTCCTCGCCGCTATGTCACTTGCTCACAGCCGTCCTTCGGCCTCTTTGCGTTTCCAAGCCTGTCCCCGCTTCCGTTGACTCCAGGGGTTGTTCGCCCTCCCTCCCGGTTTGAGCTTTCTACCGCCCCCCCTCCCCCCTGGTAGGCAGATAAAGTAGGTAGGAACGCAGGAATAATCGCAGCCATCACCCAAGTCCGTCCGGCGCCCCTGCGGCGGCACACCGCGTCTGTTGGCTGCCCATGTGGGCCATTCACGGCGCTGGTTTTAACGCAGTGGCCCCAGCCGGGGAAAACAGCTTCAATGCCGGGGCCCCCCCACAGCTTTTGGCCATTATTGTCTCCCCTCGTACCGCGTGCTGGTTAGGAGGCAACCCTGTGTTTGGCCCCAGCACTCCCCCGGGCTTCCTGGTGGTCGCGCCCCCGTGCGCCTGACCCGCATTTACCTCCAGGGTCGCTTTTTTTAGACAGATTCAAGCCCGAACTAGAGCCCGACTAGCCGCACGAATCCGGAAAGGCGCTTCTCAGTCAGATTGGTGGGGGTCCTCCATGTCTTCTAGACAGCCACTGAGCCACGCAATCCAGCAAAGCCACCGGCTTGGCGTTTACCCCCGGCGTTGCCCTGAGCCATTAGCCCGGCGGGGCACGGCGGCTAGTGTTGAGGATCCGCCACAACAGTCCCCGCACTGGCGGGCACGGCACAGCTCCTAACGAATTAGACCGCAGCACGGCACGTTTCC
>NC_045739.1:21503257-21504875 GCF_008692095.1 Etheostoma spectabile | reverse complement strand
TTTGCACAAGTTTTAAGTTTGTTAACAGTTTAGATGAGAGAAACTCATGATCATTTCTATGCTTCTCATACAGTCCAGAATGGACCACCTCACCAGAGCATCTCTGGATTGGAGGCTCCATCTTGGCCTCTCTGTCCATGACAAAAGTAATACATTTTATTTTCAGGTAAAAACTCAGGAACAAGATATTTTTTAACTCTGAAAGTGCAAAAGAACAGAAAATTGACATACAAGTGATACTAAAACGATGTCAAATATGCGCCAAAACACTGGGCAGCATTCAGAGGCGAATACAAGTCTGACCAATGTAGTTCCATTTGAATTGACTCTCAAAACGAATTGAACATTTTAAATCCCGAAAAAACTAATAACCTGTATTTGCAAATGTAATCAAAATGTGGTGTGGTTGTTACCACAAAGCTGAAGTTGTTGGGCTTTGGAAGGAGGAACAGTCTGCTTAGAAGGATTTGTGGGGCCGGACCCATGGTAGGTTGCTTGCTGATCCACATCTCTTGAAGGCGACAAGAGGCCAAGATGGAGCCTCCAATCCAGAGATGCTCTGGTGAGTGTGTGTCCATTCTGGACTGTATGAAAGCTAGAAATGATCATGAGTTTCTCTCATCTAAACTTGTTAAAACTTAAACTTGTGCAAAAAAGATATGACAGTATACAAATAAGTCACCATATAGTGAAGTCCCCAGATAATTCAAAGGTTTCTTTCTACTTTCTTTTGCTGTCTGTCGATGGGTTTGGTGATGATGATTTTGGAGCCGTTTCACAAAACTGATCTACTAAGGAACTTCCCTTTAAGTAAAAGGCCAATCTCTGTTGATCCTTTCCAAAGTGTCAGAAACTTAAAAATATGTGACACCATCAGTGGCAAAAACGAACTTTTAGTGGTGAAATTGATGACGCACATTTGCCCTATATGATTACATTAGAGCCCGGTTTGAAAGCTGCAGGTCCCAGTGTTCTCGCTCAGTACTGGACCAACTTCAAAGACTGTTATTCTTATCAGTCACTTATACAAAAATAACATAAGAAAACTTTAACTAAAATTAAAACAACACTTTGTAGCTTTTGCTGCATAACTGTGACCTCTACTTACACAAGTGGTAAATACAAGATGTTTAGTTGTGTCATTGTTGGAGCAGAAGGTTACGTGCCGCACCACTTCATCGTACTGTGTAATCATTTTTCTGATGTTAACTATTTTACATCACACAAAAAATGCTTACCTAGTTTGGATCATCCACTCAATTCAGTGAGCCGTTGGAGGAAGGTGGTGACTCGGAGCTGATGCTCGTCACCTTTCTTTGGACGACTCTTCCCGTTTTGTAGCTTGTACCCACAGTAGCAGTGCACTTGGTGCCCTCATCTGGGTTGATCCTTAAGAAAATCTTAAAAGAAAACAGGTTTAGATTTAAATAATCAAAGCGTCATCTTTATACAGCCCTTTATTCACCCCACACACACCCACACACCACGCGTATGTGTTTGTGGTTCCGTTTAAAGGAAGTGGGACATTGCTCATTTCCACAAGAAAACCTATAGTTTGCCGTTAGTGATGTTTTTTCACATGTCTACAGAATATTTCTAATTCTTGAGTACCAGTTGA
>NC_045739.1:21500533-21503232 GCF_008692095.1 Etheostoma spectabile | reverse complement strand
GGGCTAAAGTCAATTATTTGGAATTTATTAAATTCAATAGAATTTATGTAAAATATTTCAAATTGTTTGTACAGTCAATGCCAAATAGTGTAATAAAATTGTGAACCACAATTACAATAAAACTATAATACAGCAAGACAATTTCAGTATTATTTAGCAAATTGTAATTATAATATGATTACTGTAAGGGTATTATACAGTAAAACTAAGGTACAGTAAGGGTATTTTTACTACTGTAAAACTAAGGTACAGTAAGGGTATTATACTGTAAAACTAAGTAACAGTAAGGGTATTATACTGTAAAAAACATGTACGGTTATGATACTGTAATCGGGTAGTTACAGTAACTTACTGGCAACGTGTCTTACTGGCAACGTGTTGCCAGTAAGTTACTGTAAGGGTTTTTATACTGTAAAAAACAAGTACAGTTATGATACTTTAATCGCGTAGTTACAGTAAGTAACACGTTGCCAGTAAGTTACCGCAAAAATACAATAAAAAGTCTAACAGTGTAATTAATAGTGCATAACTTTTTCATATTAGATATATTTATAATATTAATGAATGTCCGTTATATTCAAGCCATCGCTAAATGAGTTGCACACACCTCTCTCTGTATTCTCAGTATGACTGTGTTCAGAAGATTGTGTCGTTTGGTGACTTTCCAGCGCAGAAGCTTGAGTTTTAGACACATGGACGCACCGTCAGTGGTGTTGTCGTTACATAGAATTCCTCATGGGGGAGACAGAAACTACGCACTATAGCTTTAAAAATCTGTAAAACTACAACTGAGTAGAAAAATGAACTGTATACATGAACAATATCGATTAACAGAAACAAAAAGACACTTCAAAAGAAAGCAGAGTAATCAATTTCCTCATTTAGGTCTGTATGAGTCCAATGCTGCTGATTATTCTGACTTCTCACAACATAAGGGACAGAGAAAGAGTTGCCTTAGTCGGGGCCGGCATAAACACTATGGTCAGTAGGCTCAGTGTGGCTTTCTGTGTTGCTCGATCATCACACCCTGTACGCTGTAAAGTTGACTTTCTACTTACTTTAGAATTCATTTGTACAAAACACGGGAACAGGCCCTCTTGAACTTTCAAATTGCTTTATTGAAGGTCCAATTCTTGTTTTTGATTTGTTACATCAGAAGAATTCCAAGGAGATCCACAGTACTTCCTCTTCTATATATTTTTTGAGATATTGTAAAGTACACAGCATCAAGTAACACCGCACTTCCCTTTGATTCCACTCATGCAAAAAAGGGAAATATTGCATTGCATTGCAAAATGTTGATACTGAATGTAGTGCTGTACTGGATACTGTTAATAGTGTCGCTGAAGTGCAGAGACCTTGGAGGTTTGTTCAGAGACCTGAACCTCAGCAGCTGTTGAGTGGTGATTTGAAATCGTAATCAACAGTCTGAATTGACAGTTAGACAGTGTGTAAATACAGAACATGTGATCCTGCGTGATTTTGTGATAGCGTGATTCTCCAGCTGCCTTGCAAGGTAAAATCTTAAACACCGCATGAAAATCCCTACTGATACATTATGTAAAATGTGTGCAAAGATCCAGTAAAATATCATTAAGAAAGACAGGTGAACTTAAGGTGCATTCTTAATCCAGTCTACATTACATTCTCAGAATAGCCAGCCAAACAACTCAAACAGGTTTAGTGCATTCCTGTGGGACGTTACTTCTGCTCCTGTTTGACATGTTTGATTATGAACCCTTTTTTCTTTGTTATTATCCCCATATTTTTTAGTACATAACAAATGTTGCTTGGTAAACCAAGGGAAGCTTTGTTGTTTATTGCATTATTTATTTGCAAACTGTAAAAGTACTATTTACCCAGGACTGTTAACGGTAAAAATGTCAGAAAAGACTTCTGTAATTTGTTATCGACGTGCAAATAGGAACAAGGAAGTCCACTTCTTTACAATGTCAGTAAATGCTTTGTTAGTATCCCTATCTACATTGTAGTGTTTGAGAACTGTGGTATTAAAAAGAATGAGGAAGTGTCGGGGCAATCACAAAAAAAAGGAAACACACAGTCGCACAACAGGTACAAACTCATACGGACTCCACCTTAGGATCAGAGCACACCTGTCTGTGTAAGTTTTCTTTGGTTCATGATTTGCTCTCTTAAGTATCGATGGATCCTGCATTGCTCCTGAATCAGGATGACAGTCCACCTGCTGCGGACTTTCCGTCTGGGATGTCAACTCACGGCTGCTCTGCGAACAGCCTGAAGTTTATCTGTGAGTTTAAGCCTGGGCCCGGTCCACCGAAGGCGTCTCGGGAGAAGGAGCACTATGGCAATACGGATTGTGAGTCGGTGTCAGTCATCCTCCCTGCACAGTGCAGTGTGTACCAACTGCGGCTACGCATCTGTATGCAGGTAGGCAAACCCCTATGTAATGGTCTATTGTTTAAAATTTGTTATCTT
Source organism: Etheostoma spectabile (assembly GCF_008692095.1). Lineage (NCBI taxonomy): Eukaryota > Metazoa > Chordata > Actinopteri > Perciformes > Percidae > Etheostoma > Etheostoma spectabile. The sequence goes on along the minus strand of NC_045739.1, from coordinate 21,500,775 downwards.
TTTTTGCTCTGTTTCTGAGGGTTTTAAGCATTTCTTTTAACTTATAGACAATCGTAACTGTGCATTGCAACTGAGTACATTCTAGAGCACCTCTATATGTTACTACTTAGCCTAAATGCTCAGGACTAGCACCATTGTTCCTTTATTTTATAGTTGAGGGCCAACATATATTTCTATATATTTTATTTCATACATTACACAATGAACCACCCAGACCTCTCAGGTCATCTGGGACAGGTCTG
>NC_045739.1:21496011-21500523 GCF_008692095.1 Etheostoma spectabile | reverse complement strand
TCTGTCCCCAGAGTCAGAACTAAACAGGGGGGAAGCAGTGCTCAGTTTCTATGCTCCTCATATCTGGAATAAACTCCCAGAAAACTGCAGGTCCGCTGCATCTCTTAGTTTTTTTTAAATCAAGGCTGAAGACCTTTCTATTTGATGTTGCCTTTCTTGAAAGGGTTGTTCATTTCTTTAATGTTTAATTTCTTATCCTGCACTGTAACTTTTAATCTTGTGTTTTATCTGTTTTTATTTTTTGAATCGTGTTTGTGTAAAGCACTTTGAATGGCCCTGTTGCTGAAATGTGCTGTACAAATAAATCTCCCTTGCCTTGCCTTTATGCTATTTATAGTTTATGATACTGTCACGGCATAACCACAACCCAGGAAAAACATAACACTGTCGTTAGGAGCTTCCAAAGTTTGGCTGCCCACGCATATGAAACTACAGAGCTAAACACTCGGTTTGCCAGGCTGCAGGTGACATGATTGGGCTTACTTGTCGTCCCTGGCTTGGACTTTCAGCCGACCTGCCCTTTTAGTTAGTGCATTGACAATTCATTGGTAGACATCCAAGACGAGAAAACATCAACACAACTTGATAGGGAAAAACAGGAGAATTTACCGTTTTCCGTAATGACACACAGAGGCACATGTATCCGTTCTCTCAATTTTCTCGCAGCTGCTCACAATCTCCCCCTTTGTAACCTCCCACAGCTCTCTGACATAGGTATGCTACACACACTGCTTGTGTGGGTGTAGACTTACTAAGTTTAACTACATTATCATGCTTCCAATATGTGTCTCTATATCTTCAGGCACAGGAACAAAATTGCCATCCAGACCCACTTGCTGTATTGGACCCAGAGAAATACACTCTGCTATATGCCAGGGGGGAAGACTGGTATGAAGCCTTCGATGACTGTCAGGTTATCAGGACGTTAGACATTCCGTGGTCATGTGACGACACTGGGCGTCTGTTAGCGCACATAGTGGTAAAACCGCTGATGGCAGTTGATTCAGAGGAGAAGAAGAAACAACAGCAGCGTCTAGCTTATCTGATTGGACACAACCTGGAGAAAGAACCGTCTGACAGACTTGGGGAGCTCACATTCACCCGAAGAACCCTGGCATCTCCAAGAAGACAAGTGCTAAAGGATCGGGATGACGTGTTATATGCCACAGAGCCTTGGATAACAAGTGCCCCCATTCCAAATAACCTACAGGACCAGCTCAATAGAAAGCTACCTGTCACTCTCCATTTCATGAACAAGATCAGCTTCAGCATAGAGGTGGATTTTAGTGCAACACCCGATGTTCTCCTTACAGTATTCAGGAGGGTGATGGTAGACCAGGGGCTTGATTATGACACTTCTGATCGTCTGGTGTTAAAAGTCTCTGGGAGGGAGGAGTTTTTATCTGGAAACTACCCCCTGAGCGATTTCCTCTGGGTTCGCCAGTGCTTGAAAACCATTCAAGACCTCCACCTCTCTGTGGTCCCTGTGTCGCAGCTTGTCGATGAGACTGTCAAGTCTGTGGACTGGCCACTTGTTGATGGTTCCAGTGGCCAGTTTAGCTCCCACGATGATCTCCGGCTCGAAGGGAAGGATTTGGATGACATCTTCATGATATCCTTGTGGGACTGCAACAGAAGACTGAGGGTGAAATTGCTCGGTTTTGACATCCCAAAGCTTCCAAGCAAATGTCCTCAGTCTGTTTATGTAAAAGCCTCCATACTTTATGGTAACAAGGTTCTCTCTTCAGTGTCCTCCCTTCCCAAGACCTTTGCAGATGAAGTGCTTTGGAATGAGTGGCTGGACTTTGATGTTCTCCTCAGTGATTTGCCACGTGGAGCCAAGCTGGGTTTCACTATTATTGCTAGTGAGGGTGACATCTCCCCAGTAACCAAAGACCTGCAGAAAGAGAAGGGGAAAGTCCTCTACTTTGTCAATCTTCTCTTAATTGATCACAGGTTAGGTTTTTAATATACATTTCAACACTGTGATGTTTTTTGTCTTGTCAGTGTTAAATATCAAAAAGGAATAACCTCAAATTTACCTACAGTATATCTAAGAGCTACTTGATTTTCAAGAGATTTTATGTAGGCCTTTTATGTTTACCAAGACACACTGTACAGTCCGGGCAGAAATCAATAGTGGCTGGTAGAAATTATATCAGGGGGGCCTGTGCCAAAAATTAAGCGCATCTTCTGCTGATGCAAAAATACAACTTGTATCACTGACATAATTGAATTGCATGTATAGCATTGATATATCATGAATTAATAACAAATCTTTTCCAATTGTGCACTTGTTCATCCCTGCAGGTCTGTCCTTAGCCAGGGCCCATACACCTTGTACATGTGGCCCTACCCTGACCTGGAAGAAGGGGCCATTACCTACCAGGCAGACAAGTTGTCTTCTGCTGCTAACCCAGACATAGCTGAGTCCATGGCTATCAGCTTCCTTCTAGACCGCTACAGCTTCCCTGTGGTTCTGCCAAATAGCTTCAGCTCCTCTGAATGCTCGGGCAGTCCTGCATCGAGGTGCACCATGACCAAATATACTGCTTCCTCTAATGTCCCCTCCTCCTCACCCTCTTCAACCTTCTCACCCACCTCACCCTCCTCACCCAGCACATATTTTTCCTCTCTGCATATGAAACCTCGCCGGGACTCATTGACTGATACTGTAACTCTCAGATCTACAGTCACCCGCACCAAAAGGGCTGGACTCACAAGGTTCCGTGAGGAGAGCATCCGCTATGCCTCAAATCTACCCCATTACCTGCGCAATGTTGATTGGATGAACCGCAGAGTAGTTGAGGATGTCCACTGGCTACTGGAAAACTGGGATCCGGCAGAACTGGATGTAACATTGGCCCTGGAACTAATAGGCATGGACTTTCCTGATTTAATGGTTAGGAGACTGGCTGTTCAGAAATTGGAGAGCCTGTCCAATGATGATGTATTGAAGTATCTGCTGCAGCTGGTGCAGGTAAGTGTTTGCATGTGAATTGATATGGTGTGTGTCCTGACCAATATTATGCAATCAAGCGCAAAAAAAAGCACATTTGAGTAGTATGGATTCATATCCACACCTATTGTTCCTAAATAAAACATAAAATCCAAACAGTAAACACATAAACTAATAAATTGTGACATAATTTATGAAATCATTAAAAATTCAATCATTCAGATCAAAAATGTTTAACCAAAACTGGATTACCAACGGGGCAAAGAGGCACCAACCCCAGACCCTGGGGACCCCAAAACCACAGGTTCACTGTGTTTCAGCCGATTTTGGACAAGCCCTATCCTCCGTAGTTATTGTTGCTAAACCTGTCAAGCTTTCCGTTAAGCACATATGCAATGTAAAATTGAATTTCTTAGGCATTTTTAAAACAATAAATCTTTAATATCAGACGTGCTTTTCATTTCTAGCCAGGGACCATTGATTTTGATGGCTGCAATTGCAATAGATTTAATCTATTTGATGTACTGTATCTATATTTTATTGTTGTAGCTAGCTTATTATGCTAAATTATCTCTTTCTCCAGATTACTTTTTAAGGTCAGCCAAAGCAAGACAGTAAGATGTATCGGGTGGTATCAGGTCTCGCAATGTAACGAATTGCTTCACGGCACTGCACACATACGCCCAGTCAGGAACCGGCTAACAAGATAGCGATGGAGTTTTCATGGCTGAGCCGGCAAAAAAAGAATCAGAAAGCTAGAAAAAGAGACCTGCGCAAGGAATCAGACACAAGCAAACATAGGAGCTGCCAAATATCTATTCCGAAGCTGTAGGTGGAGCTCTTCAGATAAACGTGCGAGCAAAAAGCGAGAAAACTGCGACAAAATGGCCAAATCTGCATAGCGCCCCTTTAAAAGTTTGAACACATTCAAAAGGATGTGAACCATTCTCACGTTATAATGAAGAGGCTTTAGATTGGTGTCATTATGTACAGTTTATCTCTATCCCATTTATTCATACAGACCCTCAAAGTGGAATCTTACCATGACAGTTTCCTCGCTCGGTTCCTCATCCGAAGCGCTCTGCGGGTGAGTCATGCAGCATCTAAATATACGGTGTACATAACAAATACCTTTTTATAAGTAGTATATAAGAATATTGTACATCCTTTGTAATTTTTCTTGCCATTTTCCTCCATTTAAAGAACATTCTAAATAATTTGTTCACTGTGTGTTAATTATTTTTGGTTAAGGGGTTAGATTTTCAGTTTCACACAGCTGGGTAGGTCTAAAGGAATTCTTATTTTGCACAACGAATAACATTTTTGAGGGGCTTTTTGCACACACATAAAACTGCATATTTTGATGTAGTTTGTAGACGGTCCCTAAGCACTCTAACCGCTGTCTCAACACCAGAACTGAACAGAGATGAATTAGCACAACTTTCATGCATTTCTTTCAAATCTACTGCAGTCAGATTCACTGTGTTCACTCGGAAGGAATCACTTCACATGGCTAGGCACTTTTAATGACATTTTGAACATGTTTAGAGGCT
>NC_045739.1:21495062-21496001 GCF_008692095.1 Etheostoma spectabile | reverse complement strand
TTAAAACTTGCCCTGTTCAAGCCTGTTGGGTGCTAACTTCAGCAGGAGGATAACAGCACTCCAAATTTACAAACAACAGAGCTACATGTTGGAATTGACCAGACTTTGCCTTTATCTCACCCATAGACATACAGATAATGATTATACTGTTTATGAACTTCCCTCACATTCTCTGTGTTCTACTTCACAGAGCAAGAGAATTGGCCATTTCTTCTTCTGGTATGTCCGCAGTGAGGTGGCAGGGTGTCTGTACTTCCGCCAGCGCATGGCTGTGATTCTGGAGGCTTATCTGCTGGGCTGTGGTCAGGCCATGCTTGACAGCTTCACCCAGCAAGTTCAGGCTGTGGAGGCCCTACAGGAGGTTGCTATAAGGATTAAAAATCTCTACCCCGACAAGACCGACCTTACTCCTACAGGTCAGACACATCTAAGATAGACATTAGTTATACTTGTACAGAATGATAGAATAAAGCCAAAATCCATCCATCCATTTCCTGCAACTTCCAGACAAGGTGGTCCTTCTTGGCCAATTCATAAGAGATCTGTGAATTTATCTTGGGGGTAAGCTGTTGTCCCTGATAACACAGTTTCCAGGTTCACACACCCCTCCACCACGATAAAGTGGCAATGCTAGGATGGGTAAAATTTTCTATTATGCTGCTGTCTTAGCCAGGAACCCTTACAAAAGAAATTTCCAACTTCAATTGGGCTACTAGCAACTAGTTCAATGACGATGACACTCCACTCCTGCAATTTAGTATATGGCAATCCACTCAACAGTTCTGAAGTAATGTCACTTACAGTAAATGTCGACCTATTGGATGCATTAGAAGAAAAGTCAGAGCATTACCAAAGTCATTAGAATACATTATCTTGGGACTTTAAATGTCTGAAAATATTTCACATTAGTCTATCTATCTATCTATCTATCTATCTATC
>NC_045739.1:21494904-21495052 GCF_008692095.1 Etheostoma spectabile | reverse complement strand
TATCTATCTATCTATCTATCTATCTATCTAGCACCATTTTTCTCAGTAAATATATTTCCAAAGGTGCTACCGACATGAAATGTTCACCAGATGTTGTTAACAACCCAAGTAATCCATACATACAAAGAAACCAAAACAAATAAGTTCA
>NC_045739.1:21491989-21494894 GCF_008692095.1 Etheostoma spectabile | reverse complement strand
TATGTGTAATAATGTGAAATGACACAGGGAAAAAGTGTTGAAAACATGAAAAAAGGGAGGTGCAAAAAGGCATGGAAAGCCAAGACAACAGCTGAAAACTATCAGTAATCAAAAAGCAATCCAGCCCCCTGTCAGAGCAAATCAGCTGGTTCAGTCCCTACTGATGGCCTACAAAAAGGTCTCACACAAGACACATCTTATGATGGGTAAAAGCAAAATGCTGTGTCAAGACATTCACAACCTAATTGTTGCAAAATGTAATGATGGCATTGGTTATAGGTGCATTTCTAAGCTTCTGAATGTTCCAGTGAGCACTGTAGGGGCCTTAATACGGAAATGGAAAGACAATCATTTCACCATAAATATGCCTGGATCAGGTGCTCCTCGCAGGATTTCTGACAGAAGAGTGAACAGAATAATCTGAAGAGTTGGCCAAGAGCCAAGGACAAATTGTGGTGAGCTTCAAAAAGACCTGCAATTAGCCGGTACTGTTGTCTCAAAGAAAACAATAAGTAATGCACTCCACCGCCATGGCCTGTGTGCACGCTCACCATGCATGACTCCATTGCTGGAATAAAAAGCATGTTGAAGCTTGTTTAAAGTTGGTTGCACAACATTTGGAAAAGCCAGTGAAATACTGGGAGAATATAGTGTGGTCAGATGAAAACAAAATTCAACTGTTTGGATGCCATAATACACATGAATGGGCAAATTTACTGAGACATTCTTGACAAAAATCTGCTGCCATCTACCAGCATGATGAAGATGAAAGGAGGGTGGACATTTCAGCAAGACAATGATCCCAAACACACAGCCAAGGAAACTAAATTGGTTTCAGAGAAAGAAAATAAAAGCTGCTGGAATGGCCCCGCCAATCACCTGACTTAAATCCCTTTGAAAATCTATGGTAAGAACTGAAAATCACGATTCATAGAAGAGGCCCACTGAACCTTCAAGATTGGAAGACTGACTGTGTAGAAGAATGGGCCAAAATCACACCAGAGCAATGCATGCGACTAGTTTTTCCATACAGGAGGCACCTTGAAGCTGTCATTACCAACAAAGGTTTTTGTACAAAGTATAAAATATCAGTAAGCGTGTTCAATACTCTTTCCCTGTGTCGTTTCACATTATTACACATAACCCTAATTTCTAAACGTTTTGGTTTCTTTGTATGTATGGATTACTTGGGTTGTTACCAACGGCAGATGTTTGGTGAAAATTTCATGTCAACAGCACCTTTTGGAAAAATATGTACTGAGAATAGTGGTGAAGTGTTCAATACTTATTCACCCGCTGTATCTATCTATCTTTTCTCCAAGTGGGAAACTTGGGTTGCAATGTGTTGACATCAATCATGAGTCATAAAACATCCGACAGATGTTAAGAAATATCAGTTTTGGCATTGCCATCCGTCAGCCGTGCTACATCGGCTACATTGCAGGGAGCAGTTGGTGACAGAAACCTGTGTGCTCAGCAGGTCGGTGATATAAGATACAAAGGCTAATCAATAAAGTCCACCACCAGTAAGAAACTCCCATGAAAAGTGTGAAACTATAAAACGTTTGTGTCCATCCCTCAGTACAACACTTTCCGAATTCTCTGCCTTGTCTGTGGCTCTCAGCTCTATTTTAAAACAGGTCATGAATATGTGCTTTCATCATCACTTCCTATAACAGCTGGGAACTGTAGTTTTTGAGGACATTTTTCAGCAGGGCAGTGTATGAGTTATTAGGTATGTTTAGGAACTTGGTCTAAGAGTGTGTGTAAATGTTAATGAGCAATGGGAAAGCAGCCACTATCAGGGAGGAAGTGCAAAAGCTTCAGTGCTTTTTTGTTACAATAAAACAAGTGAAAGCTGGAAGTCTAGATGAACACCCATTGGCCAATAGCACCACATATGGATCTCTCCTTAACATACACCAAGAAATCCAATTTATAATGATATGTGTAAATGTGGGTGGTTGGGTGTCGTTTACATATATGATATGTTATTATTATTATTATTATACATACATAATATTAAAATATCTTTTTGTTTTGCCAGTTTCCCTTTATCCTAAAAGAAACAGTTTAGTGCATCATTGTGTCTTTGTGTTTCTATTGTTTAGCTCATTTCAGGCTTCAAGAGCTTCTTAGAAATTGTAATCTGCCAAATGAATTCCTGCTGCCCTTTGACCCCCGCATCAAAGCTGGAAGGATCCTGGTAAGCCTTGCTAATGATGTTTGTGGGTGTGCATATTTTGAGTGTTTTGCTGTTGGATGAGTGTTGACTTTTGTCTGGCAGGTTACATCTTCTGTGTGTGAATTTCTAAACCTGCATTAATGTTAATATGTTATTAGGGTCAGTGCAACAAGCTGTAAACACATCATTGACATTATAAAGCCTGTATGTCTAACATGTTAGAAAACATGTTCCCAATTAGTGCGTTAAGTGTAACATGGAGCCATATTAGCATTCATTTGAATAATAGAAAGTTGAACATGGTGTGGCAAGAAGCTTTGGCAGCACATTGGTATAGGTTATATTTAATGTCCCCTCTCTCTCCTGCTTCTCAATTTTCCATCCTTCTCCATTTTCTTCCTGCTGCTCAGCCTTAAGTGCAATTATCTGCACTTTCTGGCATCATTTTCATCTTCTATCAGCAGGCCACTCCAGCCACTCTGATCTGTCAGAATGTGACATGTTTGCTTGGTTGAAGTAGCCTGGAAATCCAGGCCTAAATTCGAAAGATTACGGGTCTGGCATCAAGTAATGAAAGTTGCCCATATTGAGGGGCGGCACCAAGCGTGCATTTGAAAATCTCACTGCACGCAATTAGATAACACTACAATCAATCACAACAACACACGGGGTGAGGTGTCCAGAGCCCATACGCTTAGCTACCAGCGGAGCTAACTGGTA
>NC_045739.1:21481440-21491979 GCF_008692095.1 Etheostoma spectabile | reverse complement strand
TAAACTGTTGTCATCTGTTTAGCTCGCCTCTGGCCCGCCTATACCAGATACACAGATGTGATTGGTGCAGCTCAGCTCCAAGGGTATAATTAATGAGCAGCATTACTCAATGCCAGAGTAACTCGCTGAGCAAATACAAATTGTGCTCTTGCGAGAACTCTGGATTTCCAGGGTAGGGTTGAGTAATTTTGGTATTTTCCAACCCAGACCCTTTTGTCCCATGCATTGTTTTTTTTTAAGTGGCTAATATATACTAACATCTTTAAAATTGTTCCAGTATTGAGCAATATTCTGTACTGTACTGTAAGTGGCAAAACAAGCAGTTTTTACTACCCAATCTAATAATTACTTAATTATTGACAGTCTGACAGTGAACGCTGCAGCCTGTCTGTGTGCAGACTCAGATGGATAGATGTTAGAGGAAAGACACTTTTACATTTGCTAATCAAATAAGAATAATACTCAAACTTGTAGCATTGGTACTGCAGTTTTAAGGCCATAGTCCACATCAGACCTTCACTGAAAGCCTGTGCACTGTCAAGCGCGACAAAAACAAATCAATTCTTTTTGTTTCTCTATCGTCCAGTTGGACAAATCCAAGGTGATGGCCTCGAAAAAGAAGCCGCTGTGGCTGGAGTTCTCTCCCATGCCGTCGCCCACCCCTGTCACACCGGTGGGAATAATCTTCAAACAGGGGGATGACCTCCGACAGGACATGCTGGTCATTCAGGTCAAAGAGAATTTTTTAGTTGTTGTGGTAATATATTTTAACTTTGGATAAAGTGACACCTGACTCTGTGTATCTTACTGTTCAGACGTTGGTGGTGATGGACTCTATCTGGCAGGAGAAATCTCTGGACCTTAACCTGGTTCCGTATGGCTGCATCTCCACAGGACACAACATAGGTCACTGGGCAATTTATTATCCATTTATTCAGTTGTCTAAGCTGTTCAAGACAAGGATTTGTATCATTCCATAAATCATACCGTCAACAGCCATACAAAATGTTTGAACATGACTAGAATTAGCATTACATAACATTTTACAGGGGTTTATATTTCTTAAAATGTACCACTACCTCATTCTAGTGTGATGTGTTGTATGCGTGGTATGTCTCCAGTATGGTTTTGGTGGGCCGCTACAAGTTAAGTCCTGGCAGATTTTGATTGGTGGAGCATCTTTTGTTAGTCATTACAGAATGGAAAACAATACTGGATCATAATTTTGGGATAAAGATAAACAAAGTAGGCAGGAACAAGAGTGCTTAATGTTCAAACGCTGCAAAACCATTTTCAACACTCTTCCTTTAACACAGAGAATTTCCAGCACCCAGGATACAAAGTGGGTGTCCTATGGAAATTGACAGAGAAAAAACAGAGAAGCTCACAGTGAATCTCATCAAGTTCCTCAACAGGTATGATTGAGATCGTGAGGGATGCAGTAACCATCGCCGCCGTCCAGAGGAACCACGGAGGAACGACCGGAGCCTTCAGAAACGATGCTCTGTATGAGTGGCTCAAGTCCAAAAGTCCCCTCCAGGAAGTAGTAAGTAAAACCGAAAACAAAGACAAGATTCAAAGCCAGGTTTTATACAAGAGCCAAATTAACTTGTAAGATTACATTATAAATGCATTTCATGCTTTGCCACATTACCAATTATGTTACTGCACTGCTGTGATCTTATTTGACTACAGCACTACAACACTTCAGAGAGATTTGTGAAGTCCTGTGCTGGTTATTGTGTGGCCACCTACGTGTTGGGCATAGGAGATCGACACAATGACAACATCATGATCACAGACCAAGGTATGTACCACAAACGTTTGGTTTACGCCACACTAGCTGCATTTGTGCATACGTAAACAGTCCAAATAACGTAAATCTCATTGAGGGAACGACTGAAGGGTAAAAAGGTGAATGAACAGAGTGGATGGAAAGAACTTAAATGCTTTTGTCTTTCCTGGGCCTCTCAGGGAACCTGTTTCACATCGACTTTGGTCACATCCTGGGTAACACCAAACACTTCCTGGTCTGGAACAGGGAGCGTGTACCATTTGTCCTCACACCTGACTTCCTGTATGTCATGGGCAGAGAGAAAGGGAGCAACAGCCTCTACTTTCAGCGCTTCAGGGTGAGAAGACAGTGTGTGTGTGTGTGTGTGTGTGTGTGTGTGTGTGTGTGTGTGGGTGTGGTTGTGTGTTATTGTGTGTTATTATACTAATACTTTAATTTAAAGATGAGTCTGAAGTTGTTTTATTTTTTCCTATTGTCAGTTAATCCTCTGAAAAGAAAAGATCAAACGTTAATGTGTCTGTCAATGTTTTCCAGCTTTCCTACCCAGTCTGTTGCTCATAGCCTCAATCCTATTGGTTACTTTTGAAGGAATACAAACTTTATATCAAGTCATATAGTGTAAGCGTATAACATATAAGTGTAGTGATGAGTAAGGCTCAGTAATTTCTTAAAACAGCTGGGGACTGGGCGCCCAGGTAGCTCAGCTGGTAGAGCGCAAGCCCATGTATAGAGGTTATTCCTCAACACAGAGGCCCTGGGCCCAAAAAATTACCTTTGGAACAAAAACAAAACGGCTGGGCATTTTAGTTTTCATCAAATATTACTAAAACAGGAGTATATACTTCATTTGTGGCGGACTATTTTTAGCGGCAGACTAATAAAAGTTTGGTGTATATAGGATTGACTCAAAACAAACTACAGTGTGTAGTGTGTGTACATGGTAATTATGTGTTTTTTACCCACCAATGCTCTATGGTACAGAAGAATCTTGACACCCCTTGAAAATCTTGTTTTTGCTGAAATTTAATGTTTTTTCTTCCCACCCGGCTACAGTGATGCACAGGTGCACTCCAGGACCCTGTGAAAGTTACTGTTTTGAAATGTCCATACAAAATCTATGCATACATGTCTTGTTTTCCTTTGGTGTCAGCTAATGAAGACCACACGTCTTGCTGTTTTAAAGATTATTATATATGATTTATCATATTTATTTAGCAATTATTAAATAAATGACAAAACATCATTTTCAGGGTTACATCGTATTTCTGTACAGCATCTGATGAAATGATGTGTTTGCATAAGTGCATGGACAAGTGAAAACACACACTTTATGTGCATACTGTATGTGTAAATGTACTGTAGACATTTACAGATATTGTTTCTTATTTCATATTCTCTTATATCCTTTTTTTCCTTGTCTTCCTTTCCTTCTCTTGTCTATCCCACCTGCCCTTGTCAGGACACTTGCACCCAGGCATACCTCTTGCTGCGCTCGCACTCTCGTCTGCTGATCACTCTTTTCTCCCTCATGCTGCTGACGGGCATCCCAGAGCTGAGCACTGCAGAGGACATGCGCTACCTGCGGGAGGCGCTCCAGGAGCAACAGGGCGAGGCAGAGGCCAAGGAGCATTTCCTCCAGCAAATCGCTGAGTGTGAGAAGATGAGCTGGACTGTTCAGACCAACTGGTGGATTCACATGTGGGCAGGCATCAAGTAGACTGTCGGTGATTATGCGACAACCCAATCACGATTGTTTTGCGGTTCCTATTCTGTTATCTGCTGGCTTGACTGTCTGTGAACAAAGTGACCCAAAGCAGGTTTCAGTTCACAAGGTTTAATGAGACGCACAAGAACATATACATTTTCTAACAATCACTCCATTCACTTTGATGACAAGTAGAAAGGGACACCACAGGAAGGGAGGACTGGTTCATGTTAGGGTCATGCAGATAAATCTTCAGGAAGGTAAACAGTAACAATTTATGACACAAATATATAATACCAATAAAAACAGAATAGAGAGGCATTGTTCAGAGTTTTTTAGTTTTCAGTGTTTATTTTCATGTAATATTATTGGCTAGCATCCCTCTTCCTGGCTGTCTTTATAGGCTTTTAGCACAAAAGATCCTCTTCCACCTTTCTAATTGGTAAAAAAAACACTACAAGCATGATGGGATGCTGAAAGGCGAGAAATGGGCCAGTGTTGCGACGAGCAAGACACATGCTACAGTAAGATGCACCCATAGACTGTATATTGATGCACCAAGTGTGACATATTTAAAGGACAGCCATGTGTCAGATATCATTAGATGTCATTGACAAAGTTATTAGTTCACCAATGGCTGCTACTTCAGTCTGTAGTTGGCTGCAGCGTTTGCACAACAAATGTCCCGCATAATGAAACCACTTTGCATCATGACTCGAGAACTGCATTGTTTTTCTTTATGTGTTAATATGTATAACCCATTTTTGTTGTTTTACATACAACTTGTATTAGCATCCAAAATGTGTTATGTATGTACAGTGGTTTGCAAATTCAAAGGGGCACTCCACCAATTTTACTGGAGGGAATTTTAAATTTTATTTGTTAAGTCGTCACTCATAATGAACATTACTGCTGAGCCTGTGACAACAGGCTTCAGGTTTTTGGAACTTGTCCTAAAATAACAAAACCCTGTGCTGGTTTGATTTTGACTCTTCTTTTTCACTCTCACTAATTACCCAACTAAGTAAGTACAAGACTAAATTGCTGGAGTACCCCCTTGATGTTTTTTTGCGAATCCTGTGAAATGTGATGTAAAAGAGTCTGACTTCATTGGTGTTATGATCCTCAAAAGCTGTACTATTTTTGCATTGAATAAAAACCTATGTGACATGATGTGTCATCTTTAACATTTTCTTATCCTGCAACTAGAGAACTTGTGGTCCCAGAAGAAATCTCAATGTGTTGCAATTAAGACACTTACTGTACATAAGTGCATGCATAGCATTGGTGCAAAAAGAAGACAGTGTATGGGGAGAAATGTAGGATGAGGAGGGGGCAGTGGTTTTAGAGTAAAGGAGGTGTCGGGGAGGGGTTGGGATGGGCTTCAGGGCAAAGGAAGAGGATCCAGGAGACAGCACCCGACACCGACAGACAGGGTCACTGCCACATGGCCCAGGACCTCGTGGATTGCGTTGCTTACTGTAACCTTTGCACTCTTTCTGTCTCCCTATTTGTCTGCTCTCTTTCTATGTGTAGTTCTGTTTGTCATTACCTAATTTCTCATGTATTCTTTTGTCAAAACCGTGTTCATTATTTTTCTTTTCTTTTCTAGATCCTTTTGTCACCCTCTCTTCACTTGTGCCCTTGGTTACCTTGGTAACCATGTACCTTGGTTAACCTGTACCCTTGGTACCTTGCTTATTTTGTTCAGTTGATGAAACTAAATACATGGCATTAGTCACAATGATCAACATAGATGACAATGATGAGTTTTAAGTTTACTTTTAAATGTGATGACGGTGTCTGCCCTCCAAACCCAGACCGGAAGCTGATTCCACAGTAGAGGAGCCTGCGCTGCAGCATTCTGGATCAGCTGTAGAGTCTTAACAGACTTACTTGCATCTTGTTAATAAAGTATTACAATAGTCCAGCCTGGAAGAAACACTGCATGGATTAGTTTTTCAGCATTGTTTTGAGACAGGATGTTCCTAATGTTACAAAGATGATAAAAGGCTGAATAGACAGAACCAGTTTTCATTATGCTAATTCGGTCTTGAAAACACCATGTGAGAATTGATTGGGTCTAGTATTCCTTTAACAAATAAAACAGCTGCATGTCCTATTCATAAACCATCTAAAGCAGTGGCAAACAGTATATTAATATTCATGTTAATGGTCTGTTGTGAACAAAGCTCCCTCACAGTGTACATGATATCCTTTGGTGTTCCGAGTGGATTGGACTTTTTTAGCACTATTTGAAATGTGTTGTGCTGGAAGGGGTTTTAAGCTACACTCCATAACCACCCAAACCCCTTCCTGGAGGTCCCTGTTTACCTGCTGGAAAAACTCCACTGGATGGCCACCAGGCTAAGCTGAAACATTACCTGTTATACTCACAGTAGAGCTGTTTTTTTTCACTAGAGGGAAGAACTTAATCATTATGTGTGACTACAAAAAGAACACATATGTATATAGAAAGTATTTATTATGTGTAGTATGAAACTAAGGTATAGACCTTCAATTTGACCTACAGGTCATAATGTGGGTGTTTCAGTCCTTCACTGCAAGCATGTTGACAAGACCTCCATTCAATTTCAACAAAACACAGCCTGTACATCAGGAATGGAAAGTAAAAGCTGAGTTAGGAGCATGTGTGCATTTGCATTTCTTACTGTCACAGAAAAACCCAAAGGTCAGTTTTAATAATCTGATTAACATTCTTCTTGACTCACTGTCGTTAATCCCAGTGTTTACAGTATGCAGAATTAAAAGATGGTATTGATTACTTACACATCTATACACACACACACATGCCCATGCACGTACTCACATGGCAAATTACACGAACAGCATGTGCAGAATGAAAAGAAGACGAGGGCAACCATGCTTTTCAGCTGTTCGTTTTCGCTTTCTGAGTGTGTTTTAGCCAGCAGGTAAAACGCCTCCTACAGATGTTTTGCAGTCAAGAGCATAGTTTTGAACAAATTACAGCCTCCGCTTTCTGCACAAATCTTCCTAAAATGGTGTTTCATGCTCTGCTGTCCTGTCACAGTTTCTTATTTTTTTTTCACTTCTGTTTCACCCTCATTAGTTTTTCACAGTGTTTATCAATTGTCGCCTACTTCTTAGCTTTTTCTTTCTTTCGCTGAACCACTGCCTACCTTTGTGTTTTTTTTGTTGATCACTGTCCTTGGTACTTGAATAAATACAGCACGGTATAACAGGCCTTTATTCGATTACAGCCTATAGCACATGTGCAGTTTTTGTACTTTCATGTTTGTATTACAGGATGGTACAGCTTCACAGAATTGTTGTTAATTATGGATTCCAGCCATTCCTTGGCTTCACCTTGCACAACCTGCGCTGACTCCTGACTGTGGGTTTCACAGCTGCTCCTCTGTCCTGCAGTTTGTTTTCAATGTTTCTCAACCATGTATCAGTGTGAACACATTATTTTCACCAGTGTATCCCTTTTCATCCCCTTTTCTTCTCCAGACAACATATTCTCCGTGAAACATTAATTTCTTAAAACTGAACACATGCTCACACAAGATCACATCAGACATTAACACACACACACACGAACACACACACACACACACACACACACACACACACACACACACACTGACCTCTTTCGAAGGAGACTGTCCTCGTAGTAGGCGGCTGCTGGTTGGGGACATGTGATATGTATCAGTTGACTTGGCTGGCACCACGTAATGAGCTTGGTGATGGAGATTGTCATCATCTCTTGATAATTCCCATGGTACAAATCCTGTCAGTGATGAGTTATCCCATTATCTCCCCCCCCCCCCCATACATCAAGACAGGGCATAATGCTATTTTATTATATTGAATCACATGGGTCAATAGAATTTAACATAAAAAACCACAGTCATCAACATGTGGTCATGCTTTGTCTTGGGCGCCTGGGTAGCTCACCTGGAACGCCCCTTTATAGAGGTTTATTCTCAATGCAGCGGCCGTGGGTTCAACTCCGCTGCATGTCATTCCCCCTCTCTCACCCCTTTCACATATTCAGCTGTCCTATACAAATAAAGGCCTAAATGCCCCAAAAATAATTTAATAAAATAAAATACTGTCTTGCTACCAAGTGAAAAGTAATGAGAAACTCTTAAAGGACAAGTACATGTAGCCTACTTAGTAGAATGTGGCAATATTTTTTGTTTTTTTTTTAAATCTATTTATTAAAAAGAAATGTATTTCATTCTGTAAAAAATGTATTTGTATAAAATTGCATTTGTTTTGGTGGTTGCTTGCCCTTTCAAGTGTCAGTGAGCAAGAACTCCATTTTCATTCAAAACGTTTTGACAAAAGATAAGGCCACAGGGTATTTAACAATTTCCTGCATTAACGAAACTGGGAGTAATCTTTAACTAGAACAGTGGGGCCGGCCTGATAGGACTGGGTGGGGTCCAGCCCTGTGGATGGGACCTACCTGCTTCTGTTTTCCCGGGACAGTGGTGTTCGCTGGTGGCACTTGGGGCTCCACCTCCTCGCGCCGGGTTGAGCTCTCCCTCTACTGTACCGCTGCAGACCAGAGACCGAGCCCATACAGCCGGTGCTGGACGGCGCGTGTGGGGGTGTGTGTGTCTGTGAGAGGGGAAGAGAGTGAGAGAGAAAGAGAGAGGGAGAAGGTTTGTGTGTGACAGAGAGAAAAGGGGGAGTCGCAGAAAACTACTGAGCAGGTGAGCGCTCCATCTTATCCTTCCGTCTTTGCTAACATTTCTCCCAAGACCACACCTCAGTGAAACCAAATAACGTAAAATCACCTTTGTTCAGTATAATACCATAATATTCCTACAGGGGCAGCGAGTGTCTTTCTGAAACGACTGTCTCTAGGCTATATGAACCTTATTACTTTAGCCAGTTCAATATGGTGGGCTACTACTGTAATAGTCTTATTGGGACGTCGGAATGCGAGTTTTAAGGGACTTTATGGTGTTTTTATGCTAGGCTAATTTATCTTTTGGGCTGTTAGCTTGCTGTCGTGTCGTGTGAAGCCTATGAAGTGGACCACTTGTTAGCTAAATGAAAAGAACGTGTTGGTGAGTAAACACAGTTTTGCAGCTTTGCAATACTTTTGTCAAAAGTAATGATTATTAATGAGGTTAGTAATGGGGTGGTTTTATAGCATATTATTGAACAAAACAGCTCAGTCAGATTTGGACATAAGTATAAATGTCCTGCAGGTTTTCCTAGCCAGAAAGCACGAAATAATGTATGCCTACTAACTGCCTTATCTGGTGCAGCTGTGTGTTGTACTTCTGAGTAGTGAGTGTCACTGGATGAGTCAGCAGGTAAAAACCATATCAGACAGGAATTAATTTTTCTAATTTGTCTTGAGGGATTTTTTTTTTGGATAAGGACACGTTTTAGACCAAATCAAAGAAAAAAAGAGTAAGAAAATAAAATATAGAGCTACCAAAATGTATGGTTGGAGAGTTGAAGGTGGGATAGGCTTACCGGTACTTGATGAATGTGTGTGTGGACCTACTCTCTCGCTGACACCAATAAGTCACTTATGGCTGGGAGGCAGATTTCTGACACTGTTGCACACATTCCTACCAGATTAACCGGCAGCACAGATTATTGGAGTGCAGAGCTCAGATTCAACTTCTAAAATGGGTTGAATGATATTCAAATTGTAAATACAGGTGAAGGACAGACAGTATCATGTGGTGTGTTGTTTCTTCAACACTTCTTCTGCACTCACTCTAGGTACTAATCAATATCTAAAAGAATGTTTTCCCTTGAGGGACATTAATAGTAAAGTGGACAGCTTTATTTTTCACTAGATTCAGTTGGGTAATTGAGAATTCTCACTATTTTCCTTTGAATCTTTCTTTTCACTTGTCAGGGTATTTAGACACGTGTGTGTGTGTTTGGAGGTACATGTTCCCATGGCCCTTGTAGGCTTAGTTAAGCTTTAATCAGCTCAAGGCTTCTCGCCCAACTGCTGAGATCAACTCTAACTTGCAAGGTTAAGAGCATCCACGAGTCGCTCAGGCTGGTAGAACTGGCCATGTGGGAGAGAGGGACACTGGTTGGTGGCTGCTTTTCCTCTTCATCAATTGACTATGGATTGATCAATATATTGAACTTCTGAATACCTGCTGCAAGACAACACTGAAACCAGGATGGCTTCTCCCACATCTACTATATATGTCCATCAGCTGCATCGATGCCTTGCTCTAACTCCTCCAACAGCGGTTCAAAATGTCCTATTCAACAAAAACACACTGGATTGCATAGTTTATCACCATCGGCTGCCATCTGTTGGCTCCAATGTTCTGGTTGATATGATGATGTCTAGTATATCAATCTTTAATCCTTGATCATCCAGTAATAGCACATACAGTATCTGAGTTGATGTAGAATAGTGCATTTAAACGCTGTTGTGTCTTCCACTCTGAAGTTTTGCACACCATTCAGTGTAACTGTCAAATTTCAGACAATTTTACAGCATTTGTGTGAGCTCATTTTTTTTAATTCCCTTTTGTTGCTACACACATTAAAGCTTATGAATAAATTCGGCAGGTAAATGGCAAACCTCTCACATCAGACTTTCATCTTAGCAATTGAACGCACCACCAGGAAGGATTCACAGATCTCTCTGTGGTTTTAAAACTATTAAAACTCTGTAATTAAGTAACTTTAATGGAAACCAGTGCAGGCATGTGTTTCAGTATAATACAAAGCTCAGCAGGTTTAGTGTACTGCAATGGACTAAAATCAGTGGGCCCTTGAAAGGTCGGTTCTCTAAGACTCTTCTCAGTAATGTAAGTTGCTAGCACATCTGATGTTACAGCAGAACCACCAGTGGTTTGGTCCTTTTAAATGAGGTGTGAGTGCTCAACATGTTTTTGTATGTGATGGCAGTTTTTGGATGCTCCATTATTGTTAGAGAACAAGTTATCTGTGACTTGGTGGTGATTTGTGCAAAGTAGGGCAAAGGCTGAGATAACGTGGAAGTGTGTGTGTGTGTGTGTGTGTGTGTGTGTGTGTGTGTGTGTGT
>NC_045739.1:21479198-21481430 GCF_008692095.1 Etheostoma spectabile | reverse complement strand
TGTGCGTGCGTGTGTGTGTGTGTGTGTGTGTGTGTGTTAGGGCTGCATCACGGTATTCAACAACATTATTGCATATTTCGTATTTTCCTCAAATCGTCCAACCCTAGTGTGTGTGTCTGAGAGGATATGCTTTATAGTAAGTGTGGTGTGCGTGCCCCTGTGCTTGGATGATCTACACATCAGGAGGCCTCTCCAGCGACTTGTCGCTGCCATCGGTCGCCTTGCGCTCTATCAGTGTGTCTTTGATATCTGAGCCTCTGTCAGGGCCTCTGCAGTCGGAGACACTCTTAATCACGTCCCTTGATACAAATCAACCCCTTGTTTGCAGCTCACTGACAAGATGGAATGATTACGCTATGCCCCTTTTTCTGTCTCCTGTCTGATCCTTTCTTCCTGTCTAAAAGTTTTGTTTCCGGGGAATTGTCAAGCTAATTTAACTCCTACAACTATTGATTATTGTATAAAATGTAAAGATTTCCAAATTGATGTCTTTATATTTTTTATTTAGTCTATAAAGTAAATTCATAGCCCTCTGATATTTGATATTTTTGTATTAATTATTGACTACATTCAGTTATAACCATTTAAATACATTTTCTATGCCAGGAAATGCTAATGTAAAAATGATTTGTTAAGGTAATTTCTTCAATATAACTCAGTCACTGAACTTTTGGTTTGTGTCGTTGAGAAAAGTGAATCATCATTTTTTATAGAATTCAAACTTCTTAATGTCCCTCTCTTCTTCTTGGCGAATCTGACATTCGGTATTCATTTAACAACATCTAAACACAAACTCGTCAGGTCAAGAAAGCATGTGAGGTAACTCCTCTGATTCACTGCATTCCAAAAAAATGCAGTGAATCATTCGTTTCTCCGCACAGGTTTTATAGTCTGTCTGCCAGTCTGATGAGCTGTAATCATTGTCAATTACCTCTCAGGATGCAAGTCTCTGCCCCTGTAGGTGTGTCTTTTTCCTTTCTCCTGCGCACACTAATGCACAGAGGGGAAATTTACACTGGAAATGGCTGATAGCATGCAAATCCCACCACAGATTGTCTCATCAGTAAGAGGAAATGGTATTTCCTCGTGTTACTAAAAAAGTCAGCTAAATATTCCGCCAATCTTTAATAATAACAGGATACTTAACTTTATTAGTTTTACGTTCAGATTATTGGTGGTGGCAAAAAAATAATAATATATGCTAACTTGCTAACATTAAGTGTTACATGTGTTTTCATCTGTTTTTTTTTAACATGCTGCCTGTTTAGGGTCGTTAACCCACTCTTAGTTCATTTCTCACTACCTTCAAGAGCTAACTTTGTGTAGTCTCGGTTATGGTTATTACTGCTACCAGCTACTGTTTCTCACTGGAATTCCGACTGACATGTAAGCTAGCCAGAACCGACATATTCCTATGAACATGTGGTGTGTAAAATAAGTTTTGGAAATGTGAGGAGTGTCGCGTACAAATTTACCTTAACACATTAACAATTTTACAGATTTCCAGAGTTACAGAAGTTCCTTCGTTTCTAGATACTGAAAAGGCAGATATGCCTTATACTGTATTTAAGCAATGATGACATAAACAGTGTCAAGTACCATTGCTACACTTTCATTTTTTTTAATATGATTTCCCTTGAATGTGGCCTCAGCTAAATAAGCTCTGCCTGGCTAATCTGCACTGTACCGACCATCTTCACAGGACACACAGTAATACTGAGCCACAAACTCAGAGTTGCTCTGTTGACCTCCACTTCTCACTTACTGCTTCTCATGCTTCCAATACAAACATGCAAACATGCATGCAGTAATTGTGTTGGTTGGTGTGTGGCTGCGCTGAACTCAGTCACCTTAAAGGCTCCTCACTTGCTAATGTCTGGTCATGCCCTCGCATGAGCTTTCTGTGGGTCCATTGGGTGTGTCCCTCTGTGTTTAGTGTTTAAGATTAATTTCTGTGATGAACCATTCAAGACCCTAAACTACATAGCTGATTACATAGTAAATGTGACACAGAGTGTTGTTTTTGGGTTGAATAAGAGGGCATAACATAGGAAAAAACAAACTGCACTGGTTGTGTATAAACAGAAATGCACATACACACTTTCTGTTGTGTGTGTACAGGTGGTGTGGAACAAAGGCTATGTAATCCACGCAGTAGATGGTATTACATGGGCTTTATTTGAGGTCTGGGCCATTACATGATTTCTCTCTCTCTCTCTCTCTCTCTCTCTC
>NC_045739.1:21478317-21479188 GCF_008692095.1 Etheostoma spectabile | reverse complement strand
CTCTCTCTCTCTCTCTCTCTCTCGCTGCAAACCTGAAATGGAGAATTATCTTTGATGGTAATCTTTCTTTCACTGTAAGATGCCAGTAGAAATGCGGTAAATATGCAGTCAGTATTATGAGATTTCCTTTGGCTCCATAGGTGATTATCTGACGAGTGTGTAGTGGATTAGGAAGTTGTTCGAAGTGAGGTTGTTTCTTTGTTTAACACTATGGTTAAATGAAATCCATAAAATCCCAGAGGTTGTGTTTGGGTGGTCTGTTTCCATCAGATCGTTCAGGTGGTTAAACGGTTGACTGGCAAAAAGTAGTGCTGTCAAACAATTAAACTATTTAATCGCCATTAATCGCATCACTGTCATAGTTAACTCGCAATTAATCACAATTAATCACACATTTTTATCTATTCTAAATGCCCCTTGATTTATTTTTGTCCCATCATTTTTTCTCATTTTAATGCTCTCATCGACATGGAAAAGTGGATCAGCTTTCTTTGTGCAAATGTTTATTATTGGAAACAACATTGGCATATAGCCCACTGTAGTGTTCAATTTCACACGTACCATTCTCACTTGGAGCAGTCATTCACACACGCAAATAACCTCTCATACAATGAAACACTGTCCATCAATAAAAGGGTGAAAAAAATACTTTGATGAGGATGCGGAAAATTCACCTCAGCTGTTTGGTTGACCATCAAGTGGTATTTCAGACTGGACGTGCTGCGATGATAGCTCAGCTCAGCTTTTCATTCAGAATCTTATTGGCATCCATTTTGGCGTTTCGCGCTCGCCATCCAATCAAAATGTAACGACACTACTCTTTTGATTTTGGTGTGGTGTTGTAGTTTTTCTAACATTACTAGTTGTTGCA
>NC_045739.1:21476575-21478307 GCF_008692095.1 Etheostoma spectabile | reverse complement strand
AGCATGTAAAAAAAACTACAAAGTTTGCTAGGCCAAAAAGAACGTTAATCTCTCGATAAAAAAATTGACGCCGTTAAAATGGGTTCGCGTTAATGCAGTTAATTAAAGTCAGTTGTTTCCTTTGGGATCTTATATTAGTTGGTGCCTGCCAGCGCCAGTGCTGTAGATTTACACGTGCACTTAACACGTTTCTTCAGGGTTTCTTAAATCTATTGGAGTAGATCAGGGCTACGTTCTCCATAATGATGGCACTTAAACCTAGTCCCCTAGATGGTGTTTTACTCCATATAATTTCATAAATGCTGCAATTTTTACTCAATCCAATTTGTTACCTGTATCAACCTATTGCTATAATTACTCTCTCCACCTACACATACAGTGATATGACATATGTAGCTAAATGCAACACGTTCCAGTCCAGTTTCTTCCTAAAGGTCATTTTTTAACAATATAGTAAATCAGTAACGGGATTGGAGGAAAGGTTGTTACAACAAAAGGTTTGCTCCAAGGTGCGTGTGACTGTGGAAGCAATAAAACTAGAAATGAAAGTCACACTCAGGAAGCAGCATTGATTTATGTCACCTTCATTAAACAACATTCCATACAACACATTGTTGTTATGCATATTTTACCTATTTGCTCAGATTTATTGAGCAGTGCAACATTATTCACAGGTTACAATTTCTTTTCAACAGGCAGTAGGAGTTCAACTGAGCAGCACTGTCTGTGATATCTCTTCAAGGTCCTGCGCTTTTTTGTTTGGGTTGATTGTTCTGCTACATATATGACTAGAGTATCGCCGCAGTAGGTTGTTTTTGTGTTTTAGAAAGTGCCAGTTCTGCTCACTAGCAAACTTGTTTTTACACATGACATTAATTTGCAGCATGTTGTGTTCAGGTGTTAAAGCTGACTCAGTATGCATTTAAAAAAATCAAATTAACACTGTATAATAAGATATCTGACAATTATCCTTGTACCCGCTGGTAAAAGCAGGAGTTGAAAACAGTAAATGTCTCACTTCTATGCAGTGCTACTACAGGATATGCTGAAGTTAGTACATAGCCAATACAATTTGAAAAAGCAATGGATAAATGGTTTTATCATTCAACTTCTGCCATTCCAAGATGAATGCAAAATTGATTAAACTGACCTAAACATTAAGGGTGGGACAAAATATTGATATGGCAATATATGGTTGTCCTTGTTTGTTGAAATTTTAATTAATAAAATAAGGCACTCTAAATAGTGCTGCCGAATTGTTTGGACTTGCAGTGAATAAAGAGAGAAAACTTGCACTGAATCTTTTCACAGGCATTTTGTATTGTATTATCTAGCAATGTATTGATTATCTCAGATTTGCTGTATCATGATACTATGTATTGGGATCCATGTATCGTATCGTAAGGTACCATGTGGTTGCCACCCCTGCCAAATGAACATGGTTCGTTATTATGAAAAATATTTTTTTTACTTTTTTATATATATTGTATTTTTGTTTTGAGCACAGTACAGTCTATATATGACTGTGACACATTTCCCCTCACAGTGGTGCAGGTAGCGTCAGCAGTAAATATTGAGTCACCTGCCTGTATGAGGGAAGCAAACTTCCTCCATGGGCTTATCTGAATGACCTGATCCTTTTCCAGCCTGGCCTTGTTTTGTAATATACTTTAACAGCGGCGTCTCAAGCTGCAGCATATTGGCAGAGTGCTGGGTAGCTCAGTCTGAAGCT
>NC_045739.1:21474810-21476565 GCF_008692095.1 Etheostoma spectabile | reverse complement strand
TGTACACACACACACACACACACACAGAAAGACACACACACACACACACACACAGAAAGACACATGCACACACACACACAAAGTCAGGCTTATCGTGTTTTTGTGTTCAAGGATATGGGAGCCTGGGATTGTTTGGACTAGTGTCTCAAGATTTCTTAGCTTAGTCTGACCGCTGACTACACGGGAGTTATAGTGGTGGCACTGAACTTTCTACAGGTTTCCTCTTATCTTTTTTCGAGATTGTGTGTGTGTTTGCATCAAAGTCTCTTAAGGTCTAGCCTAACCAGGTGCAAATCAGACTGATTTCTTTTACCTGTACAGTAGTACTTTATTAAAAACCTGGCTGCTCCCTCCAGTACTGTGCTTGGAATAAAATACAATTTGTATAAAAAATATAATATATACAACAAAGAAAATATATATACACAATAATATACAACAATTTACACATGCAAATAGGAGGACTAGTGGTGGCCTAAAGGTTATAGAAGAAAGCTTGTGAAAGGGGAGGTCGTCGGTTCAATCCCCAGACCGACAGGAGAAAGAGCAGCACCATTGAGGTGCCCTTGAGCAAGGCCCTTATCCCCAACTGCTCCAGTGGAGCTTTATAGTGGCCAGCAGATCACACTGACAATAGAGGATGGATACCCGACCCGAGCCCGACGGGACCCGACGGTACCCGACGGGCCGGGTTCGAACAGATTTTTAGAAAGGATGCTCGGGTTCGGGTCGGGCTCGGTCACATCAGCGCGATAAGGCATTGAACATTTTGAATTTAAAACAGCTTATTATGTAGGTAATGGCACTTGTTGCCCCGTGTGCCTTTTGGAGATGGTCTTCAATTTAAATCCCAGCATGTGCATTAGCCACCCAGCCTAGAACTTGCACCAGTAGCTCCACTGACTTCTTCAGTAGTTGGTGCGCGACATGTTGAGTCAGCCTCTCCATCGCTCTCTTTAGCAGAAGTCAAAGGTCACATCACCAGAGAGCTGTGAATGTGAACACTGCTTTGTTCTCTCCTGCAGTTTAGTGGTTGTCTAGCCTGAATCACACACATGCATGCACATAACCCACACATGCATACATCTTACATGCACAGGCACAAACACACACCCTCCCACTCCTTTCTCTTTCTCTTTTCTAATCTGGTCATAGCACCAGTTGCTTCAACCTTTTGAATTTTTGAATAGAATCAACCTCCATGACCCCTGTGTGATGCCTAAACCCCAGTTGATTTGTCATATCCTTTGTTTTTTTAGTCTAACCAGAGGTGACAAGGATGAAACAGCACATATATCACATGCTAAACTTGAATCTAAATATTAAATTGAAATTCAATTTAAGTTTAACTGTTGTGGGTAGATGTAGCCAGTAGCCCGAGCATGTGAAAACCATTCAGGATGAGTCAGAGTTGTGTTTGAAAAAGAAGGGATTTATATTTATTACCAATTAAGGCCCTTAGGCTACATGAATCATTAACAAGATCAAAAGTAAAAGAAAATGCTTCTACAAAAATAAAAGAAATGGACTTGAGAGTCAAAACAAGTGAAGTATATCTAAAATGAATATGGCTGTAAATACGCCAACTTTTATCTGCTGGTCACTTGGACTCTCTACAGACTTACGTCCTACAATATCAAGCTCCCCAAAACAACTGAAACCTACCGTCTAAACAGCTGTGAAGCGCGCCCCTGGAATTTTTTTTATTTTTTTTATTTAACCTTTATTTATCCAGGTAAACTGTTTGAGAACCAA
>NC_045739.1:21474447-21474798 GCF_008692095.1 Etheostoma spectabile | reverse complement strand
AACATGACCTGGCCAAGAGGCTACAGAAATAGATATGAACATACTGTACAACTTTACAGTATGTTCATATTGGAATTGGAACATACCACTTCTAATTACACAACAGGGGTGGCTCAGGCGAGTAATAAATCCAAAACTCTAAACAGCCAAAATTAGTAATTCTAGTGAACTAGAAATATGTATAATAATATAGATATAATCAACACAACCGTTTCCACAAACCGCAAGATATCCTGAGGGTTACAAATATTTGGTTATTTAAAAATCCGATATTCTGATATGTTGGCCAATATAAATATATTTTTTCAAATCCAGAAAGGCGTAACAAAACATAAACAAATTTCCCTAACA
>NC_045739.1:21474368-21474437 GCF_008692095.1 Etheostoma spectabile | reverse complement strand
GTAGTTATTTATGAGTTCTCACTAAAATAGAATGATAATAATTTGTTTTATTGTCACAACAGAACAGAG
>NC_045739.1:21473198-21474358 GCF_008692095.1 Etheostoma spectabile | reverse complement strand
ATATATTAAAGTTCTGATAAATAAAATGTATAAAAATAGAAACTTAAGATATGAAACTTTAAGTCCTTGGAGCAACAACCCATTAACAAGAAAAACATAATCAGTGTTCCCAACAGGGACGTTGTAGAGCGCCCTCTGGTGGACAAACTATGCAACACAAACACTCATAACATGGTTGACAGTCCGTTTTTATTTTATCTTTTTAAATATTCATTTATCAGAATCATTTGTCATTATAAATGATTCAAATGAATGAATAAAAAAATAAAAAAAAGTTCAGGAAATGCCTAATATTGGCCAAGAATATTGGCCCGCCAATAATATTGGCCCACTAATAACAGCGCTAAACGGCATCAAACATTTCACCATAAAGCAAATAACTGTAACTCCCCAAATGTCAGTTAAAGTCAGTTAGTCCTTTAAAGCTTCAAGGGGGTGCCTTTGGACTATTACATGAGAGTGCAGTTTCAGTGCAGAGACCAGTTGGGGTTGGTCAGAGTAGAGGTTCATCCATTAGTGGTCTCCTCTTGCTGCGTGCAATGAAAGTGGTTTTATTTGGTTGTGCTGCACTCTGTGGCCTACTGTAGTTCACCCCAAACTGTCTCTCCATCCCCCTGTCTTTTCTTCTTTCCTCCTCCCTTTTTCCAATAGTTTTTCTTCTTCTTCCATTCTCCTCTCTTCTCTCTCTTCTTTTAACTGTCTCTTTCTCTGGCCCCCTCTTTGCCTCTCTCGCCCTTCACTCTCCGTCAGTGTCCAGAAGAAAGGGTTGGTGCATTCCAAAAGCCTGGAGACCATTCCCCTCTTTCAGCCAGTGGCCCACAGAGTGACAGAAGAATTAGAATAAGAATAGCTGTCCATTCACCCCAGTGCCCCAGTGACGAGCTGGATGGAGCAAGGGAGGGCGAAACGGAGGGAGCCGGAGGGAGGAGAGGCATGAAGGGGGGTCCGCACCCTGCTTTCCCATTGGCCGGCGGTGTTCCCTCTGTTTTTACATCGCTGTCGTCAGTTGTGCTTTCAAGTTTGTTTTACAGATTCTGGCGCACATACACACTGCACATGTGCATGCACGCGTAAATATACACATTGGGGTTCAGGGCCTGCACACGTGCACACTCGGATACGGGACTCTAAGCACACACACACACACACACACACACACA
>NC_045739.1:21460384-21473188 GCF_008692095.1 Etheostoma spectabile | reverse complement strand
CACACACACGTGCGCACACACACACACTGTCAGACGAAATTGGCCTACAAAGACAGAGTGAGCAATTCTGACCACGCAGTGCAGAGGAGACTGAGCGGACCGGTGGCTGTGTGAGTATGAAGCTAGAATCACTTATTGCTAATGCTGGATTCATAATGAATATAGCACTTTTTTGCATGGTTTTCTCAGTGTTTGGCTTATTTGTATAACATCAGCTAAAACTGTGTGTTTTGAGTGGATTTGTCCTTTGGTGAAGATTTTCAATTAAAATGTGTCCTTGTGCTGTCAACACTTCTTTGGCTAAACGGTAAGCTCTTTTTACTATGTAGCTGTTAAAATGTAACAATATTGTCAAATGTTTACCAGTGCAGCAAGTCGCTTTTTAATTTCTTAGTAAATGGCATGTGGAATCATGGATGGATGGAAAGATAATCTTCATTCACAACACAATCTATATGGTCTTTATTTAAGACAAAATTACACAACTTTGCATATGTAAACATGTTGTCTTATAGATGAAAAATCAACATTTACTATTTTTAATCAGTTGCACCTTTTCTTTATCTCAATATTTCTCTATTTCCACTTTTGCATCTTGGGTTTTTGTGTCTCATCTCACCTTCCCTCTCTAGAAATATAAAAAAACTCTGTTTTGAAAATGTGATGTGAATAATGTGATGAGTGCATGAAGCAGCACTTCAACTCACATTTTGTTATTCACATGAGTTGTAGATGAACAATTTATTATAATTTGTTAGGAATATATAAGCAATTGCATTTACATTCAATGAGCCACAATCAACCAGCAAATTACAAATATTGTATCGTTATCAATGTAGTCAACAACTTAATACACATTCAACTGAGTGTGAGTGTGAGTGTGAGTGCGGGGCCACATCAACCTCTTATTCAGCCAAGCTGAGTGTGAGAAATGCTTTCCAACAGCGACCTGCTTTTAGATTATATACCCGGATTAGTGAGTCAGGTTAAGCTATTTGAGGAATGCTTTAAAATCGGATACATTGGAACTGTCATTTCTAAGACAGCAAAGTACTTCTAGTTCTGCTTTAAATGGCTTATTTAAATTGCAATAGCAGTCCTGGCTGCAAAGTCAGTCTTTTTATTTAGTCTGTCCTCTTTCCTTCCTATAACCACTTTTATTTGTCTCAGAGGTCAGAATGGTTTTAGTTTGTGACATGAACAATGTGTGTTCTCACCTGTCAATGTGTGTGCCTATACACGCACACACACCTATTCAGTGAGCAGATGTCTATGTTTGTTAAGCCTATGTATACAAGAGGCTTTTTCTTTCTTCGGTGTTCCAACATAATCAAGGCCCTTCTACCTCAGAGAAAGCCCTTGAACTACTATGCTACAGTGGGAATTTGTTATCCTATAAAGCTGCTTTGTGTAGCGTTCTAGCACCGCCCGTTTCCACAGCACTTTGGAGATATTACATTAATATTTACTAACAACACACAAGACCATTAATGGAAACAAATCACTTTCAGTTTCTGATAATTTTGCTGTCAATTATCAGAAATGATTGCACACAAAACACCTCTGGTGTAAATAGAGACCGACAACAGTGATTAAATTGTTTAATTGATTTCTTTGTTACACTCACAAACAATTTGTCTCTGTTTGTTACAGCCAGAGAGACAGCCTGATGTCCATGCGTCCAGGCATCATGATGTCCATCGTGGCTCAGTATCTGAGCCTTCTCACGCTGGGTGAGTTGAAGATCAGTTTGTATTTGTCTGTTTAGGGTTGCTTCCATGTGTCATTTTAGACCAAGACCACGTGAAAAGGAGGCTTTGGTTCGGTCCCAATCATACTTTGATCTGGTTTGATTGTGTTGTGAAAGCAAACCAGACTAACGCGTTCGGTGATAGTAGACACAGTATTCAAAGCCCATGGCGTGTGTCTTCTGACATGCCAGCCAATCCCTCCTCAGTAGTGCAATCAGCAGTAGGGTAAAACGTTAAATGTGGAAATCATTTCTGAAGCTGGTGCCTACAGGTGATCATGCGTCCTCTCCTTCCAAACCAACAACCTTGTCACATTTGTTGTTGTTTTTGCTTCAGGAGACTCACAACCAAAGTAATCTTCGTACTCATACTCCCCCTGTACATCGTCATTAGGTCTAATCCATCATTATTTACATGCTTATCACAGGATTGAGCTGTGACACACAGAAGCTTGTTCTGGATTGTGTTTACTTCAGGGAACAGGAAGTGAAGGGTTTAAGTGAGGATTCTCCTTCGCTGAGCCACCTTTTTGTCCAGTCAAATTTATGGGGAAATGATGGATGCTCTCTGTAAACACACTTCCTTCTGTGCTTTTTGTTTTGTTATTTGAAACTCCAATTTCACATGTTTTACTGCAGTCCCTCTTCTGTCTGCTCCTGCCTCCTGTACCTGCCATTCAACAATTTTGATGTGTCTTTGCCTTTAGTTTATATCGCTTGGAGCAAATCCACTCCCGTTAGTCTCCGGTCACATCTTTACATTGATTTTTGTTCATACTGCATCTAAATATGGCCTCATGTTTTTTAATTTACCTGAACAGCAACGGTTAGAAATTGGGGTTCATTCAACTAAGGTGTTTGGAGACTGTTAGATCTTTAAGAGTGAGACTGGCAATATTCTAGATTATATTTTTATTACTGCCAACAAAACCAATTATGGTTTAGTCCATCTCTCGATACCAAGCCTGTCTGTGGCACTCAGGCCCAAGTCTTCTTGATCACATCTGTAAAAAAGGTTTCATAAATATATTCTTTCATTTAAAAAAATGGCAAAATTATTTAGGACTGTCCCATTATCATCAGTCAATGTGGTCTCCCAAATTGTCCACTGAAGCATGGCCATGCATTCATGCCTGCTTTCCGTTGTGGACATTTGTTGCACTAAACAGCTCCATCCAACTCAAGATGTCAAGGCTCCTGTGGTCATTTAAACCCCGGTTTAATAGGTCAGCTTGTAGGATGTGAAAACTTTGAGAATCTGGGGTATTTGTGGAATGTGTTGAAAATGATGGGCTACTGACAGTAGTTCTGGATCTGAGACAGAATGAAGGGTTAATTGGTGCCTAGGGAAATTTTGAAAGGGGCCACACGCACAGAGTGCACAGCCACTGTTGAATCTTAGTTTTGTCTAGTTGTGTTTGAGAATTTAGGAGACTTAACAGTGATTCTATGACAGTTGAAGTGAAGTTGTTCTTTTGAACTTCAGCCACCCACACACTTTGAAATGGAGACTCATTAAGGCTATTGCACTTGCAACTTGCCTAACTCAGGTATCTGGGTCAATCTCTATGTTACTTATTTACTGGAAGAACACTGTACTGGTGTGTGTGTGTGAGGTGGTGGAAACTGACAACTGAGATTGAGTTATCTTTTTTACTCCTATACATATTGACAAATGCATGAATGAAAGAATGAATGGATCAATGAAAGCATGAATGAACAATGTTAAGCTACCATGCATGAAATGCAACCCTTCCTTCTGAGTTTTCACATAAAAGTCTTGCAGCCTTACCTTTACATGTCAGCATTTAATGTGAAGACGTTTTGTTGATGAAATCAGGATTACAGCTTGCAAATTCTTGTTTTTAGAAGGTAAAAAAACTATGCAATTTTGCTTTAAAAGACCTAAAATAAGAGCAGCAGAATGTTGACTATGACATGACTTAGTTGTGCTGATGCAATTAGTGCTGTAGAAATCTACAACATTTACCATGTAAGCTGTTGTAGTTGGCTACAAGTAATTCCACCCCCTCAATGTTTTGTTTTTTTACACAGAACTTTATTAGCAACCAGCCTTTATTTGTTGCTTTTATTCATTGGCAGACATGTACACTCAGACTTCAGTTAGCAGCAGGACAGTAATTGTCTTTCTCCCAACACGCTGCTGAGCTGTTCCAAAGATTTGAAGTTTAAACAGTGAGATCATGTGAGTGCAGTGGCAGACTTTTTCACTTTAAGCAAATCTCCAAACTACATTTAAATTTTTTGTTTAATAAATACATACTGATATTTGGCACATAAACTGGTTTAGGTTAATTGGACTTAAAAAAATGTTTTATTGTATTATTTATTTTTCTTTAATTCAAATATGCTTAGGTGGAACAGGTAGGTCATCATTTACCTACATTTATAGTTTGCAGAGGCATACTCCACTATCACAGCATGCAAATAAACTTTACAACATATAAATAGACAAAGCTTAATTTTTGAGATTTCCTCCAAAATTATTTCTGAGGTTTTAAGGTGGTTATAGATAGCATACAGTATAAGACCCAATGTATTTTGCACACAGTTTCATGCTAAATTTGATTAAGGTAGGTTAATGTAAACTAAGTCAAGGTACTGTAAGATAACATAAGGAAGGAGAAGGTTAAAATCATAGTTTAAAAGAATTACTTGAGGTGAAAGTAATAATACTTTACACTTGTATCTGTTCTTCTTTATTTGTATTGATATAACATACTGTGATAGTGATTTAGCATTTCATAAAAGCAGTCACAGTAGTTAATGTTAGTTAGGAATAGCGATTACGCACACATTGGCTAAACAGAATAAGAATATCATCTGCAAAACATTTGAAACACTTATCCCCAAAAATGGAGACGAAACAAAACAAAACTTCTCACAGCTTGCCACATGTTATCAACAACGATTACTTGATGTGAAAACCCTCAACATATATGTATATATATATTTTTTTTTTCCTGCCTCCTTTCTGCACTGCTGTTGCACTTCCAACAAACATGTTGTATTACTAATCCGTCATAGATAAAAGATTGGGAAGAGTTTTGTACCATATGCCAATTTGAAGGCCAATTGATTGGAAGTGGAAAGGAAGGGTGTGCACAGGTCCTGTTCCGTTTGTGTATATATGTGCAGAACTTGAGCGTATGTTTGCGTCCACCACACTGACACCTGGAATGTTTCCTTTAATGAATGACATTTTCCTCTCTGTCTCTGCATTCCTGCCATAGTGCTTCATACAGGAGGGAGATGCCCCAGGGTGTTTACCTGTGACACCTCCCCTCTGTGTATCTGTTATGTGTGCATGTGTGTATGTTACATTGCCCCGTGCTATACACTCTAATCACACACAAGTAAACCAGCTGGTGCCAAATAACATCTGTACAACTTGCTTTACTTCAAGACGAACTTGTGTCTCTCAGCCTTGCTTTCTTTTGGACGTTCTGTAGTCAAAGAACTCTTTGGGTATGTGTATTATAAATGCTGTCTCTCTGGCTTTACCCTGGTACCATTAGCCACTTTAGTTGAAACAAGAGTTTCAGTTCAAAGTTTTTTTACCTGCATCTCATGGCATTTTGTTTTTAGGAAATGTGATAAAACTCACAAAATTGCAAGAAATGAAAGTACACCTCCTATAAGCAATTCTTGTTTGAAAAGCCTTTATGAATGACACTTTTAAGAGTCATTTGTACCAGCCTGGAATTGGCAACTGGTTACTTAGGCAACCTCTCCCTTCTGGTGCTACATGAGCCATGTGCTATTGTCATGTCTGCAATAATTTCTGTAGGGTGTCAAGTTTAAAAATACACCGCAAAACACACTCTAATTGCAACACTCACATCTATGCAATATATGCATGTCCTTAGAGCAATGAAATGACATAGAAATGCAAAAACACCCAGCAAAATTCTAAAAATAATGACATCAGTATGTTATTGCATGCACCACTAAAGTAATACAATGCACACATACAAAGACACATTCTGTCATTCTCCATGCTTGTCGGGGCAGGAGAAAACCTAGTGAAGGATATGTTTCCTACGGCCCACACAGAGAGGGGGACGGATCCCACTGTCATATCTCAGATGTCAGAAGCATCTTTTGAAAAATGAGGCTCTTTGACCTTTGATCTTTTGTAAGTGTGTGCCCAGATGATAGCTTTGCCATGTCATTATCAACACAAACACCATTATTTACTGTTTTAGCACAATATAACAGATTGGAGAAAGACAGTCGGAAAGCTTCAGAGAATGGCGTACATTATAGTAGCAACATTCCATGAATGTGTGGTCTATTTCAAAACACAACCTTAGTTGTTAATTACAACTGAGGGTAAATTATGACTACTGAGGGGTACGTGCCTAGACAGAGTGTCGGGAGAGGAGGCCAAAACACATCTGGATGTTACTTTTATCACTCTCTCAGAAAAGGTAACTTTACTGTGATTAACTGTGATGATTAACAGCCAGGGCAGCGCAAATATTGAGAGCTGAAGTGAAATGCTGCTTAAAAATATGATAAATGCAACACATGGACTTTTTCATTAAAATACATTTGATGATTTGTCCCTTGAAGTAGTTATTACCCTGAAAGTTTCTTAGTTGTAAAGAAAATACTATCAAATCAAAAACATCAGTGGGTTCTGTTTGTTATAATACTTGGTATATTATTCTACTCGCAATTAATTAACTCTTTTTTTCACTCTGACAAAAAGTTTGAATATTTTTAGATCATTTTTAACAGTGACTTTAATACTCCTTCATAAGTAACATAGTATATTTGAAGCACACATTTTTGTACACGACCAGTAACTTGAAGTGCATATTTAATTGTAACAAGATGTAAAATAAATAAATAAACGTCTTCATACAATGGTTGGCAGAATCTTACGAAAAGTTCTGCACCATTTTTTGTGCGTTACTCTACAAATGTCCGGTGCCTCGCTTTTTTGGTTTCTTTTTTTGTGTATAAATTAAACTCTTTATCTAATATGGGCAATAAGCGCGCCTGCACAAGCCCCTGTTAAGGCAACAAACTATTTGGTCAAGTTTAGGATTAAGATCATGGTTTGGGTTGAAATAAGTATGTTTGAGCTACTTCGTTAGGCTATGTAACTCACGGCGGTAACGTTAGTCCATTACATAAATAACTCTAGCTTTAGGACACAAACAGCGGCCTCCTGGGTAAAATTTGGGTGTTGACCCATTCATCCACCAGAAATTCTGACTACTGAATACTCTATATACAACTTCACCTGACTTCATCCTGACAGGCAGCCCTGCACATCCTGGCTCGCGGTTACAAAGTTCATATACGAATCAAATTTTGCATTACTTTTGGAGCTGTATAAGTACAAACAGTGAATGAGAACAGCCTGAAATGAAAGCTTTCTTTACAAATCGGCTGATTTTGCACTTTCCTGGTCTCCAAAGACTGAGTTTGTCATTGCTATTTACAACAGATGAAGTTCAAACCTGTTTTTTGTTCATGACAGGATGATTCCCATGTGTTGCATTGTGCCTCATTATGGCAGGTTCTTTGACCAATGAGTGAAGCCATTGTGCAATGTCATACCTGTAAAGTGAGGTCAGTTTCTATGGTTCTGAATTCTTGAAGTAGTTGTTTGAGTAGAGGGGTGGGACCACTGGGTGTTATTTTCAGCTTTAAGAATGACACACATAGTTTTTCTACTTTTCTACTCCTAAAATGTGTTCATTAAGGAAATACATCTTCAATTTACCTTAATATGACACGCCATTTTATTCAATTTGATTCTTTTTCACGCACAATCTTGTAACTGTACAATAAATTTTCGAGTGTCAGTATTGCATTTTATGTTTGGTTAGGGTGTGTTTGATCTTAACCTACAGTCCACAGCTCTATCTTCTCAGCCATTTATGTGCAATTCTGCATGTGCACACCTGCCTATACAGTTGTGTGTGTGTGTGTGTGTGTGTGTGTCTGTGTGTGTGAACATTACAGACTGATTGTGTGGGATAATTTCTGGCAGTAGAATTGTGAACAATGTCAGCCAGGCATTGTTAATGGCTTACAGCAAAACAGAAAATCATCCATCCATCCATCTTTGTCCGCTTATCTGGGGTTGGGTCGCGGGGGCAGCAGCTCCAGCATGGGACCCTAAACTTCCCTTTCCCGAGACACATTAACAATTTACGACTGGGGGATCCCGGCGTTCCCAGGTCAGGGTGGAGATATAATTCCTAGTAAATGTCCTGGGGTCTTCTCCAAGGCCTTTTTCCAGCTGTACATGCCTACGATGCCCAAACCACCTGAACTGGAAAATCAGCCTTTGTTAGACAAAATTAAGGCCTACATTCTGAAATACTGACAGCTCTTAGTGTGATGTTGCCACTTTACGAATCCACCACTCTTTGTATATAGGAGGAGTCCAAAGCTGCCAATGCACTGCCTGACCTTAACAGACTTTGTTATCATCACCCTGTGACGGGGCGCATGTCGGCTTTCACGGTAGAGATGTGCTACCTATTTCATCCAAAGACTGAGTCTATAGGTATATGTTATATGCCTGTACATGTTTAATGTGTTCATATGTTTCATCCATTTTCACAATGTTTAATATCATCAGTTATTCTAGCCATTCTCCAATTCCCCACAGTAATCCCGTAGCTTTCTTGTGCACACATTTAATATCTAAAACTATGATGTGATTCACATGTTACTGCTACATTCATCAATCCATCATTCTGTTTAAAACCATACCATACTTGACAAACATTACCGATTTACAATAACCACGCCAAACTCAGAACTTTGTTAAGTACGTGTCTGTTTATTAAGTTTAAAAGTGTAACAGAGGTTAAACATGATAGTCATTAGCTTTGTCTTACCGGCGGCTGCTGCGTTTTGTTTAAAGGGAAGTTTGCCGTGCACACTGGGTTTACAAGACGGTAGGACTTCCAGGGTGACAGGAAGTGACCCTTTTTAAAAATAATATACATTGTAACCCTCAGGATATCTTGTGGTTTGTGGAAACGGTTATGTTAATTATATTTATGTTATTATGCATATTTCTAGTTCACTATAATTACTAATTTTGGCTGTTTAGAGCTCTGATGAAATCATGAATGAAATCATCCATGTATCCTTTAGAAAGGCATTACAATGACACAATCATATCCTTCTTACACTACAAATATGACAGTCATACCACAAGGTGGTACATAAATTAGTGTTTAAGAGCTCCCCAGCATTAGAGTTGTCTGTCTAAAGAAGATATGCAGTTTTTTTATGCAATGGATTCTTATGATTCCAACTCACAATGGCTGTGCCTTTGTCATCATGCCTCAACCTGTTGCTGCTCTGTTGTTTTCTGTAAATCAACAGGATGAACGACCCGATATCTCTCCTATCATCACTCATCCCCTATCCCTCTATCACACAACTCAATGTTCTGCTGATTATGGAGCCTCGAGTTTGTTCAGGCAGGCACAGAAGTCACGTGTTCCACACACTGTCCAATCATATGACTGCTCCCTTTCTCGAAAACTAGGCGGTCAATCTGGAAAGACATTTTTTGCTAATTTCGCCAGCATACATTATTGCTGCATCACTGCCTGTTTCCCAACATATTTTAGTCTCCCCAGTCTTTTCTTGCAACTTGACCTATAGTATGTAAGTCTAGAAGATTTCTCTCAGTACGGTTAAATGTTGATTCAAACATGCGCTGGTGGTTGCTTTGTAATTTCAGGACAGTCTGTGTCAATAAATGGTTAAAGCTTGATGTAGATAGTTTTTCTGTCCATCTTTCGTTTTTGTGTCACCATAATTTATCTCATTGTCTTTCTCTGCCCCCCTTACCCTTGCTGCCTCTTCCTCGCATATCCCTGATGAGGCCTGTTATTCAGAATTAGTGATGCAGAGAGAGTGTTTACACGGGTGAAGGAGAGAATCGGAGGGAACAGGACAAGAACGTTATGGAGAATCATAGTTAATGTGGTTCTTCTTAGTTCATTAAGGCAATTGCTTTCTGGGATGTCAGGCGGTGTTAACACGATGATCTTACTATTTATAATCCACCATGCTTCTGTGTAGCCAGACATACCACACATGCCATGGTGGATGAGGAAGACTAATATTTTGGTTTATACTGCAGATGCTGAGGGAACAGATGTCATGGCACAAACAGTTCCTCATATACTTCCTTGACTTTGTTTTTTTAAGGAAATGCTGATTATACACTTTAAATGTTGTACTTCTATTAATTTATGAGACAAACATGTATGTTTGATGTACTTGCAGAACTTAGCACTTGACTGATACCTGACTGACTTAGGCCCATGCTCAATAGTGGATGATGTGGAAAACTTGTACTGCAAGTGAATCCTCACTTTGATGAATAATAGAACAAACTTGACCAGCTTCAGTTATCCTTACTTGATACAATGCATTGACACTTTATTACTCTTACGGCACTGACTTGCTCCGGTACTTTACTTTAAAATAAATAAAACATATTTATCTGTTTTATTAAGGGATAACTATCACAATCTTAGTGATAATATTTCTATTGCATATGTGTCCCGCTGTGCAATTGTAATATTGTTACGGATGAAATGTCGATCACAATGTTAGAAATGAAAGGAATAATATCCCCAGTGCAGCCACAACCAGATGTTCTTTTACCCTTTTTTCAAAACACACAACACAAACATGCAGCCAGGGGATTATATTGGGAACAGAAAGGCTTGTTATAAACGTTTACATATTTCTTTAAAAAAAAAAAAATACTACAATGCTTAAGGGGGCTTACTTCGGGCAAAGCAGATTAGTGACATGGCTATAGCACCCTTAGCCTCGGTGTAGCACCGTACTTGACCTATATATATATATATATATATATATAATACCAAAAACAATTACATTTGCTTAGCCTAATAAAGTATATCCAACATCATACAGAATTACATATAATCACGTCACAATGGAAGAGCCAAAACAATGTCATATAACCCTTGGTCTAGACTATTTACCATGGGATTCGGGAACATCTACAAGGTCTCCATCTTATCTTGACCTCCAGACACCCAGAGCAAAGCCCCTTAATATAAAGCATGCCAAGGGTGAAGAACTTTAAGTAGGCCTCTTAGGTTAATCACCATGAAAGCACAATTTTTCTGGACAAAAGATATTAAATCGACCCTACAAATGACCTCAAACATATAATCCAACTTCATCCAATTTCAACCTGAGCCAAGGTCTAACTAGCCAATAAATAACTGGAAACACAGATGCACTGGGGACTTTAATGTGCACTTAATTCTTAGAAAGTTCTGTTGGATACATACCTTCATCCAGCTCATTTTCTTTTACTTTACTGTATTCTTCAAGTGAAATTGTGTTTTAAACAAATCAAGTTATTGAACACCCAGCGTATTAATTATTATTGTGTGAATGCAGATTCAGCAGCATCACAGCATTGTTATTGTGCGAGTTGTATCTGAGAGTAGTTGCTGGATATCTGGTTTATATATGTTGGTGCACAGCCTGTGCCTTTAGTGTTTGACTTTTACGGCCCCTGTGTTGTCTCCAGAGACCAGGCTTTTACACAGTGTAATCCAGGGGCAGGCAGCTAGCGGATCAAGGAGAGATTCCTACGATTTGAGACAAAAATGAAATTGTGCTGAAACCAGGCAGGAAATCATAGTGTACCTTTAATGGCAGCAGTCTGACACAGGTGATAGGTTGTTAGCTCATTACAAACATCACAGATCAAAGCAATCTCCTCTGTCTTTACAAACTTGGCCATTGATTAGTAAGCAGGACGCAGCATTTTCGCCAGACAGTCAAATTGCCACTACAGACGTACGTTGTTTGCTTGCCACTGCTGTGCTACTGTTGTAACACCAACAACTTTCATACAATTATTCAACTGTTAAAGACGTATTAATTAAAACAATTATCACTTTTCCGCATTTCTTACAACTTCACCTTCTTCTTACACATTTTAACCAGTATTCCAGTTTAGTTTTATCATTAGCCTTAAAAAAAACAACTTTAATTATTCCACATCTTTTTTACATTAGTGGTGTTATTCAACTTGTCAGTGAAATTCATACCAATTAAAACAATTCCCACTATTCTCACTACTTCAACTTCTTCTTACAGATGTAAGCTACTAATCCAGTTTAGCTCTAGCAATTAAGTTATTCAGCATTCACAAGCATTTTCTGCAGGAAATACATTTTCTAGTTTCTAAATTTAAAAAGTTGTTTAGATGAGATGTTCTTACTGTGTGCACTTCTAGACCGTCAAGAACTTGATGTATAAAGTTTTAACACAATGAGTGGAATAATTATTATTCTCTTTTTTTTTTCTACCCTGCACCTCTCCGCTTGCAGCTCTCAGTGTGTTTGGACAGGAGCTCCCATCAAGCCCTCATGGTTGCACTGATGGCAGCTGCTACCCTGCGACAGGAAACCTTCTGATTGGACGGGCTGTCAATCTATCCGCCACGTCTACTTGCGGCCTGAACGGGCCGCAGCCCTACTGCATTGTCAGCCATCTGCAGGTCAGGACCCACACAAACGCATAGTCAATGTGAAATATAAGGAGTAACTGTTAAAGGGTTTTCCATACCTTCCTGCTAGTGACAGGTTAATCATGCACATTCATCTTTTCCTTCATGTGCACCCGGTATCACATCATGTGCTGTGATTTACGTATATTTTCCACATTTGGCATTCTCAGTCACTGCAATGATTAAACTCAACGTGGTTGACTCCCCCAACTGCCTGTTCCATTCCTCACACCCCCTTTACAATAGTCCCTACAATGTTTTTTTTTCCATGCACTCATCCATCTTCATCCTTCAGTTTCCACTCTTCCCTCTTCATTTGTTCATCTGTCTGTTTGTGTGCAGTCCGGTTTCCATAAGCAAGGCCCCCTGACGCTAACCAGCCTTTCAATATCAGGCCCAGGTGTAGACTAGACTCACATGTCAGCCACACCTTAGACACACACACACACACACACACACACACACACACACA
>NC_045739.1:21456652-21460374 GCF_008692095.1 Etheostoma spectabile | reverse complement strand
CACACACACACACACACACACACACGCACACACACAAACGCAGGCTGATGACGCACCACAACCCCACAACTAGTTTGGACAGTTGAAATTTTGATTTAGATTTGAAAACTTGATGATGCTTTTCTGTGTGTGTTAGGGACTTTAATCTCTTGCCTTCAGGGTGTCTTCGTTTTTGTAAAGACACACACAAAGCATAATTACTTTTAAGCTTTAGGCTTAAAGCACAGAAGTGTTTAAAGTTCTATATTCAGACTTCTGGTGAAATACAAAAAATCAAACCAGATTTCCGACAACCGCTATCCCAGAATGGATAGGCAATGTAGG
Organism: Etheostoma spectabile; assembly: GCF_008692095.1. Taxonomy (NCBI): domain Eukaryota; kingdom Metazoa; phylum Chordata; class Actinopteri; order Perciformes; family Percidae; genus Etheostoma; species Etheostoma spectabile. Next base: position 21,460,050 of record NC_045739.1, on the reverse strand, counting down.
CAGACCATGTCAGTGCTGGAGTATGGTCTGGCATTTTGAGACTAGCGCAGGATAAAACTGACTAATGTTAAACATGTGTTAGTTTTGCCTATTCAATTAAAAAATGACAATCAGAAGGTAAAGAACATCCTTAAATTACATGGAAAATGGCTTTTCAGATTTTTATCAAAGCCTGTTCTTTTTTACATTCATCTGCCTCCTCCAATTATATACCAATCTTTAGTTCATAAGGAAAGTTGATGCACAATGGCCCCATGCAATTTTGAGTAGTTCAGTTCAGAGAAATACTTCACACATCTAGAACGTGAGACAGATGTGTTGGAGGGGGACAAGCAGGTCAAAAGTAGCAAAGAAAACTCTTGCACACTGTCTACGTTTTGGTACTAGACCATCTTCAGGCAAAACGTTTTTATTTGCCTGAAGATGGTCTATTTTTTGCAAGTTAGACAGTGTGCAGGAGCCTTTCTTTGCTGATTCTTACTATTTAAAACCTTCTGTTATATTTTCATTATTCATTTCTTCTGGACAATTACCAGTAACACAACTTTTATTTGACTAACTTTTTTCTTTTGAAGTTGGGGTTAGAGCACAAATAATTCTTTAATATTTTATCACGTAGTTTAAGTGCATGGTTAACTGAGTATGTCATTTTGTAGCAGAAAACAATGGTTTCAGACGGACACACAGATACTATAGATACAAACAGTTGCATCACACCCCTAGTTCATACCTGTGTGATGCAAGACAAAATGCTATTTCAGTCTCTCCTTCACCTCCACAGTATGCAGCTCTTATGTTTCTTTCTGCCGTTACATGACACAACTCCTGAAATGTTCCCCATCATGTTGACATTCACACCCTCTTTACACTACATGCATTCCATTGCATCTACATGTATGTGCCTGCACCTCCATTGCCTCAGGGCAGGAATATCCAACAGTGTCAACTTCAAGGTGAACATGATTGACATTTTCTGATTGGTAAGAGGCTCTTTACTGTAGTACGGGCCAGGTGTCAACCTGTCCTTATATAAATCCAGGTGCGGACAGCGGAAGTTCATCAATCATTTGTGTTTGACCTAGGTTGTTTGCTTTTTTCCTTTGTTCCTAGTTCTTATGCATATTTGTTTTCCAAGAGAAGCCAATTGTGTTAAAGGGGCCCTGGTTTGATTGTAAGACCCACTTGGTAGAGAGAAACTAAAACTGTAACTTAAGACAAGCGACCATGAAAACAGAATGGAAGAAGAAAAGTGAAGAAGATGGAGAAAACTGGGAATGGCAAATGATGAAAAAGAAGGGAGGATTCAGAGGAAGTGGCAGAGAAAAGAACAAAAATAATGTTAACAAAATGAGAAGTGATAAAATTCTGTTAAGAGCAGGAAATAGTAGTTTAGAGTTGTAACTGAGATGGAATGGAAACTGAAGGAAGGAGGTGAAGTGTACTTTCTTTTTTTAAAGCCACCATCATAGTGTGACAAAGAAGTGTTTTCAAATCAACCTCAGACTTACATCAGGGTATTGTTGGAGCAGAAAGCCTTATAGTTGAGCTGACCAGGCTTGACTAATGGGAGATAAATAAGAGCTCAGAGGAGGGAGGGTCTTAAAGCCACACAAGTTTACACCAAGTGCCTACTGAAATGAAAACTACAGTGTCCTAAAAGAAAAAATGAATGTGAATCAAACTTATTTTACTCGTACTGTATGTACATCCAACCTTAAACTTTCTTAACAATAAATAAATGAAGTAAAATGCTTGTTGTCAAGGATTTTGTTTGTATTTAATGAGATCAACTCTTATAGAAATACCTGAAATCTTGCTCTTGGACCTTAATTCCTGTGAACACTATAAAGCTACAGGAATACCCAGTGCTTTTACAGAACACCTCCCTAATGGTGGCACATTGCGATAGGATGGAAGGGCTACTGTGTAGAGAGGAATGTCTTTTTCAGCAGTGGGGCACTGAGATTAGGGTTTGGTCAGATTTATGCTGGGATTAGGGAAGGTAGGTGAGAAAGGCAAGCATGCATGTAAAAAAACACAAATTCACTTAAACATGTACAAGTGGGCGTGTGTGCACTCGTGGTCACGCACATCCGCATCATTCTCAGCTTCTTTACCAGCTATGTTGTTGTTAGCAGCTTAATCACCTAGACAACAACCTAATTAAGAAATGCTGCCCTGGAATCCACTGTTTCTCTAGTGTGCCAACGTACCGTCATCTGTCTGTTAAGCCCTCCTTCCCCCTCCCTGCTCCCCTCTTTTTGGCGCCCTCTTAAATGCACCACCTTTCACCCTCTCTCAGCATCTCCCTCGCCGTTTGCTGGCCCCCTTCATTGTCCTTCATGTCTGCTATGTAGTTTGAGAACCCTCTCCACTGTATACCCACTTCCCTCACCTGCACCTTCCTTTCTCTAACCACCCTTTCTAACTTTTCTATTACACCCCTTGAGATTCAATCTCTTGCGCTTGGCCTTGGTCCACACATTCTTGTGTCTTTCCCATGCCCTCTGCCTTGGAGCTCTTGGTCCCCTTCTTCTGCCTTCTGCCTCGTCAATGTCTTTTTGCATCTCATTTTTATGTGAATATATTGGCGACAAAAGATAAGAGAAAGCATAAAACAAATTCTGAGTGCTACTTAGTTGGCAAATCAACATTTGAGAGCGCACAGGCACAGATTCATAAGAGTAAAAACAGATTTGAGTGTGCAATCCTGATAGTGCTGGTGCTTGTTTCAGAGCTCTCTCAGATACATGGTTGTCTATATACTTCCAGACATAATCCTTATCTACTCATTGATGCTGAAGTCGCAGTTAAGAGGTTTGGATATTTGTGTACTGCTGTATTTGTTACAAATTACTATAGTAAACTGAGATCCTGTTTAAGATTCTAGCTTGTTTTATCAGAATCAGCTTTATTTGCCAGGTATGAGGACACATACGAAGGAATTTTGAAAATTTCCATGCCAGTGACTTTCTTCAGAAGTAAATGTGTGTTCTCTGCCTCAACAGGAGTCCGACAAGTGCTTTGAGTGTAACTCCCAGCATCGCTTTGACCCGTACCGCCACAGAAACAGCCACCGCATCGAAAACGTGATCTACCTCATGGACGGCAACGGAGACAACACATGGTGGCAATCTGTCAATGGTGTGTGTGTGTGTGTGTGTGTGTGTGTGTGAGAGTGTGTGAGTGTGTGTATTTACTCTATAGGAGAGTCCATGAGTGCAAGGAATACTTTTGTTCTTCTTGTTGTGTTGTTAAATCCTGATGGTAACAAACATGTACATTTTAGAGGCATGTAACAAAAATACAAAATAATTTACTGTAAGTCTCTATAAAAATACTGGAGAATGCTGTTAAGATGCAGTGACAGGGGCGGCTGTGGCTCAGTGGTAGAGCGG
>NC_045739.1:21453478-21456642 GCF_008692095.1 Etheostoma spectabile | reverse complement strand
GCCAATCGGAAGGTTGGCGGTTCGATCCCTGGCCCTGCAGTCCCACTTCGAAGTGTCCTTGGGCAAGACACTGAACCCCGAGTTGCCCCTGGTGCTGCGCATTGGAGTGTGAATGTGTGTGAGTGTTTATCTGATGATGAGCAGGTGGCACCTTGTACGGCAGCCTCGGCCACAGTGTATGAATGTGTGTGAATGGTGAATGTTTCCTGTAGATGTTAAAGCGCTTTGAGTAGTTGTTAAGACTAGAAAAGTGATATATAAATACAGCACATTTACATGGGAGTAAATCTATGATCTCATAGGTAATTTTGGAGACAAAAATGCAAAATGGATGCTAGAGGTCTTCTTTCTACAGTCCCTCAGTCAACCAGACAGTGACTTAAGACTTTTATATTGATTGTGTTGCTATGACAATCAATTATGACACTGTTGTTTCCTCTACAGGAGAGGAGAGTGTTAGCATCAGACTGAACTTGGAGGCTGAATTCCACTTCACGCATCTTATCATAAAGTTTAAGGTATAAACACTCATTTGCATCTATGTTGGTCTGTGTGTGTGTGTGGAACTCTGTTTAAAAGGTGACTGTAATGTATGTGCTTAAGCCTGTCATGGTCCACATAGGTGTGTTTGTTGTGTACACTCCATACACAAAATGGATGGCTGCATTTATCGTGAAACAAAAGGTTCCAGATAAATCTGTCTGACAAGGTTCTGTCATCTGATCACACGCTTACACAGATACAAGCCTCACTGCAGTTGTGTTTGTGCTGACAAGAAAAATCACCACATAATACCAAAATACATTTCTCTCTTTTGCCCCTTAGACTTTCCGACCTGCAGCCATGTTCATCGAGCGTTCGGCTGATTTTGGCCGCACTTGGCGCCCCTACCGCTACTTTGCCTCAAACTGTACCAAGACCTTTCCTGGCATCCCTGCCAACGGCCTGCACCACATCAACGACATCATCTGCGAGGAGCGCTACTCCGACATCGAACCCTCCACTAATGGAGAGGTAAGAAGTACAGGAGGTGCTGGTAGAGACATGTTAGACTGGGAGGAGACAGTGTCTAGTTCAGAATCAAAACATAAGGCTGGTCATATTCAAAATGTTTCTTCTTGGTAATAAACAAAACCTAGAGCCAACGATGCATTAGTCCATCTCTGATACTTTCTGGCTTTGGTTCCTTGTCACATACTGGCTTAAGGAATGTGACAAGGACGGAGTCCATGCAAAGATACACTCAAAACATGTAATTGATCAAAGACCAACATTGTACAATTACAGTGTTGACAATCAGGATGACAAAATAATAGATTGATCGATAGATGAAGAATTTGGATCCAATAGGACTTAAGGTGTCGCCAAAAAGTTAGGACCTGACCCACACAACCTCTCTGCATCATGGAGACCTGGAAGAGGACAGACTACACAAACACACAAGAGACAAAACTCAAGCCCACCATTCACACAAAGCGAGAGCGACAGAGATCCCAGGACAGACGGTGGTCCAGCACAGAGAAGCCTGAGTGAATGAAGAGAGAGTAAAGATTGGGGAGGAGAAGAAGAAGAATCAAGGGGGAGATAGAGAGGACCACAAACAACCAGATGGTTAGAGAGATGCTGTGGTTTTTGGAAAGTTGACAGTATTCTCGTCAGCAGGACTATAGTACTAGGCTAAATAGATTAACTGAGACTGAGACCGATCTGCCCGAAGGATAGTTGTAACAGATACAAGGTCTAATATAGTCAGAGATGAGCTGAAAGTTATAGCAAAAATAGTTTTATGTTTGGATTCAAATGCCACAATAGGTATTTAATTGAACTCTTAAGTATGACTAGGGCTGTCAAATGATAATTTTTTCCCTCTGAATTTGGTAACAGCACCAGTGACGGGAGCATGATGAACACAATTATAACATGTTATGCTCTGTCTTTAATGCTGATGGCCTTAATTATAACTTTAAAAGAATAAATTGTAAGAAGAAAACTGTCTTCATAGAAATAATAGGTGAATTCACTTCAAAGCAAACAGAAGTGTAATAAGTATGTATCTTGTTATTGTCTAAAATAACTGATTTTCATGAAAGAGAGGTGCCATTTAACTCTGGGAAAGTGACTCAGACACATTATTTATTAATCTTTACACCTCAAATGTTTGAAAATGTGTTTATTTCACACAGTGTGTCTGCTTTTGGCTACCATCTGTTGTTTTAGCTGGCTATGATTGTCTTCAATCCCTGAATCTAATGGGATTTCTCTCTTTCTTGAGGTGAAAAATTCTGTTCTGTTTCCAGGTCATTTATAAGGTTTTGGATCCCGCTATTCATGTGAAAGACCCATACAGCTTGGACATTCAAGGTCAGTGGAGACTTTTATCTCTGAATATTTATCACTGGCACTGTTTTTAGCTGCACAGCATACTGTTTTTTATGATTAAGAAATGTTGGATATTGCTTTTTAAGAAAATAGTCTATATTACTTTTTTGAGTTATGATATTAAATTCGCTTTAGCGCCCGTCATTTAAATTTTTTTTTTGCATACTAAGGACATTTCTGTTTTGTCATGAAATTAGTCAATTTTACAGATTACACCTTATTAATCAGTTTTTCTCCTTTACAGAACTTCTGCGTATTACCAACCTGCGTATCAACTTTACTAAGCTTAACACTCTGGGAGACGACCTGCTGGACCGACGCTTCGATGTCCTGCAGAAATATTACTACGCCATCTATGAGCTGGTGGTCAGAGGGAGCTGCTTCTGTTACGGACACGCCTCAGAGTGCGCCCCAGTGCCAGGGGTGGACGCCCGGGAGAACGGCATGGTGAGCGAGTGGACTATATGTGCCCTTGGACCAAAAAGACACATGTTGACAGAAAAAGCAGAATCTGTTCGAAAACAATAGAAACTTCAACTTGCCTCATTTGTTCAGGACGCGTTCTCATGCCATTATTATTTAGAATGCCTACATTAACATTTTTGCAACATTGTGATTGGTCAGATCCACGGTCGATGTGTATGCAAACATAATACAGAGGGCCTGAACTGCGAGCGCTGCCGACATTTCCACAATGACCTGCCCTGGAGACCAGCGGAGGCAGAGAACCCACATACTTGCAGAGGTGGGAACACACACACACACACACATACACACACACACAC
>NC_045739.1:21452705-21453468 GCF_008692095.1 Etheostoma spectabile | reverse complement strand
ACACACACACACACACACACACACAGTTTTTTTATGTGCTCATCATAAACAAACTGAAAGGAGTTTCAGTCTTTCCTTTTTCTTGAAAGTATATTTAAGATGCCATAAAAATAAATTTGAACAATGTGAAGTTCAGTATAGTAATTGTGCAGATATCAATATACTGCTTATGTACTGCTGTATTTTAATCTGAGGGGTACCGTAAATTACAGCAGCAAAGGTTCAATTAATCTATTAGTTTTATTATTTATTATTATTATTATTTAATACTATGAAATTCCTTTAATTGCCAGCTATTGTGATTATCAATTAATTAGTTTGAGAGAATGAGAATCTTTTTATTTTAAATGTGAATATTTCAGGTTTATTGACTCCACTGTGACAGTAAACTGAATATCTTTGAGTTGTGAAGAAAACAGGACATTTGAGGACGTCATCTTCGGTCTTGGAAACAACATTTTTCACCATTTTCCCAACATTTTATAGACCAAACAACTAATCGAATAATCGAGAAAAAAATCAACACATTGCATTGTAAACAGCAATGAAAAAATCTTTAGTTGCAGCCCTACTGTAAATGTTTCCCTCATTCCTTCATTCCTTTCTCCTTCCTTTGTCTAATTAGTCTTTATTCATTTAATCTCTTGCTTGTGTCTCCAGAGTGCAACTGTAATGGCCACTCAAGCCATTGTCACTTTGACATGGCGTTGTATTTGGCCACGGGCAATATCAGCGGAGGAGTGTGTGACGACTGTCAGCACAA
>NC_045739.1:21451925-21452695 GCF_008692095.1 Etheostoma spectabile | reverse complement strand
CGCAACTGTGAGATGTGCAAACCTTTCTACTACCAAGACCCTAATAGGGATGTCAGGGACCCACAAGCCTGTGTTGGTGAGTTATTTGTTCTTTAGAACAAAATGTTTCCAACCATTATGTGGGTATTCATTTTAACAGTGCAATAAATTAGCCTGGCAATCAAGACCCAAATCCGAAAGATTAAGGGTCTGGCATCAAGTATTGAAAGTTGCCCATCTCGAGGGTCGGCACCAAGCGCGCATTTGAAAGTCTCACTGGACGCAGTTGGAAAACACTACGACCAATCACAACAACACACAGGGTGACGTATCCAGAGCCCCATACGCTCAGCTGCACACAGAGCTAACTGGTAAAACACTTTAATGAAGAAATAAGAAAAATAGTCGTTTAATCAATCAAAAGTCACAAAATCAAAAACGAACACTGAAAGGTTTTGCCACAAATTCAAATGACTGGCTGCTCTCCTGTCTAACTAACAGTTACACCGTTACTTATTCCATATGTACGGTGGAGAGTCTCTTCACTCAGAAAACCAAGGTTACAATGTAACCAAGCGGGTTCTGGCAGTAGTTGAAACCAGTTGTTTTTATAGGCTACTTTAAATTTGTCATTGTACAGTAGACAGAGAAATGAAGCTTATTTTACTACTGTTTCCCAGTGATTACTTTCTAAAGCACAAATAAATTACCATCAAACACTCAAGTTTTTCAAGTTTCCCATTTATGTCATTTTGTTTTTGCCTTTCATTCCCCCCCCCCCCCCCCCCCCC
>NC_045739.1:21446829-21451915 GCF_008692095.1 Etheostoma spectabile | reverse complement strand
CCACCGCCAGCCTGTGACTGTGACCCAGTCGGATCAATGGAGGGAGGAGTATGTGACAGTCACACCGACCTGGACGTGGGTATGATCTCGGGACAGTGTCGCTGCAAAGCCAACGTCAAAGGCACGCGCTGCGACGACTGCAAGGAAAGTTATTACGGACTCAGCCAGAATGACCCGTTGGGCTGTCAGCGTACGTATGTGTGTGTGTTTGTCTGCCACTGAAAACACTTTGTGTTTGAACAGGGAGGAAAATGGATTTATGGTGTTTTTGAACACAAAACCACATAATCTGCATTTAAGATCCGTAAATAGCACATCAGCCACGATCTTATATTCTTTGTGTGTGTGTTTGTGTTTGTGTGTATTTGTGTGTGTCTGTTTGTGTTTGTGTGTGTGTGTGTGTCTTCGTCAGCTTGCAACTGTGACCCTCGTGGCATCATCATGGTGGGAGCTCCTTGCGACCAGATCAGTGGGGACTGCTCCTGCAAAAGATATGTCACTGGTCGCTACTGCAACCAGTGTCTGGTTAGTAACAACTGTTGTTTGTATAAAGTCTGTTGCTAATTTGGGTTTTTTGGATCAAAACATCATACTCATGTCTATTAATAAGCATTCATAAGTGTCCTTGTTGAAGCATATTTTGGGAATAAAGAGAGAGCATTAGGCTGTTTGGCTTGTGTACTGCCAGGTGTGTATTTTTTTTTACAATTCAATTCAATTTCTTTTATACAGTAGTGTGAAATCATGACCAAAGTTATCTCAGGAAATACCACTCTTTATATTTTCTACTACATCTATTATTTTAATTTAGAGAGACTCAACATTTCCCCCACAGAGCAGTTGCACTTAGAGCAAAATGTAATGTTTTAACATTTAATAACGTCTTGCACAATTGAAAGCAATTATGTCACCAGACAGTTTACCTGAACGATATACCTTGTCACACTGTCAAGGTGATGACTCAGAAGTGGAGGTTTTCTTTTCATCAGCCAAGGACAGAAAATAAATGTGGTGGCATGGATAAAAGAGTAAATTACATACACATAACAACTGAGTAAGCTGTACAAGGACAACAGAGCCTAGACACAGTGCCAAGTAATAAATCTACACACTCGACTTCACCGAGATTTCTTTTCCATCCATGTAGCCTGAATACTGGGGGCTCAGCAACGACTTGGCCGGCTGCAGACCATGCGACTGTGACTTCGGTGGAGCCTTCAACAACAGGTGTAGATTTTCAAAATGTTATATATGTCTATCTATAAACATATGCTTTTGAGAAAGAGATTTGTTGTACTTTGCAGGTCTTTTTAAAAAATTAAATATGCCTCTGTCTGTTACTTAAGGTGCATGATGGAGAGCGGCCAGTGTGACTGCAGGAGGCATCTGATTGGTCGACAGTGTTCAGAGGTTCAGCCTGGGTATTTCTGTGCGCCGCTGGACTACTACAAATACGAGGCAGAAGACGCCACTGGACACTCCCCCAGTGACTCTGCACTGCCGGTGAGCACACTACTATGGTTCAGTGTAGCTCGCCAATTCACTTTCCAGGTCCCTATGATTCTGACTCTTAATAGTAATATATGTAAGATAGATATACACTGGCCAGATAAGTTTCAAGGCTTATTAGAATCAGACGCAAAGACATCACAAAAATATACACCACCTACCGGAAAAAGTTTTTCCACTGTCATGCCGGGCTTGATCCAAGTCCTTTAAAGGGTTAGTAAGTGATGTTAATCCAATACACTCTTTGTTGAATTCCTTGAATATCTCCCTCATGGTCATCTAACTCTCTATTATCTGCGTGCGCTGAAAAATAATCCAGTATTAATACACAGATCTGGCTGTGTAAATGGAAAACAAACAGAAAGGCGTGCACAAGACACAAAACACTGTTCCAGCTAATCGCAACATCGACAGTTGATAAAGGCGGGAGGGGGGGAGACAGCCTTTGAATGTGCTGGCCAGTAGTTATATGTCTGAATTTGGGGGTCAGAACTTCTGAAGGGGGTGATGTATTTGTTTTGCAGTTGAGTTACAATATCAACAATCTTGTGCAGAATCACTTACTGCACCTTTAATATTAGAGTCCAATCTGATACAATACTTACCTTAGTGTTGATTAAATGTGTATCCGGCAAAATATAATATATGCAGCTACCAAATTTAGCTTTATACTAGAGGAGACATATCACTCTGTTGGTGTTGTCTGAACTACAGAAACACTCTTTACCACTCCTAAGGTGTTTACACACTGGGAGCGTTACGAATGAATGACAAGAAAAGGCATATTGTTCAATTAGGAATAGTCATACCGGCATGTGAACAAATAGCCAGTCTAGGACTTTTATTATTATGAAAGGTAAAAACAAAAGAGTGGCTCTGGTATGTGCTGTCTTTGTCAAGGTTGAAAGGAGTCAAGTTTGTCGTCTTGTTTGGCTCTGGGTTTGGACTAAGTGCTTTGGTGTAGTTGTTGAAAAAGGTTTACCTTCCATTATTGCTGGGTACTGTTCATGGCCTGTGTGAAAGTATGTGACAAAAACAACTGTTTGAAAAAACATATTGACGCAGCCCAGGTGTTAAGGCCTTTTGAAATAATATGTCCTCCTCCAAGTCCCTTTGCAATATTAACCTTTAAATATTTTAATCAAACATTTTATTGTAACAGTTTGCATAGTCAGCTAGTGCAAAATCCTTCAAAGTTTTTTTCCTGTTTAACCAGTTAACTGATATTTATTCAAAACCCAACACTGATATCTAATATGATTCTCTTTAAGCTCCCCTCATCCAACCTGTAACAGAATAGACACAGCCACTGTGACATGCCTGTTCCTGCTGTCACACACTCATCTCATCAGTCTGTATCACTGGCGCTATCCTCTACCATCTCTACCTGATTTCTCACATTCTTCACTGTCTCTGTCTGTCTCTTTCATCGTCTGCCCCCTCCACTTCCCCATTCAGCCCTTTGGGCAAGCTCAGACAGTCCGCACTTACAACATCACAACTACAAGAATGTGTAAAAAAAAAAAAAATTACTGACTTACAAATACTGACTTCAGAATGTTATGAGAAAAGGCGCATGAAACTGAGCAAGAGGAGAAGTGTCTTTGACATATGAAGCTGCTGTCTTTAGGGGGTGCAATGCTTGTTTAACTGACGCTGGATGGAAATTAAGTATACATACTGAAGGGCAAAAAAGATGTACAGTCAATGCAGGATACAGACAAAGTCCTGCATTTCTGTACAGAATTCAAACTCCGCAGCTGAAGTGACCGATAAAAACACCCGACAGTGGCAGATACCAACCTGTCACAACTAATTATTGCCGCACAGCACACACACTTACTAACACGTACAGCACGCACACTCGTACGCACGGAAGAACACACTGCCTCACATTCTTTGTTTCTCTCTGTCACGCTCTGGCAGTTGCAGCACATCATGGCTCTTTGGACTCTGTCTTGTCATTTTCACTGTTAGAACGAGAAAGCTTGGCAGGATGAGTCCCTGTATGTTGCCGTAAAATGTTTTACATTATGTATCATCAACACAAACCCTCATGAACTCTAATCTCCTCTCCTTTCCTGTCCCTTGCCTCCTACCTCCTGTCTCCTGTCTCCTCTCAGGGCAAAGTTCGTCCTCAGGCAGAGACCGACTGTGTTCAGCACCTCAGCAATCAGCTGAGGAGGCACCGGCGTCACCGTCGTATCACCAACTCGCAGCAACATCGGGCAGCGCTGAGACGTATCCGCCAGCTTCAACAAACAGTAGGATACTTGCTTTGATTGACTCACTACTTTTATTTATGGTTTGACAGGATACGGGGTGTATTAAAGGGTTATTAGCATGATGTTACTGTAATACAGTTTTTCTCGAGTGCTAAGACACATTTCTTAACACCCTCACCCGTTTTCTCAAAAAAACACAAAATCAATTTGGTTTTCACACAAAACCAAATGCTCAAACTATATTGACAAAACACTTGACTCTGCTGGCAATATCAAACAAGGCTTTCAGATTATACACAGCCAGTCAATAACTAAACACTACAGAGCATTCATTGGACATTACCTAAAAAATTTGAGAACACCAAGGCATGTAGTTACAGAAAAACAGTGTTTGTTTCATATCGATACACATTTTACAATGCAACAAAAAGTATATCACAACTTGTACAGTGAATATTTTGTACAATGCAACTTTTGCTGCCTGTCTTAAACATTTTGCAACACAAGTGAGAATGTGTTTAGAGTTTTGTAAGAACAGTGATTGGTTTGACAAATGAGTTTAGGACAGTTAGCATTTGGTTCAGCGAATGGGGTTTAGTATTTTAGCAATTAATAAATGAATATCTTATGTATTCACATGCATGGTATAGAATTTCTGATTCATATATTTTTAAAGGTTTGAGTGGTCATGGAGTGTATGCACCATTGCAATTTTAGGGTACTTAGCCTAATTGCTGTAAATGCTTGGCTGTCAAGCGAATGAAATAATTTCAAACTACTCAAGCTAAGAAAGAGATGGGAATATGTGCAGTAGGATCATTGGGATATTTTGAGTCCTGTGTTGTAATCAAGGCTACAGACAATGATACCATGTAAAGATTAAGAACCAAGAACTGCTTTATTAGACTTCCCCTTTCAGAAACCTATAATACAGAGCACACACCTGTCATTCTGAAGAAAGTAGAACGTCTGGTCAGTAAGGGGAAACAGAGATTGTTTAAGTATATACTGTATAAAGTACTGTATAAAGGAGTGATGTAGTTGAGTAAGAAAATTATTCTTTGGTAATCTGTCTCTCTTTCTCTCTCAGCCGGATGTGAGGACCGTTCATAGAGAGCACACTCCCAGTCACATGGTGACGTGGACAGGACCTGGTTTTGCCCGTGTGAAAGATGGTGCCGGCCTGGTGTTCACTATCGACAACATTCCCTACGCCATGGAGTACGACATCATGATCCGCTACGAACCTGAGGTATGTGTGGGGACCGTGACCTAGCATATTAATGTATAACTCTTATTGAAGGTCTTTTGAACTAAGTGTGTGTGTGTGTGTGTGTGTGTGTGTGTGTGTG
>NC_045739.1:21422586-21446819 GCF_008692095.1 Etheostoma spectabile | reverse complement strand
TGTGTGTGTGTGTGTGTGTGTGTGTGCGTGTGTGTGTGGGTGTGTAGTCAACAGAGGACTGGGAGGCTATAGTTAGTATAACATCTGTAATGCTGCCGTCCAGTCTCCGGTGTGGAAACCTCCTACCAACTGAACAGCTCTATACAGTGACTCTGCCGCACCGCAACAGGTACCAAAACTTGAATAAATTTAAGTGTGTGTGTGTGTGTGTGTGTGTGCCATTGTTGCCCTTCTTTAACAAACATACTTTGCATGTTTGTTCAAGTCACTAAAGGCTTTGTTAAAGCATCCCAGGTGTTGATAGGCTTTGTGTTGTTTTATCGCTCAGGAAGAATTGCATCATTAAACTGTGATCATTTAAACCTGCCCTGGCTTATACAGTGTGCTCTGTATGAATCAAGTCTGTATTTGTCTTCTTATTTCACTGTACCCTGCAGTGTTTTTTAATAATGATTTACTGATAAGAAGGCAAAGAATGTAAGAATCCCCTACAATGATAGGAAAGGAAGGCAGCAGCTTTGTTTACTGAAGTTTAGAGTGGGAAAAAGACTGTTGAAGACGAGCAGCAGAGAACAGTGGAGTCTGGCACAGAGATTGTATATCCAACCTCATACATCTGGTGCAGTTTTATTGAATATGTTGTCACTTTATTTTACCCCCTATTTCTAAAGGATCAAAGATAATTAAGATAATAATGTGCCATTAACAGGAATGAGAGATTTCAAAGAAAATCTTTTTTCATTGGCCTTTCTGAACACATTAGCACATGGTAGTGATTTTTTATCTGTGTCAAATTTACTTTCCCCTGTTCTCACATTGCTCTGTTTTTCAATCGCTTGTTAATAGACTAAATATATTCTTGAACAGCAAGATCATTAAATCATTTCAGTGCCTTATTTACCTCAAGTTGATATTTTGATATGAAAAGCGTATTGCAGTATTGCCAAATCAACACATCAGACAGATTACTGCAGATCAGACTGGATTAAGTATTAAATATTATTGATATTATTGAAATTAAGGAAGCAAAAAGTAGGATAAAGGCTCAAAACAGGGAGAGCCTAACTGTAAGACTGTTAAGTTTCACTCTGCTGGAAAGCCTTTTAGAGTGTGATCTCATCTGGAACTAAGAGGTCAGGCCCTGCCCGGATCTGGCTGTCTCAGCGGACCATAGCTTGCCTTCCGTTCTCCTCTGTGGTTGGTCCATCAGCCAAAACCAATTAGCAAAATGAGTCCAAAACACAGACACAGGACTGGGAGCCCAACATAGGTAGCTAGTTGATCTAGTTGCCTCTGGTGAACAGTGGTTCCTTTTAGAAATAGACAAACAAATCAGATATGAAGGTAGGAAATAACCTACGACCAAAACATCATAGTCAATAAATACCGAGTTGAAATGTATTATTTCTGTTCAGTTGAAATTAAACTTTCTTTAACTGAAATTTGATTTTTTTTTGTCTTTTATATTGTGTTATAGTTTACAATATTATAGTTAAGTCAAGTTCTTGGCATCAGTCCAGTTCTTGTGTTTGTGGAACTTTTTTCCCATTTGTTGTTTAGTTTATTAGTTTATTTGTCTGCTACCATGTACAATTCAAGCCCTCTACTAAAGTTAGCTTTACAGCTAATTTACATTTTTGGTCCCTGGGCAAGGGAAATAAAAGGACAATATATGCAATATTGACAATACAGACAAAATAGACAACACATAAACCGGTATGTGAAACTTTTATAGAAATAAATAAATAAAATCTTTGTACATCTAACTTTTGGCACAACAAATTGGATTTTTCGCTTTTTCTTTCTATAAAATGCCCAACATTGAGGATCTTGGGGGAGGGACGTGTGGACTACCTTGCTTAGCCAGCTGCAACCTTTCCGGCCTCACACAAGTGCACCAGATCTAGTACTTGTCACTTCATAAGCTTCATGAAAATCTTTGTCTTTGACTTATGTATTGAAGTGTATTTGTATGTTGTGTTTTTTTCCAGATACATCCAGATGCCCAGGCCATTCTGTTTCGAGCCCAGTAATCGTTATGTAGTTTCAATCAGGTTCCAGCGCCACGGGGTCACACACAGACATCTCACTGCTTTCATTCTCATTGACTCGGTGAGCCAAGACTATCAACCCCCCACCCGCATTATCTACCTCCATGTCTGTTTGAATGATGCAGCAGTGGTGGAATGTAATTAAGTACATTTACATAAGTGCTGTACTCAAATACAAATTTGAGGTACTTTACTTGAGTTTTCATGCCACTTTCTGCTTCTACTCCTATAAATTTACAAAGAGAAATATTGTATTTTTTACTAACTAAAATTATTTGACTTTAGTTACCCGTTACTGTACAAATTAAGATTTTTTTCACTCCAAACATACAAAGAGCTAATGAAAAATTATGTTTTGCTATCCATTAAACTACCTAAAAGTATGTACAAGTGCAGCTGATATGATAAGTTGATTAATTGATTAGTTAAAATTAATTGGCAACTATTTTGGTAATCAGTGATCCAGTGGTAATCCAGTCATTTTCATGTAAAAACATGTAAGGTTCCATCTTCACAAATGTGAAGATTTTCTGTTTTTCCATTTAATATTTGAAATTTTGATTGATTTGTCATCATTTAGAATTTTGTACTATTGGTTTGACATTGTGAAGGTGTCACTAAGGGCTCTGAGAACATTTCTCGCTATTTTCCCAGAACAATCAATGGATCATTAGTTGCAATCTTATATAAAATAGTTCAAAATCAGCTCTACCTCAACCAACTACAACAGTGCAATCCTGCTTTTATACTATGAGTAATAATAATCAAATGATACATACTAGTATAGCAGTTGGACCATTTTCTGCATTGAGTCATTTTACATTCAATACTTTAAGTACATTTTCCTGATGATACATACTTTTACCTAAGTAACATTTTAATGCACCTGTGCATGTTGCTTAGGGCTTCATGTACAATGAGGTTTCCCCTAGTGGTGGAAAAACACAAATGCAAATGTTACATTTATCTGGGCTGGGGATCAGCTTTTAAGTAAAAAAAAATAAAAGACGCCTTTAAAGACAAAGTTTCTTTAAACAATAAACTGATTTTGGTAGTGCAGTATTTATCTTTTAGCTCTGATCATGTCCTATCAAAAACAACTTTGAGTGGTTTTATCTCTGTAAGACCTATTTGTTAATTAAGTAGTCTTCTCTGCAGTAGGAAAGTTGGCTATGTGGCTTTCCTGGCTCATAATCCCAGCATATTTACATATTGTATAATCCTTTTTTTTATCTTTGTGTGTTTCCCCTATAGCTGGTCCTGATCCCCAAATACACTGAGCTTCCTGGTTTCCAAGGCAATGAGCCAGAAGCAGAGCAGCGGCGGGAGGAGATGATTCGCTACATGTGTCTGGATTCCTTTATGATCACACCGATGCCCGCCCTGGCTGAGATGTGCTCCAAACTCATCTGTAGTATTTCATCCATCATTCACGATGGTGCTCTGTGTAAGGAGATACAGAAACACAAAACACACAAAACAAGCACAGATTTAGAGGATTTGGGTTCGAAAAAGAAACCCACTGACAGTTTGAATCCTTGGTTGCTTTTTAAATAATAATAACTGGCTGATATTTTCTGTCTTGCCTTTCATCTGCATCCAGCCTGTCAGTGTGACCCTCAGGGCTCCCTCAGTGGTGAGTGTCATAAGGTGGGAGGTGATTGTCATTGTAAACCCAACGTGATGGGTCGACGCTGTGACCAGTGTGCCCCAGGAACCTACGGCTTTGGAGCGAATGGCTGCACTGGTGAGTCTGTTCTATGATAACACACTTACCCAACCCCATCTGTTCCCACAGGGTCAAACCAAAGCTAAATGAAAATGATCAAGAAAATAGTAGCCTGTGTGACTGGCACACTTATTTTAATCTAAGCTTGTTAATTATACTGTATCACCGGCAAACCTACAGATGTAATCTGTGCTTGTCTGTGAATGAGGTTACTTCTTTGGTTTTTGTCGACATGACATAATGTGTTTCTCATTCACATTCTTATCCTGCAATAAAACAAGTAACCAGATCCTGTTTGACATGTTTTTATAAGCAAACGTTATTTGTTATATATATATGTAGAGCCTTTTAATTTCTGTGGTAGAGCGCATAAGACATAGAATATATACATAGAATATAATATATTTTTAGTCTCTGATACTGTGGAAATATGTCCCTGTTAATGCAGAAAATCATTTAAAAAATAATATTCCATTTCACCCAAAGATAAGTCAAAGTGCCCCATTTAATTTTATGCCAAAAGAAAAAATTCAACAATGAAAATACATAACATACCATAAACACTGGTATAGCATTAGTATTGTAGTATAGTCACAACATTGACAGCATTTTTCCGGTAAAATATTTAATTTGCTTTTTTTCTTCTCTAATTCTAACTGATGTTGCCAAATTAGATACCAATACAAAATGAGAAAGCAGGAAAAGCGATTTTCTCGAGGTCATCCAATCACATTTGTATTGGTCTCAAGTTAGATGCAAATTATTTACACGAATCATTGAGCCCAGCGTTAGAGCCGTGATGTTTGTCTCTAATGAAATAGGCACAACTGTATCCTTCTTTGTGCTGATGTGATAATCATGTTGAAATAAACTTGAACACATTACCGTTTCCAAGAAGAAAAGAGTTGCTAAATTACTTTATTTTACTATTTGTTTCTGATTCTGTCTGCCAATAGAAAAACAGTGAATAACTATTTAAATACCTCCTTCCATCCAGTGTGTGACTGCCACTCAGAGGGTTCATTGAGCCACCAATGTGACCCGGTTACAGGCCAGTGCCAGTGTAGGCATGGAGCCACTGGGCGTCAGTGCTCAGACTGCCAACCAGGCCAGTGGGGCTTCCCCAGCTGCAGCCCCTGTCAGTGTAACGGCCACGCAGACATCTGTGACCCCCGCAACGGGGAGTGTAGAGACTGCAGGGACTACACAACCGGACACCTTTGTGAACGGTAAGGATCACTCTGTGTCATACTTTACCTAACTCCATCCCTGGTTATCAGACTGATGGGAAATGTCTCCATCACTCCTCTCAGTTGTGCGGATGGGTTCTTTGGAAACCCGGTGCTTGGTTCAGGGGATCACTGTCGGCCCTGCCCCTGCCCTGGTAACCCCGGCTCAGATCACTTTAATGCACACTCCTGTCATGCTGACCACACCTCTAACCAGATCATCTGTAACTGCAGGCAAGGCTATACTGGTAAGCTATTTCACTGCAATAAAATGCACATTTAACTATATTTGTTGATCACTATTAACTCTTCTGTGGATTGAATCACTTTGGCGTCGCAACACAAAAATCACTTTGTCATTTTCTTTAGTCTGTAGTGCAGCAGATCAATTAGGTCTTCAACCTTAGTGAAGGTGTAGACATGTGAATTTATCTCATTTTAGATGAATGAGATGAGAGTATATCCAGTTGTTCACCATCCCTGTTGTTCCTCATCCTTGTTTGCTCAAAAAAATAATCTTTAAAAGAATAAAGGCCTAACAATGCCCAGAAAAGAATCTTAAAGTACATTACTTTTTCTTTTCTATTTTATCTTAAATTGTGTGTACGGGAGTTTTCTACCTGGATGGTCTATAGGACATGTCTGATTGATACACAATCATGGAAATGTGGCTGATTCTGCAATGAACTATAGAATACCTCACCCTCTACTTTAATCATGCCATCTTCTCACTTTTCTTCCCTAGGGCTCCGCTGTGACCAGTGTGCCCCTGGTTACTATGGCAACCCAGAGCAATACGGTGGGCAGTGCCTCCCGTGCGAGTGCAACGGCAACATCGACACCAATGACCCTGGCTCATGTGACCCCAGGACTGGCCAATGCCTCAAGTGTCTGTATCACACTGACGGTCCGTCCTGCGACCACTGTCAACACGGTTACTATGGCAGTGCTCTGGCCCACGACTGCAGACGTAAGTGATGATGGCAGAAGTACATCTGAAGACCATTGTTTTTAGTTTTAGCTAAACTTGAATTATCTTGCCTCCAACTTTGGTTTATTTTCAAAGTGCATTGTATTATTAAATTCCTTGTTACCTAGGACACGAGCTACTCAAATGCAAGTGAGTGATGTACCACAAACTTGTTTCTCTGCCTTGAAGTTTAAGGATATAAATTATATTTTGTTATTTGTACTGTATTTAAAAACAGTACATGTATGTCTTGTGGAACATATATATACTGTATACACAGAGTAGAACCTTACTGTCTTCTCTTTGTCTGTGCATATGTTCCTCTTCTCAGTTTGTACCTGTGTGACTGCTGGCACCATCCACTCTGCTTGCAGCGATGGACAATGTCACTGTGACCGGCAGACGGGAGCCTGTCCTTGCAGGCAGAACGTGGCCGGCCATAACTGTGACCAGTGTGCTCCTAACCACTGGAACTACGGTCAGGACAGCGGCTGTGAGCACTGTGGCTGCGACCCACAACACGCACTTGGAACTAACTGCAACATGGTGAGGAAGCACAAAGGTTTCCAAAAGCCTGAGAGTGGATAATACAAAAGTGACACCGAAACAAAAATACATTTTGTATTTTTACTCATTAGATATTTGTATCTGTCTTCTACAGTTCACAGGCCAGTGCCAGTGTCGTCCAGGCTTTGGAGGTACACAGTGCACTGAGTGTGAGCAGTTCCACTGGGGAGACCCACGGCTGCAGTGTCAAGGTAACTCACCTTGTGACAAACACCGAAATGGTAAACTGTACTTTATGGGGCACATTTTTGTAACAGTCATGAGTGACTTCTCTGTTTGCAGAATAAATTATGCTGTAACATTTAGTGAAGCTGTAAAACAGTCTACCACTCTTTCATGTCCAATCAAGCCAAAATCCAATTCATATTAAAAGGGGACATGTTTGCTTCCCTTTGTAAATTTATCGAGCCGCGTTTACCTCACACAGTCGGTCCAATGTGACTCAGCAGCAGCAGCAGCTTCAGTCCTTGGCATTTTCCATTAATAATGCAATACAACCAAAATATTTAAAGGAACAAAAACACCTTTTTATTGCTTCTAAATGTACTTTAAAAAGGATATTTGTCAAGTTTTTAATACTCAAGTGTTTTTTGAGACTGACTACTCTGGTGGTAACTCGGTTCACATCGCAGTACATGCAAATAGATTTATTATTGTGGAGAGAACATTCCAGCAGGAATTTGAAACTAAACTTGCCATTTCTTAATCCATTTCTGCTCAAAGAACTTTGTTTCTGCTAGCCATCAACTTCCGTTCATAGATGTATTACAAGGCTCCCGTACCGCGTCTCCTCTCCAAGACTGGATCAGCTGCAGGCAGCCCCGTTTTTGATAATCTGTTGCAATGTTAAACCCTTTCTACCTGCTTCTTTAAGACATGACTATATTCTATTTTACAGTCTTTGGACCTGCACACATTTATAATGTTTTCTTCTCTGTGTCCTCTCTCCCATCTTTCTTCACTCCCCTCCTCCCATTCAGAGTGTAACTGCCATCCGCAGGGCTCAGAGATGACCCAGTGCGACCGATCAACGGGGGCGTGCGAGTGCAAGGAGGGAGCAGCGGGGAAGCATTGTGATGAATGCGCTCGCGGCTTCACCGGCGACTTTCCCAAGTGTGTCCAGTGTCACCCGTGCTTCCATCAGTGGGACGATGTGGTGTGCCAGATCAAAAGGGACCTGGAACACATCCAGTACACCGCGCAGAAGATCCTGGAGAGCGGGGTCACGCCGGGAGTTGGGGACACACGCATCAAAGAGCTGGAGAGGAAGTTGAAAGAAGTGCAGGATCTAATCGGTATGGAGGACAGCAACAGGATCCACCAGCTGATTGGACAGAGCATTGATGACCTCAGGTGATGATGTCACATAATGTGTGGATGTTCATCGAGGTTGGTTAGGATGATTTGTCAGCTGCCACCAAGTGCCTGGATATTATATAAAATATCCTGTCTCTATGTGTTCCAGGGCTGAGATCGCCCTGACCGACGGACGTTTGATGGCCGTCACCCGAGAGCTAAATACAACAGCAGACGAAGAAGAGGCACTGAGACGCATATTGAGTGTCCTAGAGAAAGAGCTGACAGACATCAACGCCACTGTGGCTCACAAACAGCGCCTGCTAGATAACTACCTCACCTCCGGATTTGCAGGTAGCAAGCTCAGTCAAGTCAGTGAGGCTTGAAAACATATCGTGTGACGGTAAAGTATGGCTGAGGATGGCCTACAACCTCACAATACGATATGTATCAAGATATATGTTGATTTCTAGGAATGACCATGTCCTACCCAGAATTTACATAACAGCTGTTCTTTCTTATTCTGTTTAACAGGATCACACAAATTAAAATCCTTTAAATAGGGCTGGGCCCTATGGGGAAAGTCAAATATCACAATATTTTTGACCAAATACATCAATATCAATGTTGTACAGTTGACTTTTAATCCAAATAAAATATCCTTAGATTTTTTTTAAACTTAAGATGATTTTGGTTTTGTTTAATGTGGATTGGCCTTGGCTGCAACCTATTGGCTTTATTGTGCGCTGCACCCTAGGTGATGTGTCTTTTTCAAAACTGCCATTGATACAGTAGCATCCACATTGACACGTATATCAGCAAAGGAGTTGATATTGCCATATCAATATTTTGAGCACAGCTCTACAATATGTGTAAACACAGCATAAGCAAACAGCTACAATATATGTGATACAAAGCCTCCAACAAAAAGAAGAAAAGTTTGTAAAGATGCATTCATGTTTAGAGAATCTCAACCAAGCCAACTGCAAAATATTGTGTAAGAAATTCTAATATTAGGTATGATACATGATTACATAAATACCCTCGCCTGTCTCCTCGCAGATCAGTTTGAGAAAGTGAAGAAGAATTATCAGGAATCTGTGAAGGCTGAGAAGAAATGCAACGCTTCAGTGTCCGGTCCTCTCAGTCCAGTGGAACAGTCCAAAGAAACCCGCGCTGTCACTGAAGACCTGCTGGACGCCAGCAAAGTCAAGTTCCTCCGAGCTCTGGCTGCTCAGAACAAATCATTAAGCGAGCTGCAGCAGAAAGCCCACGACCTGGACAAGAAAGTCCATCACCTCAGTCACAAGGCAGGCAGTGGCATTCTTCATTTCACTTATCCTCAACGATGAAATAAACAGATTGAAATTTAGATTTTCCGTTTTCATCTTGAGCTGGATGTTCTAGAAAACAAAAAAGCCTTCTTGTTCTGTTGTTTTGTTTCTCCATTGTGGATAATCAATGAAAAACATTTCAGAAGATATGTTTTACACACTTAGTGGTTTATGTCTTCTGACTTTGTAAGCGTGTTGGTTACTTTCAGCAGCTGACACATCATTTTGATTGGACAATTAATACTCTTCTATTCTAATATTGATTATATTCTATATTTAATATTGGAAAACAATGCTGTTTCCACTTGGTTTGGAATGTTTGATTTACCTGAAAATTTTTCTGAATGTATGTTTATTTATTTTTTATTCCATTGAACCATTTCATGTCAGTGATACTGCATTGTTGCTCCCTCCAGGTATGTGGTGGTCATAGCAATGCCAGTGTCAACGGCAGTTGCCCAGACAGCCAATGCGGCGGTGCCGGTTGCCACGACGATCAGGGGAATCGTGTATGTGGAGGACATGGATGCAATGGGACAGTGAGCACGTCTGTAGCAGCACTGGATCATGCCAGGAACGCCACTGACAGTCTGAACGCTGCCAAAGAGGAGCTGCAGAGTGTGGCGAAAAAGGTCTTTTTTAAATAAATATAGCGTATGGTGTATATCCTCTTATCTGCTATGACTGGAGACGAAGTGTGAAGTGTATCTGTTGACATCTTGGTTTCCTGTGTCCAGCTCCAGGATATAGCCTCTCTGACACAGGATGTGAAGAACCAGGCGATGAACACGCTGAAGAAAGCCCAGAAGAAGAAGGACCACTTTGAAAACAACAACAAGAAGCTCAAAGATTTCATTAAGAAGATCAGAGACTTCCTCACTGGTATATTGATGTTGCAACTGGTGAATTCGTATTGACTTTAATTGTCTGCTTAGAAATGTAACTTTAGTTCAACTGCAGCAGCATTTCTGCTGTGGCCAAAATGTATTTTCTGGTATTGAATGTGTTGTTTTGTTCTCGTGTTTATTTCCGCTCCTTCTTCTCTTTTGCTGCCAGAGGAGGGAGCAGACCCAGAGAGCATAGAGAAGGTGGCTCTGCAGGTGTTGTCGATCACGCTGCCGGTCAACAAGACCGCCCTGGACCAAATGGTCATGCAGATAAAGAACAGCCTTTCCAACCTCACCAACATCGAGGGGATCGTCAACCAAACCTCGCAGCACATCAGCATAGCCAAGGAGCTGCTTGACAAAGCTAAAGATGCCAAGTAAGTAAAGCCACTGCTTTTTTTCTGTTTTGTTGTTTTAAATATCAAAACCCCATTTCCCATGAAACCATCCTGCTTGCTGTCAGAAAGAGCAGGGTTCTGCTTCTGCCCGATCAAGTATTATGTCAAATAAAAGGGAGCCACAAAAATAACAAATAATTTCTGGTGCCATTGTGCAGGAGCCGGGCAGAGGGAGTGAAGGATACAGCCAATAATACCAAGCAGGCATTGGATATGTCTGAGAAGGCCATAGAGAAAGCCAGAGCAGCTCTGAAGGAGGCCAACAACAACCTGAACAGCACAAGGAATGCTACGGTTGAGGTACAGCACACCTAACTTCTGTTTTCCAACTGTGCTGTGTTCCAGAGGCGCTGCGACCCAAGCGAGCAATTGCGACCTTTCAAATCAATGCTTGCCCCCCCAATCCCCCAGTCTCCTCTACAACACCACGGACGACCAGAGATTCATCTTGGAGGTGGAAAAACAGAATAGACACCACAGATCCTTTTTATAGGGACAACACCAGAAAAGAGAAGGCATGGAGTTCAATGGTAGTGGTGCATGGAAACACACAGTTGTTCTTTCAAAGTACTTGTAGAGACAAGAAAATCTGCCGCTCTGGCAGGCAAGACACTCAGCTTCTGAGATGGCCCCGGTGTGGTATGGCACGTGGCGGAGGATGAAGCAATTTGGGGTTAAAAATAGTGTATGATGTGTATTAAAACTTCATCCTGTTTCACATACTCTCCCTGCTCCCACTCTACTGCCTGTAGAACACTTTAATTTTAAAGGCCGTTTTTTTGTTTCCAAAATCAAACTACTCCATTCTCCCACATCTCTCCATTTGCCCCCCTTAATTCTTAACCATTGTATGTGTCATTCTTTTCTAGGTGGATGAGAGGCTAACGCTGCTGGAGGATAAGCAGATGGATGTCATGATGCGTTTAAGTAACCTTTCCAGAGAGGTGGAAGCTCTGAGGAACAAGACGGAGCAGAACAGACAAATGGCAAAGGACGCCATGGCACTGGCTAACAACGCCACACAAGTCGCATCCTCACTTGAGCAGGTGAGTAGGTGAGGGCGGGAAGTTGTGTTGTGCTTTTATTTTCAAAAGATATGTCATGTTTGTCCCACAAAATGTATGAAAGGAAGTAAATGTTGTGGACAGTACCAGGATTTCTTTACTGCAAATAAAGGAAAATCCCATCTCAAAATATTGTGTCGTCTCTCCCAGAGTCTCAACGACACGGAGAATCGGTACCAGGAGCTGCAGATGAAGGTGGACTCTCTCGGCGGGGAGTCTGGAGGTCTGAATAGCATCAACCAGAAGGCTCAGGACATCAAGAATGAGGCAGAAGACCTCTTAAGCCAAGCCACCAAGGGGATAGACCAACTCAAGAGTGAGTACATGAAGCTGCTGACGTACAGTTCTTTTCCTTCTTTAACAGAAACAAAAGTTGAATACTACACTATATCATGAAACATTTCTAAAATACAAATTGTTTTCCAAAAAGAATGCACATCACGTATGAACAGAAAATATTTAATGAATGGATTTTAAAAATCGTAGCAAGAAACATCACAATACATACAGGAATCTATTCATTTCCCCCATCCTTGATATAATATATAGTATACCTTATCTTATGCTCCGATCTGTGATGCTGATTTGGAACTGGATGATTCCTGTGGATACTTTATTGAAGCATTGGAGATTCCCCCGTTGTTCCCCACTCTGACCTCTGAATTACTCTCTGCGGTTGCAGAACTGGAGAAAAAGTTCAAGAGCAACGAGCAGCGGATGCAGAAGCAGCGCATGGAGCTGGACGAGCTGAAGGAAAACGCAACCTTGGTGCGGGACGTCATCCGGGAACAAGTGCAGAAGTACAGCAACTGTGTGTGAGGATGTGACAGTTCCCCGTTTACCGTTTGCTGCTGTAGTCCAGAACAGAGTTATGACTGATGCTGTGACAAAAAAAAAAAACTTGACCAAAAGGCTGCTTTGGTACCTCCATTCTTTCACTGGCATGTCAAGTTTTACACATTACCTGTCAAGTGTTAGATCACAGAAATGCCTTCCTCTGTCCATGTACTGTACCACCAACATTGTCCTATAAGGTGTTTATGTCTTTAAGCTATTAAAATTCATTGTATAGACCATGATAATTGATTTCATGAATAATAAGCAGAAGAAATATATTGGTATATGTTATCAGAAATGTGTTTTCTTGACCAAAAGTGCTTTTAAGATTTTGTTTTTGCTGTAATTTGACCACATGAATATGGTATTTACAATATGACATTCCTATTAAGAAATAAGTGGAAAGGTTGGACTTTTGAAATGAATGTTTATTTTTTATTACAAAAGAAACTCTTGATTCAATACATATAAATGCATACGCAAGCATTCTTATAAGCAGAATTCATACTGAGGTGTGATGATGGAGACAAATAAATTGGATACAGTTTCTGTAAATTCATTTCATCATGTGTCACATTTCATACACCAGATCTGTTTTTTGATTAACTGTCACAAGGGGGCGCCGTATACTTAGCAACAAGGCAGGATATTGTCTCTGTCTTCAGCCTCTGTCTCTGCTCTCTACCTGTTTCAGACTCCCGCCTAGTAATCTTTACTGTAACAGCACACATTTTGACATGGGGAAAGCACAGGTGTAATTAATAACGCTAATGATAACCGTATACCATTTAGATGATCCAGTTGCAGAATCCGGGTGTTGGGCACACTCACTCACTAGTGTAACTTCTAATATATTCTATTGAGGGTCCTATGAGCCTTATAGGATAAGCTAAGGACACCATAACCGAAAAAGAGATGGAGCATAGAATACTAAGCTATTAAAATAGCCTAATAATTGTTGGCATGATTTTATCAATCATTATTTAATTTTAAAACATGCTTGTGGCACAGTGAACTGGATCTGGATGGCTGCTGACTACCTGACCTATAGGCCAGTCATTATAGGTTGGACTCAAGTTAAGACTTTAAAAAAACAAAAAACAAAAAATATTTTGGAGGCCCCCCTGCATTGACTCTGAGAACCCCCTAGAGGGTCCCAGACCTGTGGTTGAAGATCTCTGCTTTTTTGGGTTCTGGCACTGGATCACGAGCTCTAACAAAGAGAGGCTGTCCTCTAGCCGCACAGGGAATGTGTAATATGACAGAGATTTACAGCAGTCTTTGTTCTTGAGAACACACCACCTGTACACATCAGACATGCTGAACCCAAAGAAATAACTGATGTGAGTAAATACACTTGTAAAATGTAATAGATTGTATTGTTACTTTATTACTAACCTGCTAGCCCCCAATAATCAAAAATGTTGGTTCTTTTTTAATGTTATCGTCACTTTTTATGAAATTTGTGCCCCTTTTTTAAATCTTTTTTTCTCCTTTTTCAATATGTATTTTTTAAATTTATGACATTATAGTCACCTTTTTTGAGCATTTTCCAAAGTTTTTGCCGTTTTTTCCATCATTTGTCGCCTTTTGGCATTTAGTCGAATTTTTATCCCCAACAATTTCTTAGCTGTATTTGTCGCTTTTTTAATATAGGCCTACAATCCCAACCCAACACTACGCCCTTGTGTATTTAGTCAAAACCCTGCGGAAGATTTCCTGCATCAGATAAAAGCAACATGCAGGTATTTTTATCTGGTTTTCATTACAAGGCTGTAGGTCCTAATGGAGATCGTCCCAAGCACCTGTTGGATCAGGCTGATGTTTTGAGACATCAGCCACGGGGATCTGGGATCTGCGCGCGTCCACGGCTCGCTCATTGGTTGCAATCAAAGGGAATCTAATCCGTCCAGCAGGGAGCGCGCATTCCTGTTCTCAGACACAGACCGGGGGCTGTTCGGAAAACATGCGCTGGCTTTGTTGAAGGAAACATGGCGGAGGAATTATGCTCTAATTAAAAATCTGAAACTCTGTTTTTGGCCACTTTAAGTTGACAAGATCTCTTTGCACATCGTCACTGTTTATCACTGTTATTTTACATGTCACAGACATGCCTGTAAGATATCAGATTATTGTCAATAATAATTCAACAAAGCCAAATACAAGTTTGGGATATTAACCACTTCACTTTGCTGGGAGTGGTGCAACTTCCACATTGAAGTCTATGGAAAGTTTTTTTCAGTTATTTTTTGTGTTTCAATATAAATCAGCAATGGTTTGTAGAAATCCACTAAAAAAGGATCAACACCCAAAGAACTGTTAAACAGTTTCACCAAAACACAGAAAAACAAGTCTCATCTATATTGACAAAGATTGTACAGCATAGTACATGACTTTTTGTTATTGACCTTCAGTTGTTGTAGATATTGTCTTGTTTTTTAACTTTCTGACGACCACAACGTGCTGTTTAACAACTTGATTTGAACACAACAGGGTGGCTAACAATAGGCAATCTGCGTGTGAATAACACCTGAGTAACCAATCAGCATTTGCTACCTAGTGAATGTTTCCAGTGACATTTCATCACTTTTGCATAAACATAGCTTGTTTTAAAGAAATATTACATCATATTGTTAACAATTTGTTGCTCATGCACATACAAATATGTTATTAAATACATTTCTATATTTTACTTTAATATAGGCGAATCTAGGCAGATTGATAGTGCATTTTTGCTCTAAATGGACTTTCAATTTTTTTTTTTTAAACTGTGGTCAAGTTAAAACTGTTGTTGTGCCACATGAAACTAAGAAATACAACCAAAAACAAAACTGTGTAGGACCATTAAAATATCGTTATCTTTATTTTTACCCCTACCTTATTCCGCCCACCCGGGGACTCTACACGCGACCATCCAGTCAGTTGGAGGTCCTGTCTCCCCCGGGGCTCGCGCCCTCCCCCGCTGCTCTGCTCTGCTCCGTTCCGGGAGTCCAGCACGGGGTTTCCAGCGGAGAGCCGCAGGAGTTGAGGACTTCTCATCGCTGCTCAGCCTCGCATCCGTCCGGCGACTCCGCAGCAAGTGGACCAAGAGGGTGACTGTAGTCGTACACGACACACAGACAGAAACAACACGGTGAGTTTTTGATTAGCTTAGCCTACTATCTTTCAAAGTTTAAAGACAACCAAAAGTTGCCTATAGTCACACATTGGACCGCTGAAAACATTTTATGCTTGACGTAGTCCCACCTGACTGAGAGTATGCTAGTGATGTTTTTTTCAAATTAAACAGCACAGAGGAACTGACCAGAACAGTGGCACGTAGACATATCTACATGGTGGAAACTGATAGTGAATTCAGAAAACAGAAAAAATAAAAGGCAAACTCTACGCAAAGTATGTGTTCTTCTGCAGGGACTACAACTTTTCATCAAAAACCCAAACTCTTTCGCTGCCTGTTGAATGTAGCCTAGCTTTCTGTGGTATATTACTTTTCATCACAAACCGTTACATGCCACAGGTTGCCTGCAGCACCGCGGGTTGAGGTGTGCTCAGAGATGCAAGCGTCACTGGTAATGCTCGTCTGCGGTAAGTAGACTGTACACAGAGCCCTTTAAAGTCAATTCATGTTTTCTGCTGTATAACACATCCTCAGAAGTGATTCACTGAGCGGATAGAAGGGCTGACAACTGCCTCCAGGTCACTGGGCTCTCTTTGATAAGTCTCTGGAAAACATGGAGCGTTTGTATTCATGTTAAGCCCTTGGATGTTGAGTGTTAAAGTCTCTATTTCACGTTAAAACAAGTAAGCAAGGCTACTAGGGGTTTTCACGTGAATCCACATCAGTAAGTTATTTTTTTGGTAATGTTTTCAAGAGTAAGAGGGAGAATGCATTGAGAGGAGGTATATCTCAAGCTTATGTTAAGACAATAAGGATGTTAAGACAAGATAAGAGGCTGTTTTGTCCTTTAAGAGTAACATTTTTGCTGTGAAATGGCTGGGGATCAGGAAACCCTTAGTGAATGGTGATCAAAATCGCAAGTTTCTTTTACAAAACTGCACTTATGGTTTCATGTATTTACCTCTTCCAACGTGCAGAAAAAGTTTCAAGTCGAAGCCAAAACAACATTTATAAAAGACATGAATTTAAGTACATTCATGAAATGTGTGTCTTTGTCTGTCACAGTGAGTTCTAGAGCAGACTTGGCAGTTACATCTCTTGTCACCTATCAATACACAGAACAGTCCCCAGTTAAACACAGTGCAGGAAACGAGCAACAGCTCTGGTAGAAACAGTAGCCTGAACATGGTGGGTGTGAGGCTGATTGGAGTGTTGGCCCCTGCACAGAGATAAGATGTGGCTTTTTCAGGGCCCCTGGTGCCCTCAGGGTCTGTGGGGTCGTCGCTGTCTCTGTCTGTCGGGCTCTCTCTGTGGGTGGTGTCGCTCTTTTTATGGTCCTCCTAAAACAGCCCAGCTGAATCCGCAAATAGAGACACCCACTCCACACCTACCTCCAGCACTGTTTAAGACCCTTCTGGATGCGTGCGTGTCTAGTGCTGCATGTACAGTGGTGCTCAAAAGTTTACATACACATGCTTAAGTTGACTAAAAAGAGGAATAAAAAATCATGTTTGGAATTTATTTAATACCTAAATTAAAAAAGAGGTAAAATCCAACCTTTTAGGACACCAATTTTCTTTGTGAATGAATACGTATTGTAAATAAATAAAGTTCTTATTAAAATACAGGGGTATAAGTATACATACCCCTATGTTAAATTCCCAAGAGGCAGGCAGATTTTTATTATTAAAGGCCAGTATTTCCTGGATTCAGGATGTTATGCATCCTGATAAAGTTCCCTTGGCCTTTAGAATTAAAATAGCCCACATATCATTACTCTTCACCATGCTAGAGATAGGCATGGTTTTATTTCAGTTAGACTAATACTGGTTTGATTTGCATTGAAGATGATTTTATAGAAAGTATCCCATGCCTATCTCAAGCATGGTGAAGAGTATGTGATGATGTGGGGCTATTTTATTTAAAGGCCAAGGGAACTTATCAGGATGCATTATCCTGAATCCAGGAAATAACGGCCTTTAATAATAAAAATCTGCCTGCTCTATGGGAATTTAACATAGGGGTATGGATACTTGACCCCTGATTTTAAATAAGAAAATTTATTTATTTACAATACGGATTCATTCACAAAGAAAATTGGTGTCCTTAAAGGTTGGATTTTACCTCATTTTTTAATTTAGGTATTAAAATAAATTTCCAAAACATGATTTTTTTATTACTCTTTTTAGTCAACTTAAGCATGTGTATGTAAACTTTTGAGCACCACTGTATATGTAAGCGTGTATGCATGTGTATGTGGGTGACAGAAATAAAGGAAGGCTGGGAACCATACAGTACCTTATAAAGGCTTCTATCCACTAGATCAGTTGTTTTTGTCTCATTTGAAGCCATAAAAAGACACTGAAAAGTTGCGAAAAGCCATCAGTACTGTTGCCTGACATCTGCACTACTCCAAGCAAAGTGGATGTGTGCTCAATGCTATCAGTTAGCTACAGATTTATTTGACTAATGACCCTCAATAAAATGCCTCCTAATGCTTTGTTCCCTGTATCTGAGGACAATGGGCTGATTGCTCCAGTTAAAGTCTATTAGTGCCTGCTGTTAGCACCCAGGGTGGCTCCTCAGACATTAGCACTGATCACTACTGCTGCTCTTTACGATGGCACAGATCGCTTTCAGGACACACAGCTAGGCCTGCACAATTTGGGGAAAAATATGAATCACGATTGTTAAACTTAGAATTTACATCACGATTCTCTGCCACGATTTGTTTTCTTACAAAGTGTAATGTTTGTTGCACACATGAGCCATGATAAAACAAAACAAATTGTCTTTACATAATTAAAAGATGTTAATGTCAATGCCAAATGCTTTCAATAAATTAATTGGGGGAAAAAAGTAATTTAAAAATTAAATCGTGAATAGGGGTGAATCGAGATGGCTGCGACTTTATAACGATTTATTGTGCAGGCCTACACACAGCACCCTTGGTTTTTCAGGGTTTTTTCTTTTCTTTTGTAGATCAAGAGGAAAGTCACTGTAAAGTAACAATTAGAACATGTACACACTTAAAGGCCTGGGAAATGTATTTTCTAATTTCTAATTTGGCTTTTTAACAACGAGTGATGGGATCTTACATTAACTAACTCTTTTTCTGGCAAAGTTAGAGCAGGTTTGATGTCATTTACATTCTATGTTGTGTTTTTCTGCGGTCTAATTACTAGTTTAAAGTAAGCGGGGCTCAGTTTTCTACTATTTTTGGGGGAATTGTACACATTTTATTTAAGACAGACTTTAAAAAATGTGTCCTTATCAATTAAAAGAAGAAGAGGGGCTGACCCCTTCAAAATACATTGATATAGGCCTAAATGACGAGATAAATAGATTCAAGTATCCTTTTTAGTTTAGTATCTAGGTTTAGGTTTCCATAGGTAGTCAAAGAAACATGTATATATTTATCTTAAATTGTGTATTGAGCTCTATGTTTTTGGCTACAGCCATGCCCGACTTAATGCTTGTTCTGTGGGGGCTTTACAAAAACCTCCTCATCATTGGTTCTGGTTTCATCTCATTTCAAAAATCATCTTGTACCTGATCAACAAACTCAGAAGCCCTTTTATCTCCAAGTATTTACAGTAGAAGTTTAGAGACTGAGTTAAAGGAAAAGGGTCAGAGATGTAAGAGAACATCTTTGTAACCTCTGAGTGATGTGGAAAGATTTAAATGTGTGGAAAGGAAGTAGGTAAAAAGAGCTACAGAGAGATATGGGATCAGCTGAGAATGTATTAGAGGGAAATCAGGGGAGGAAATAGGAGACAAGGATGTGTTTCAGAGCGGAAAGGTGAAGTGTGTCTGACGTGAAGTGTGTGTCAGTGTGTGTCCGTAAAGCTCACACACTGTCATTATAGAGATAGGGAGCTGTTCATTCAGAGTCCTGACGCCTCTAACGACAAGCTCCCAGGTCAAGGGTTGCGTCCAAAAAAAACCTGAGCAGAGACGGGTTAATTGGAGTGTGTTCAAATGTATGCGTGTGTGTGTGTGTGTGTGTGTGTGTGTGTTTGAGAGAGAGAGAAGAGGGAAGAGAGGAGAGAAGTAGAGTAAAATGACTCAGGTTGATCTCAGGGACAAAAGAACCAGCAGTGCCTCCTCTCTTCTCTTTTTCTTTTCACTTTATATTTCTATTGTTATTCTCTGGTGGGTGGGGGTGGATAGAAGAGAGTTTGTGTGCGTGTGTGTGTGTGTGTGTGTGTGTGTGTGTGTGCGCGCACATCTGCAGAAGTTTTCTTCCGTTTTCTTTTTTAGCTTTTTAGCAAAACAACAATGATCATATAGCTTTTTTACCTGAGTACTTGTTTTGAGTGTCACTTAGCAAATTACTTTACATGACGTAATGTGATAAGTTCAACTGAGGGAGGGAGCCGCTCATTATTTCGGAAGAAGGAAGGAAGGCAGGAAGGATGGAAGGAAGTAGGAAGAAAGCAAGGAAGGGAAACCTCACATGAAAGAGGATTGAGATGAATCCTCTGTAATTTACCTTTCTAAGAGGTGTGTGTGTAGGAATGGGGTTTTGTTGATCTACTGACGTTCGTGTGTGTGTGTGTGCGTGTGTGTGTGTGTGTGTGTGTGTGTGTGTGTGTGTGTGTTGTGTGTGTGTGTGGGTTGTGTGTGGGGGCAGGTGAGGGTTGGCATTAGGCAGTAGGAGTGAGAGAGTGTGTTCCCAAAGCTTTTGTAAGCCACCGCCTCCGGAAATGTGCGGATGCCAGAACAATGGTGTGTTAAAGCCTACTAACCACCAGCACTAGAGACAGAGAGGGAGAGAGGCTGAAAATTTGGGGGGGCTGAAAGAATCAGGACAAAGAGAAAAGAGGGAGAGAAAGACTTTAGGCACGGGGGAAGGGGTGGGGAGAGAGGAGAGGGCACAGGTTTGTTTTATATGAAAGGACGGTGAGTTAGGTTTCCCCGTCTTGTTGGCAGGGGCTTTTCTGGATGAAAAGAGGAGGTGGAGATAGAGGAGGAAGAAGATTTGAGGGGGAGGATGAAGAGGCATGGATGAGGAATGGGTAATGGAGATGGTGTCATTGAAAACAGTAGGGTGGCTGGAACAGTACAGTGGTGAACCTGAGTGGAACTGCCATGTGCTGACAGTGTGGAGTGAACAGGCATGTTACCACAAGGAAAGAAATAAGATACGTTTTTGGCAGTGGCGGTTCTGGAGTGGGGGGGGCCTCCACCCCGCTCTGACTCCCCTAACTGGCAAATATTTTCATACATTTTAAACCCCACTTTTATCCCTAAAGAGGGCAAATTTTTCATGTTCAGTGATACATTTTTGAATGGTTCTTCCCGATGTGTGTATCACTGGGCTTTTGTAGAACCAAACCTATGAAGGTATGCTGCCTAATAAATAAAAACGGACTGACCTGTTTGCCATGATGTGAGAAGAAAAGCTGACAAAGCCAACCAACTCTGCTTCACCGGTGCAATAACTTCATTGAGTCATGAACAATGCTGGGCAAGTGAATGACTCATTGCATATTACTTAGTGTAAAAGTAATCACATTACTCTTTTCTCAACAGCACAAGTCATTAGAGACATTACTAATAGACATGTTATCATCAGGATGTATGAGTTTCTTCCTGTTTGTTAGCTCCATGTTTACCACAATTAGAATACAGAGAGACATGTCTTTATGTCATGTCCACCCTCTTTACCTCTGACATGCTTTGTTTGACAAATCTAATAACAGGTTGTGTTGTGCAGCTTGTTAAAAAACACTCTCAGACACCTCTTATTATCTAATAGCAGACAACCAGCAATTACTTTGAGATACTGCAGCGTGTCAGGGTGGAAAGAGGAAAAAGGATTGAAGGAAGGAAGGAAGGAAGGAAGGAAGGAAGGAAGGAAGGAAGACGGAGACAAAGAGAGAAAGGAAGGATGGAATCGGGGAAGGATGGAATTAATGTGATTATTTCCTGGAGATATTTCTGATTATGATGTTGTTGCCATGGAAGATTGCATGACCTCACAGTGGTTTAATCTTGTAGCCCTGTAATTACACACACACACGCACGCACGCACGCACGCACACGCACACACGCATGTACGCGCGCGCACACACACACACACACACACACACACACACACACATATATAAACAGACAAAGGTCTAATAAAACCTTGTGAAGAGAATTCCCAAAGAGCCTGCATGTTGTTGTTAACTGTGTAGTGTAACATTTACCTGAAAACAAAGAAAAATTTTGACTCCACAATTACTAGAACATACATTTATCCTTTTGCAACTTGAAAGCTTTTAAAAAAATGTGTTTATTAGATCCTCCTTGTCTGTATGTAACAATGTAACACAGGCGTTCTGTTAAAACATTGTTGTCTCTTCGCTGCTCAGACATGACAAAGCTCCTCCAGAACAACAGAAATGGTAAATGTAGTCTGTATTTTACTTGACTTGACTGACATTATCCCCCACATATTATGTCATGGCTCTGTCATAAAAGTTCATGTATAATTGTCAACAGTCATAAAAGCCCTGAATCACAAATATGACAATTCACACGGGACTAATATCATCACACAACCTCTGTGTATTTGGGGAAATATGGTTGTAATTTGCAGTGGAATTTTTACTTGACAGATTACTGACATGGACGGATTAAGATCACAGATGACCCCCAAAATTATTACAAATTACTAGGAATCCCCAGGAAATACTAGTCCTGTGTGAATAGGGCTTTAGATTACACAGCATTAGCTTTAAGCACAAGTTTTAAAAGTCTACTAATTGATTTTCATATTGTACAGAAATAATTTTCTAGAAATGTTAGACATGATTTGAAGTTAAGGAGCCTAAACCGTTATCTCGTCTGAGCCTCTGCAGATACTGAACCTGGAGAGATACAAGATACCTTTTCAAGCATTGTTTGGTAGATTAGTTTTCTCCCGCTTTCTCCTGGCTCCTCCCTCAGGGGAAACATAGGGTCATTGTCAGTTCAAATCTTTACACACATGGAGTACTCCCCTGTGTATTCTAAATTATACTCAGACTATGTGTCTGGCCTTTGCCTTTGGCCACACAGAGGTTGCCCTCTTCTTCTTTACACAGGAAATTATTACGTTATTACGTTCATTACTGGTCATAGGGTTACATACGAGGATGCATACTAAAGAACACAATAGCACTGAGATTCACATACAGTTAGAGAAGACACAGGCCCACAATCACTCATTAGACAGAAAAGCTTTTGTAATTGTGCACATGCACACACACAATAGCCAGATTATCATGAGGCTCAAACAGGTCACCAACACATACATGCATACCCACTAAATGCTTGCCTCAACTAATGACTTATGTGCTGTAGTTTTCTCTGCACTTTCCCTCTAAGTGGAGCCAGGTTTTCTTTATCAGAGGCTCTGTTTAGCACCTAGAGTGAGCACATCTGCTCAGTGGTCCCCGAGCAGCTGCTGAGCACCAGGGCAAACACACACACAGTGACCACTAACCCAACCTGCAGCAACTCACTCTCTTTGGCTCAGCCCCCCCCCCCATGCAGTGGAAAACACCATTTGTTGCCAGTACCTCAGAATATTACAGATATGATGATGATCAACATCATCACTCTAAGTCACACTGCACTATATGTGCTGCGGCTGCATCGTTTAGGCATCGACCGATACTGTTTTTTTCAGGGCCGAGACCGATACTGGTTATTGGTAGTTACTGAAACCAATAACCGATATTTGGAACCGATATGCATTTGCAGTGAAAAATTGAAAATCTTTAATTAAAACTTCTACAATTTTGGAAAGTTACAAACTCCCAACACAAAACTTTGTTTAAATGCTATAGGAATTATTCAATGAATTAGAAACTTTCATTATAACACCCAGTAGAAGATAATCAGATAGTGTTGTGGTCGGGACATTAAGTCAGACTCACTGGTGAGTAAAACCGAAGCAGAGGGACAGACACAGAGCTGTAGCGCAATTTTTAATTAATTAACTATTGGTTATCAGGCAAATAAATACAGATAATCTGCAAACTTACCAGGGCCAATAATCGGTCTATCCCTTCTATCGTTCATAGTGTAGACTCAAACGTTCATGTTCCACCATAAGTTGCATTTAAGGATACTTCTTTGAACAAAGCTGGCTGATTTCATGAACCAATAGTACATATGGCTACAAAAAGTAATGCACTGTAATTTGTATATAAATATATTTGTGCTGTCAAACAATTAAAATATTTAATTTCTATTAATAGCATTAATGTCGTAATTAACTCGCAATTAATCAAACATTTTTCTCTATTCTAAATGCCCCTTGATCTCTTTTTGTCCCATTATTTTTTCTCATTTTAATGCTCTTTTCAGCATGGAAAAGTGGATCAGCTTGCTTTGTGCAAATGTTTTTTTTATTGAAAACATCATTGGCATATAGCCCACTGTAGTGTTCAATTTCACGCGTAACATTCTCACTTGGAGCAAATAATCTCTCACACAATGTAACACTGTCCATCAATAAAAGGGTGAAAAAAATACTTTGACGAGGGGGGAATTCACATCAGCTGTGTGGCTTGGTAACTGGAGAGATGCCAGTTCACCTCCTGGTGAACGCTGCCAAGTGCTCTTGAGCAAGGCATTGTACCCCCCCCCCCCATCTGCACAGGGCGCTGGTCCAGCACTGGCAGCCCACTCACTCTGACATCTCTCCATTTGTGCATGAATAGGTACATTTGTGTATTTCACACCTGTGTGTAGTGATTACTAACAAAACA
>NC_045739.1:21418477-21422576 GCF_008692095.1 Etheostoma spectabile | reverse complement strand
TGTAATTTCCCCACTGGGGATCAATAATAATAATTATTATTATTCATAGCTAGATCATGTGTGGTGTTGTAGTTTTTCTAATGTTACTACACAATCTTGTTTCCAATCTTAACTTTCGTCACTGCAGGACAGTCACTCACTGTGCTGGGTATCCAGCTCACAGTCACCGTTTATCGGCATCATTTAATTGAATTCATGTGACTGGCTGTTATGTGATCATTAAGGACTGAGAATTGATTTTTTTTAAGCCTGTCCTAATAATAATAATCCTGGTCATCCTAGAAATAGTAATTTCCAAGTTTTCAAATATTCTATCAGGACACAAACTCTGTCTGACCATAAACCTTCAGTGTGAACATACTGTAGAAGTCAGACAGACTATTACAAACAGTGTTTTACATTGATCTCTATTAGAACGTCAGTAAATCCCCAGTAAATGCAAACGTGGGAATGAAGGCTTGACAGGAGCAGGATGGGCAGTGAATGTGCTCCGCATTAAGAACAAACATGAAGTGCAAGTTTCCATCCAGCCTCACTCTCCACTGTCCACCTGTTGCAGAAGATATTCCATGTTTCCTCTCCAACATGGAGTGATTCAGACGTCTCCGGGATCGGACAGGAATGTGAATGTTTTCTACAGTGGAACCAGCTGTCTCCGAGATCCATGCCTTGTTAATCTAACAGCCTGTGTAATGGCCAGCGTCTGGCCACACTCACTGAGACCCTGTTTCTTTTAGACAGCAAGGCAGTGAGTCAGTGACAAACAGCTGAGGAAGACTCAACTACCATGTTAGGCCAAGACGAAATATATAATGAATGCAGTTCAAATATATAAAAATTGTTACAAATAGGCTCTGCTTTCTGGGGTTTTATATATATGTAGATCTTTGTCAAATACAAAATAACATATCCGTGCAATCATGGTCTTTGATATGAATTCAATATTGAATACAAAATTAGTAAATTATTAAAATGCGCCTAGACTGGTGAACAGCGCGAGCCTATGTGCACGCACAGGGACGCGGAGCAACAGCAGCACACAAACGATAAAAAAGATATTGCCATTGAGAAATCATTAACATAATATCATTAATAATTATATGATCTGCTTGTTTACGCATCAGTTTCTTCTCTCCTTCCTGCTCAGCAAATTCGCAATACCATAAATACACGGCTGGCTTTTAAAAGGAAATGGGAGATGACACTGATTGGTTTCTTGCATGTTAACACATCTATAATTAATTAAACCACGAAATACAACCCTTTTGGACAACCCTTTTCAGTTGGTAGACTTTAATGGAAGCATGCACACAAAAAACAATCGGGCCCAGGACTAAACCGTGTGGCATACCACAAGAATCATTTACAGAACCTGTGAAGAACCTCTGTGTTTTATGTTATCATTTGAGCTTATAGCCAAGCCACCAAGTGGTACTAAAACACACAATGCTCCATACTAGGGTAATAACTAACATTATGTGATATATATCAAATGTCAAAGTTACTTTTTTTAACTCCCAAAATAAGAACGTTAGGTGGACCAGACCTTGTTATCAACTATTTCATGCTAAAGCTTCTTGCTTTTTGGTATTCCTCTCCAGTTGTGGGTCTGTAGCCTTGTCACTACCTTTCACACCATTAGCCCTCATACTG
Source organism: Etheostoma spectabile (assembly GCF_008692095.1). Classification (NCBI taxonomy): domain Eukaryota; kingdom Metazoa; phylum Chordata; class Actinopteri; order Perciformes; family Percidae; genus Etheostoma; species Etheostoma spectabile. The sequence goes on along the minus strand of NC_045739.1, from coordinate 21,420,923 downwards.
TTAAATAATACATGACATTAAGGTCAGCGATCATTTTTATAAGCAAGGCTCTTGGTGCTTATTAAGGAAGGGAGGAAGTTAGGAAGGTGAACAGTGGGGCAGAGAAGGGAGTCAGAGCTGCAGAAATGATAAGGACATCAGAAGAGAAGAGAGACGGGAGGCTGAGCCTAATAAAGAGGCGAGGAGGGAGGAGAACAGCTGGATGTTTGGCTGTGGGAGTTTACCATCCATCAGCTAAGTGCAGAGCAAAGAGAGAAGGGAGAGACAGGGAGGGGGAATGTAAACTAATTAGCGCTGTGGAGTTTAAAATAAAAGTCTGATGACTTTTTCTCCGCCCGGTTTTAAAGTAGCTGTTTGATAGTGAGTGCTAAGCATATTTGTGCCGCCTTCTAGTCCCACGCTCACGTAGATCAGGTAGTTGCTCATTGCCTGTCTTAAAAGGATGCTATTCTTGTCTTCTCACTGTCATAGGCATGCTGATACTGGATCTGACCATGCTGTCATTTTTATATTCTTGGCAGCATGTTTTGTTTAACTCTCAACTGTCCTGTCTGAGCAAATGTGTATGTGTCCACAGTGTCCATGTGTGATTCTTTTTGCCCATCTGTTTGTCTGTTCTGTTCTTGGGTTCCTTCATTGTTTACGTTGGTAGATGTGACAGCAAACTGTGTCTTGCCAGCCTGTCCCTGTGGAATGTGTCATGTTGATGCCACATCCCCCCTCCCTCCCTTCTCCCCCCACCACCATAACACATAGAGCTGGAGGAGTAAGTTATTCTGTGGAACGAAATGGATAAATTAAATTAAAAATAAAGATAAATTAAAACTTAAGCCAACAACAAGTAACTAAGTAAGTAATTAAGTAAGATATTGGGCCACCACAAGCCCCCAGAAAGGCTTTGGTTCTTCTTGTAATAGATTCTTCAAGTCCCTGAACCATATTGTGGGAAGGAACACTATTCTTCCAAACTGTATTCCTTAGTGGTTTTGATGATGGTGGGTAAGAGTGCTGTCTAACAATTATGTTTTATTGACCCTTTGCTAAGCCCTGCAGCAATAGTCTCACTCTCATATCTATACGCTAAATAGAAGCAGCCTGATTAGCTTAGCATAAAGACTGTAAAACAAGGGGAAACAGCTCATCTTCTCATCTAACTAAAAGCAAAGGTCACATTACTTCACTTGTGAAGCCCCCCATTAAAGGCCTCATATTGTAAAAAGTGAGATTTCCTTGTCTTTTTTATTATAAAGCAGGTTGGGGTGCTATATAAATACTGTGAACGTATCAAAAGGCTCAACCCACAGAGAAATGTACAAAGGCCATATTCAGAAACTGTGCCTTTAAACGAGCTGTCAGGACTTTGGTATGGTTGTGATGTCACAACTATACTATATATAGGTAGAAAGTGACCTTACAGGACAAGACCGGGCTCTTTCAGGTGCATTGCTTAATGAGAAACAGAGCGTATAAAGCACATAAACATGTTATAGAAGCAACCCAAAATACAATTATGAAACTAAAAATGAGCATAGTATGGGACCTGTAAAGCATGGCAGATATGCTGTTTACAATAACAACAGTGGTTACATTGGTAAGTAGAAGTAGACATAAGTTGCTTTATTTTTTATTCGGCAACAACTTTCTCTGCCATATTTTATCAGCCATAGCTATTGTATGAGTTGGTTGGAAACTCTATCTCCTCCCGCCTAATTTTAAATGTTACCAGCTGACTCTTATAGGAACCCTGCAAAAGGGTCTTGAATATGTATATGATACAAGATCCTACGTATTTACTCATTGTGTAATGTGTAATGTGAGGCTACAGCTAACAGGCCCCAGGTACTGTAAAAAGCTAGCATCCAGTTGCTAAGCTATGACCGGACAATCACAGCTATTTTAAAATAAAGTTCTTGTGTGCTATACGTTCTGTTTCCTGACTACTCGAAAGCAGAGATGAAATCAAAGACAGCGATGAAAGTCAAGAATAAAAGCAGAGCTCACCTGGGGGGAAGTGGGCACAGGGGTGCAATATTGTTAGGATAAGGGTTAGTTGTATTATTGCCTCTGACAGTTAAAGCATTGCCTCATGTGAAAGACCTGTTGGCTTAGAGTCAGATTTCACTGTCCTTTGGCTACAATATAATATAATGCGTTTTTTAACTGTTAGCCTAGAATAGGTTAACAACAGTGAACAGTTTGTCACCTTCCTAAAGAACGTGACAGAAATGCCACACAGTGATATAAAAAAAGCAGCCTTGGTATAAATAAAGCTCAATAATAACTCTAATGTGGTGTGTGGCTACAAGAGGCTGAACAAGCTGAATAGTGCACAATATGGTGCAGGGCTACAATGCATAGCCTGCTGTCAGAGGCTAATAGCTGGTAGATTGACCACACACACACACTCACAAACACACACACACACACACACACACACACACACACA
>NC_045739.1:21412588-21418467 GCF_008692095.1 Etheostoma spectabile | reverse complement strand
CACACACACACACACACACACACACACACACACACACACACACAGCGGTAACACCAGCACCACAGCCCCCTTCTCTTCTCTCAGCTGTCAGCCTGCATTCCTCCCTGGTTCTCCATTTATGGCTACAATGGAAAGAAAGAGAAAACGAAGAAGGAAAGAAACTAATGTCCAACCCCTACATCATCTCTGTCCTTCAAAGTACGATATGCACTTTTCACTTGATGGGGACACCAATTCTATGTCAGAGTCTTGATTATTTCCTCCCGGTTGAGGAGGAGCTATCTTGCCTTGTAAGCCGCACGGCCCTTACTCAGCCTCAGCTTGTATTCACAGCTTAATACGCTCCTCAACATGCCATGACATCTGAAATCCAGTATCAGGCCATATTGGGAATTTTAAGGAATAGTTTAACATTTTCCAAAATAATGTTATTTCTTGAGTTACATGAGAAGATCAATAACACTCTCATGTGTGTGTCACACATGATGTTAGAGCCAGCGGGTGACTAGTTTAGCATAAAGATTGAAAGCAGGGGAAATAGCTAGCGATTTGAAGCCAGCAACATTAAGCTTGAACATTTAGGGTTGTAGAAAGACAGTTTTTTTATACAATATGCAAATGCAAAATGAATATGGCATCTTTATGCACTTTCTAACACTCAAAGAGCCTGCTGGCTCTTCCCTACCTAGAGTCTACAGCTGCTGCAGTTCACTAGTGTTGAACTGGAGCTTTAGAGCCTCTACTAAAAGTATATATTTGCTCACTGCACTGTACAGTAAAGTGCTTTGACTCCACCAGTTGATATCATCCATTTATCTTTCCTTCATCCGTCAGTCCGTCCCTCCCTCCCCTCCTCCTCTGTGTTCTACTCCCTTCCCTGGTTTACATCAAGGCAGCAGCGGTCTGATCACTGTCAGCTACACGACCCATCAATGCTCTGACGTCAACCCGCCAGCCCTATTTGTCACAGCTTCAGTTTGAAAATAACATGAAATGCATTGTCATTATCGTTTGCACAAATGAAGTTGTTCTGGATTGTTGTGCACATAAGTATAAAAAATAAGGTTTTTAAAATGCATAGATACATGCATTATAAATTTGTGAAACTAAAGTAAAGTGGTTTAAAATCATTAATTTAGCACTATCCAGTGTGTCTGGTGAGGTCTTCCTATCTGGTGCTAAGCCTGTGCAGATTTTCACAGATAAACCAACAGAGATTAAAAGATGACAAGAAACACATGATTATACGACACATCAGACGTCTGCTTCGTCTTTGTCTTTGTTCTCACACACACACGCGCGCCAATATATGCCAGAATAGATATCAACCTGTGTCTGTGTCTCTGTACTGTGTCTCTCTTCTTTTCTCACCCATCTGACCTGCTCTGTTTGTGTTTTTTCACACTTTCTTTCTCGCTCTCAGAGTCAGATAAAGGATAAGGGAACGACCCAAGGCCTTTTTTCTTATCACAGACCATCATGTCAGTAAGTGTCTTGGCTGATAATGATAAATGTGAAGCAGCTCCATTTGTTACCTTAAACTTGATCAAAACCTCTAATAGGTATCTTTTGTTTAGTCAACGAGCACCTGATGCTTACATTTGCTTGAAAAGGGTATCAACTGTACAACGTCATGTCCTTGTCAGCTGTGAGTGTCAAATTAATCCTTAGATATGATTATGTAATGAATGAGTGTGTCAATGTGCAGAAATGGGTATGTGTCTCTTCATAGATACACATGTGCACAGGGCTTCCATACTGTAAGCGTGTGTTTGTGACCTACAGTATGTTAAACCCATATCTGCTTGTGGCTCACTTGGCCGGCACCAACCTGGGACTTGTCCAGATGCCAGGCAAACTCAGAGTGAGTAAGTGTGTGTGTGAGTGTCCATGTGAAATCCTCCTCTGCCCCGTTCCCAGCAGGCTCCCAAGCTAGCCTCATAGCAGTGTCAAGCTGTGATAATGGACTGTCTTTGTCTACCTTAATCAGTGAGTGTAGACCTGCACAGTGCTTCCAGGCACTGACAGGTACAGCAACCGGTCTATTAACATTTATTCCCTCTGACATCTCTCCATTTAGTGCATGTATAGGTACTGAGCATGTGTGTAATTCAGGCCTATGTGTAATAACAACAGAGTGTAAATTGTAATTTCCTCTTTTGGGACTAATAAAGTATACATTATTATTATTATTATAGTAATATGAGAAAAGTGACTGAGAGCTGTAATTTAGGCATTCAGACAATCATTGAGAGGACAATAAAGTTATATGATAGACTCTTGGTAACATTGCTCAAAAAGTCTTATAGTGAAATGTTGCTGATCATGAACAGTCTTAGAAAACATTATATTTGTGTCTCAATCCTGAGTGCATGATGAGACATTTTGACCACACTAGGAGATTTTTTTGCAAGAACATAAGTCAGAGATAAAGGACCACATAAGGAGCGAGCCAAAACGTTTGCTAGTAATCACATAAGCACACAATAGCTTTTCTCACCCAAGTTTTCCTCCATGCATGCTAATTCACACAGAAGGACGTTAAGAGAGAGCAAATTAGTAAAACTGAGTGAGAAGTGGTATAGCAAATAAATGTACTGCTCAAATTAAATTATTTGTTCGTGCAAGAATAATTTATTTACAAGATATATAAATCTGCTTGCAAATATAACGTTTTCTGTCTTCTAAGGCAAGGGCGTAACTTTGGGTTCAACACTGGGGGTTTGAGATTTCCACTTTTGCGTAAAATTGAAATTTTGAATGTCAAACACTTAATTTTCTGCATTCTGGTGAATTTCTCTGCATCAATTTATGGTGCAAATGTTGTTTATATAAAGGCTATTATAATAGTTTTTTGGGGTGGGTTGCACTGGCCAGTTTTGATTGTTGTGGGGGTTGTAACCCCCCATCCCCCTGTAAATTAAGCCTAAGGCACTATGCCCAGATGCTTGAGTGAAGGTGTGTGTTTTGTGCTGTGTAGCTCCCAGGTGTGAATGTTTACAACTGTGTTAATATAAATCAGACTGATACAGGAAAACGTTTATCGTTTTATCTTGGGGAATGTGAATATAAACCCTGTTTTCCAAAGCTTGCAAAATTTCACCCATAGTGTACGAGTTTTGTGGAGAAGTCACTCTTACATGTTGCCATGTAGTCTGGATATGTACGCAGGGAGGATTAGAAACACCTGTTGTGTAGACAGTAGATTGACAGCAAGACCTCTGGGTCTCCACTCCTCATTCCAATTTCCTCATGGCAACAGACACAGACCACAGGTCCCAGAGGCATGTAGGAGGAGTAATTAATGTCAAGATGTCCAGTGGAATGTGTGGCGGCTGCTGCTGGTTGTCATGAAAGTTTATAAGGTTTATTTTAACTCCCACACATACTGTAGCACGGCTCTAGTGCTGTATCATAGCATACCACACTATCTATCCACTCCATGCTTCGACATTTATACCAAGTCTGTAAAAACAAGCTTTTCAATTAGATATGTCATGTCAAGGCTATATCTGGAGCCATTGTTAAATATTCATCAATTCGTTTTCAAGGTGTTATACTTCCAAACGTGGCTGGTCTTACTTGACTCCTGCATGACCTGCATTGGTTACTTTCCAGATTTAGCGTGTAGCTGGGGCCTCTTATCAGGTCTTGTCAACAGAGCCAGTTAACCTGCAGGGTAGCCTTGAGATAATCCCCCTCCCACTGAATGTTGTCTCAACATTGAATCGGTTTTGATCAAGCGGTAACTAGGTAACAATAGCATTCAAATATGGCATTTATTATTTTCTGTGGCTCACATTGGTTTTTATTTCTAGGAGGTTAAACGATTTAAAAAAAAGTAAATTTGTTTTCAAATGTGTGGACAAATTTTTTTAGCATATAAATGTTCCTTCACATTTTCAACAATCTGCATTATCTCTGAGTTGAAGCCTAAATGTTATGGTCGGGGTCAAATAGAAGCAACTATCTTAAAGGTCCCATGACATGATAATTTCACTGAGTTTTTTTTAACATGAATGAGTTCCCCAGCCTGCCTATGGTCCCCCAGTGGTTAGAAATGGCGATAGGTATAAACCGAGCCCTGGGTGTCCTGCTCTGCCTTTGAAAAAATGAAAGCTCAGATGGGCCAATCTAGAATCTTATGAGGTCATAAGGGGCAAGGTTACCTCCCCTTTCTCTCCTTTGCCCACCCAGAGAATTTGGCCCATTTTGACTCATCAGTAGTCTGCAGGTTTTCACGTCACCTTTTGGTATCACATCAGTTTGCTTGGAACCGCGACTGAGGTAGTACTAAAAAAAGTACCTGTTAGCAGGAACCAGGGACCTTTTTTTTTAATGGAAAACCAAAAAAGGTTAAAAAAAATAGAGTCGAGGTGAGTTGAGTAGATACCATGCAGTGGAAAAACACCATAAAGACTGATGAAATCAGTCCAGTATGGTAGTATTGGTCCGTCTCGGTTCGTCTTTCCACTAACAATCACTACTCAGGTTTGGTTGAAATAAAGTCTAAATTTATCCATTTATCTGTAAAAATTACGCTGGTTCTATACACACTAAAATGACTGTTTATTTAAATAGAGTCTGGTGGGTTTGGCGATGGTGATTTCGGGGCTGTTTCAAAATTATCTTACTCTTTAACAAAAAGGTCACCCTCTTAAAGGGATCAATTCCATGATGTTGTGAGACACTTATAAACAAACTTAAAAATAATCTGAGCAAAAATAACACTTATAGTGGACAGAAATTGACGTTGCACATTTGTCCTAAATGATTACATTGCAGCCCGGTTTGTGGCTATACAGCATTCTCGCTCAATACTGGTTGGAAATACCAAAATTCTCTTTAACTGACTCTTATTTTTAAATCTAGAGACATGTCATTGGTATTCTTGCGTACAGAATCCCAGTCTCTGTCTGCATTTGCCTCTTTATCCCCTTCTTCATGCCCATGATATCTTTGTGGAACAAAGCACAATGAATAACTGATTCAGGTTACTGTATCAGAGTGAAGTTGATTCAATCATAAGATTGACAAATTCAGCTCCTGAGTTTTCTGCAGTTTCTCTTCCCATCCTGGAGTCTGTCCTCCTCAGGAAGTGATAAGAACTTTTGATGTTTGATGGCTCTTTTAAGTCAGAGAGAACTGATTTCAAGAATTGTTTTTGCCAATACAAGCTTGTGAATGGGTGCTCTATTAGGGCATGATGCCACTCCGCACTGCTGTTTCCTGTTCATTGTAATCCATTTCCTGTTTCCCTCCCTCCAGTCCTGGCTGCTGCCGTTGGTCAGGAGCCTGACCAAAGCCACGGCTGTGCCCATGGCAGCTGTTACCCAGCAACGGGGAACTTGCTGGTTGGACGAGAGAAGAACCTGAAGGCCTCATCCACATGTGGGATGAGGAAAAAAGAGCCCTATTGCATCGTCAGTCATCTGCAGGTGGGTGCAATGATACTAAGTATGTATAACATCCTATTTGTGGTTCTCATTGATCTTTGACCGTATAACCCTGACCTTTTCTTGTCCTGTTGCAGGATGAGAAGAAGTGCTTCGACTGTGACTCTAGACGGCCATATGACCCAGTGTACAACACCATCAATCACCGGATAGAGAACGTTATCACCACCTTCAAACCTCACCGCAAGAAGTCCTGGTGGCAGTCCGAGAATGGTGAGGAGACTTTGTGGTCACTTTTGTTCTGCATTGAAAAAAAGAAGTTATTAAAATGAAGTAAAGAAATAATAATTATTGATTTCTAAAATCCATCTAAAGATTTTCATTAGCTTAGCTGTCTTACACTCAGGCTTACTTGGTATGACCAGTAAAACTCAGTTTCAAAACAAAACACACACACACACACACACACACACACACACACAC
>NC_045739.1:21402528-21412578 GCF_008692095.1 Etheostoma spectabile | reverse complement strand
CACACACACACACACACACACACACACACACACACACATTTTGAGTAGCCACAGAAGACACAGATGGGCTTAATAACAGAGTAGGTCCTGCTCTGGCATCTCATCCGAGGGAGAGAAGAGTGATGACTGGAAAAGGAGAAAGCTCTAAAAAAGTATAAGCTCTGATGGCAAGATACAAGTGAAAGTTGGGGGATTATTCAAGACTTAGCAAGAGACAGTGGTCAGGACAGGGAGAGGGAAAATATGTATTTTTGCTCACAATGACAATGAAGTGACTGTAAACCTCTGAGTTGGACACAAGGCTCAGTTCAGCTTTTTGCAAGCCATGTTGCTATGATGGAGTGATGTTGATGACCCATAATAGAACAGAGAGAAACAGAAGAAGAAGGGGGACAGGAAGTAGAGTGCCTATTTTTACTTATGGTTGCTACTTCTTTTCCATGGCATCTTTGTGGCATTTCCATGGGGGTGGTGGCACAGTAGGCTTATTTGATGTGGATTACAGAGGTTTGATTGTGTGCACTTATTAATTGGAATTACAATTTCATGGGATCACGTGCATACAGGCAGGCATTATAAAGCACTGTAAGTGAGTGTCTTTTCAATTTCATATGATTTTTGTATCAGCTAGGCTTACTCTTTGAATTGTCCTCTCTCTCGCTCTCTCTTATGATATGTGCCGGGATATGTGCCGGGCCTTGGCTCCAGGCCTAGAGACACTCATGACTTTTTCAAAGACAAGCCCGGGCCCTGTGGATTCAACTCTTCCTCAATTTATGTTGTGATAGGTAATAGGAAAAGAATGGTGAATAAGCACTTAACTGCAAACTTAGCAAATTTAGCATCCATTCCTCGTCAGCTACAGCCTGTCCCAAAAAATGAAAACACACTAACACTAGCCTTACTAAACGTCAGGTCTTTGGCAGGAAAATCCTTTTTAATCAATGATTTTATTATCAAACACAATCTAGATTTTATGTTTTTAACTGAAACCTGGTTAGACCATAACAACAGCGCTGCTGTTCTCATCGAGTCAGCTCCCCCTAACTTCAGTTTTATGAGCGAGAATAGAGTGAATAAGAAAGGAGGTGGAGTCGCCATTTTGCTTAATGACTCATTCCACTGTACGCAAATATGTTATGGAAATTTTGCTTCTTTTGAATATGTTGCTCTTCAATTAAGATCTTCCCCTCAAGCGATGTTTCTAAATATCTACAGGCCACCTAAATATTGTGCAACCTTCATTGATGACTTCACTGAACTGCTGTCTATAATCTGTATTAACTTTGATTGTGTAATCATTGCGGGTGATTTTAACATTCATGTTGACAACCCCCAGGACAGGGGGACCAAAGAACTGTGTTGTGTTTTTGAGAACTATGGACTGATCAGCATGTGACAGAGCCACCCACATAAGGGACACACTCTGGACTTGATGTCTCAAAGGGTCTGAACTTCCAAGGTTGTGGTGACTGACGTTGCTCTCTCTGATCATTCTGTGTTTTCTTTAACGGCACTATCTCTGTGCCCAAAAGTGTCCAAACAAAGATTATCAGAAACGGTATATCACTGAAAACACCAGTGAAACTTATTTCAGCTTTTCTCCTCCACACCCGCCCTCTCTGGGCTCTCAGTAGTGAGCTTGTAGATAATTCAACTGGAAAATTAAAAATGTATTGTGCCATTGCTCACTAAGGTCAAAGTTGTCTCTGGTAGAAAAGATCTCCATGGAGAAATGTCCTACTGGTGAGAACAGAAAAAAGAGAGTGTAGGAAAGCTGAACGAAGGTGGCGAAAACAAATCTCCTGGTCCATTATAACACCTATAAAGAGAGACTTCGCATTTATAATTTGGAACTGAGGAATGCAAGAAGGTCCTTCTTCTCTGATATTATCTCTAGAAACAATAATAATTCCCGTGCTTTGTTTGCTACTGTTGATAGGTTAACAAACCCTCCAGTACCAGTAGCATCTGAACTTTTATCTACCAAGGCCTGCAATGACTTTGCCTCCTTCTTCAAAGACAAAATTCAGAAGATTAGACAAACAGTCAGTGCCTCCATATCAAGCTCAGGATATGTGTTGTCACAGTGTTCAAGCAAAACCAATATGACAGAATTTCACACGATCAACCACACAAACCTGGAGGACATTATTCAACATCTGAAAACCTCGACCTGTTGCCTTGATATTCTACCAACGGGACTTTTCAAAAATGTTTCCAATTGTTTGACTTCTGATCTTCTACAGATTGTGAACACATCTCTTCTTTCAGGTATCTTTCCCAGGCCCTGAAAACTGCAGTAATCAAGCCACTTTAAAAAGAACAACCTAGACAAGTCACTAATGAGCAACTATAGGCCAATATAAACCTTCCGTTTTTAAGTAAAATCATTGAAAAAGTAGTCTTTCAACAACTCAACCTTTCTTGTCACTAAGCAACAGTTTTGATACCTTTCAGTGGGTTTCCGACAACACACAGCACTGAAACGGCTCTTGTCAAAGTCTTTAATGACATCCACCTTAACACAGATAATGGCAAATTTCAATCTTAGATTTACTTGATCTCAGGCTGCATTTGACACGGTGACCTGCATATTACTAAACCGATTGGAAAACTGGGTAGGACTTTCTGGCTCAGACTAAACTGGTTTGAATCCTACCTAAGAATAGGGATACTTTGTGTCAATAGGTAATTAGCATCTGAGCGTACCATATGACGTGCGGAGTTCCGCAAGGCTCCATTCTGGGGCTCTTCTGTTTAACATCTACATGCTTCCACGGCTAGATTATGGAGAAAAACAAAATAAGTTACCATAGTTATGCGGAGACACACAAATTTACATAACCTTATCGCCAGGGACTATAGTCAAATACAAAAAGACTAACTGCAACAACAAATTAACAACTGGATGTGCCAGAACTTTCTGAAATTAAATGAAGGAAAAACTGAGGTAGTTGTTTTTGGGAAAAAAGAGGAACGATTAAAAGTCTGCGCTCAGCTTCAAACAACAATGTTAAAACAACAGACAAAGCCAGAAATCTTGGTGTAGTCATGGACTCAGACCTGAACTTTAACAGCACACATTAAGACAATTACAAAGTCAGCCTACTACCTAAAGAACTATCAAGGGTTAAAGGACTTATGTGTCAACAGGACTTGGAAAAAACTGGTCCATGCTTTCATCTTCAGTAGACTTGACTACTGTAACGGGGTCTTTACAGGTCTCCCTAAAAAATCAATCAGACAGCTGCAGCTGATTCAGAACGCTGCTGCTCGAGTCCTCACTAAGACCAGAGACTGGATCACATCACTCCAGTTCTGAAGTCCTTACACTGGCTTCCTGTGTCTCAAAGAATTGATTTCAAAGTACTCTTGCTAGTTTATAAATCCCTTAACGGTTTGGTCCAAAATACATTTCTGATCTGCTACTACACTATGACCCCCAGACTCTCAGGTCATCTGGGACAGGTCTACTTTCTGTCCCCAGAATCAGAACTAAACAGGGTGAAGCAGCTTTCAGTTTCTATGCTCCTCATATCGGAATAAACTCCAGAAACCTGTAGATGCCGCTGCTACTCTCAGTTCTTTTAAATCAAGGCTGAAGACCTTCCTTTTTGTGCTGCCTTTCTTTAAATTAATGCTCATTTCTTTCTTATGCTGCACTGTAACTTTTATTCTTGTGTTTTATGTGTCCTAATGTTATTTGTTTTTAACTGTCTATTCATGTGTCTTATGATTTTTAATGCTTATGACTTTTAACTGTTTGTACTTGTGTTTTATCTGTTTTAATGATTTTGTGAAACACTTTGAATTGCCCTGTTGCTGAAATGTGCTATACAAATAAAGCTGCCTTGCCTTGCCTCTTATCATCTTCCTCTTTTCTGAGTTGCACCCTTTTTTTTCTCTTTCTTTTCCATCTTTTTTCCCTCCTGTGCATTGTCAACTGTTGATTTGTGTTTGATTATGGATGCATGTAAGTGTTGTTCTAGTTTGACCCATTGGTTAGCTAAACCATAGAAATCAAGGAAGTTAACTACAAAAATGATCTGTTTAGTTGGAGTCAATGCTTATCCATTAAATAAACTAATTCTTAGTTATGAGCTACTCCACACTCTTGGCTACCAACAGCCAGTTCCGATGCCGCCAGAAGATTGGACGGATGTCCCTCACCTTCTGCTTTCTTTGTGTTGGAATACTAAACTCCAGTTGATTTGGGAAACATCCTCTAAGCTAGAAGTGACAATTAAATTATATTTATCTTTTTTTTTTTAATTAAAAGTTTCTTCTCAGTAGTCACAGCTCACACTAGTTTACCATTGGTTGGACCAGTTTTTAGGGATTGCATTAAATAAAGTTATATAGGATACCAGTTGCAGCATTTGCTTCCTAATGCTCTCCAACTCTGGTTTGGCCTTTTACTAACATGCTTTTAAGTAAGTACTATGTGCCACACACATTCACACTGTCATTACCTGCGAGTTATAAATGTTGTAAAGGTGATTCCCCAGGATACATTGATGTGTGTAGGCATGTGCTTTTTTGCGAAACATGTAACTGAGTAGGTATCAAAACATTCTACTTTAGTCCTTTTTTCTTTTGCATGTGTATATGAAAGAGCTGTGTTGTGGTTTGTCTTCAAATCACCAGTTTAAAAGTTATGTTGAGAGCTAAATTGCAAAATATGAACTTCATGTGGTGCCACTTTTAATGCATCAGTATGCAGGAAAGGGAAATACCTCTTGGCTTTGTGCTGTATACATGTAACATAAAACACAGAGAACAAGAGTGAAAGTGGTCCTTCAGAATATTTGGTGCTCTGCGACTCAGGAAGTGTGTGGGCTTTTCTGACATGCTCTCCTGCCAAGAGTGAATGCCTTTTCCTGTCAAGCTGCCATTCCTCAAACCATGGTTGCTACTTCACTTACTGCCGCTTGCCATTATTCTCTGTCATCCATTTGTCACAAATTGATGATATAGATGGAAAACAAGTGCAAGCAGGTTATAAATGTTGTATGAATGTATGAAAATGTTGGCTTTATGTTAAAACACAACATCGGTCTCTCTGTCTGTCACTTTGTCTCCCAGGAAAGTCCGATGTCTTTATCCAGCTGGATCTGGAAGCTGAGTTTCATTATACTCACTTGATTATGACTTTTAAGGTAGGATAAAAGCTCTTGTCAACAATGTATTGAGCTGTATCACCAAGTAGCTGAAAACACATACTTACAGCTCTATGTGGACTTATTCTGCTTAACTAAATGGACTAGGCAAGCTAAAACACTGCAGAATGTTTGTTAAGACATTCTTCTCTTGCAGACCTTTCGTCCAGCGGCCATGCTGATTGAACGGTCGGCAGATTTTGGTCGTACCTGGAAGGTCTACCGCTACTTTTCCCACGACTGCGCTACTACCTTTCCCGGAGTCTCCCAGGGTCCTTTGCGTAACATTAATGATGTCATCTGTGAGTCACGCTACTCTGACATTGAGCCGTCAACAGAGGGAGAGGTGAGCATTTGATTAAGGAAGAGGAAAGGTCAAATAGATAGTTTAAAGGAACCATATTGTGCTCATTATAAGGTTCATACTTGTATTTTGGGTTTCTACTAGAACATTCATACATGCTTTATTGTTCAAAAAACACTTCTCATACTGTCTGTCTGAATATACCTATATTTGCCCGCTGTCTGAAACGCTCCATTTTAGCACCTGTGTCTTTTTTCACAAAAATGCTCGGTCTGCTCTGATTGGTCAGCATTTCCCGGTCTTCCCCATCTGCGTTCTCTGAATCTCTGCACCATCATTGCAGCTGGGGAATGACTGTAACGGCACTGTAGCAGCACTTTCTACCTATATATAGAATAGTTGTGATATCACAACCTTACAGAAATCCTGATGGCTCGTTTGAAGGCCCAGTTTCTGAATACGGGTTGTGCGCATTTCTCTTTTGACAATTTAACAGTATTTACATAGCACCTCAACCTGCTTTCTAATAAAAATTCAAGAAAATATCCCTTTTTACAATATGAGACCTTAAACAGATAAACACTGAAACTTAGAATAAATGTTTTTGTTGTGTAAAATTTAATTGAAATTAAGTTTCTGATGGCCACCCAAATGACTTGGCCTGAAGGAATATTTCCACATTTTGAGAATACGCTTATTTGCTTTCTTGCCAAGAATAAAAGAGAAGATCAATACCACTGTCAGACATCAGGATGCATTTTTAAAATTGTCAAGCTGTTCCTTTAAAAACTTGACTGAAAGGACAACATACAAACAGAGAGGACAAAGAAGCTCTTAAATAACCCCAGCACAAATCTGTAGTCCACAAACTGAATACTGCTAAGGCATGCAGACCACAAAGTGCAAAGTCTGATTCACACTCATGCTGCATACCTCACTGCTTATTTTATTGTTATTTCAAGTCTCAGATAGTACAAATATTTAATGTGTGTGCTTAATATGTGTGTCTTGGCCTAGGTCATCTACAGAGTGTTGGATCCAGCCATCAGTATTGAGGATCCATACAGCCCGAGCATCCAGAGTAGGTCACGCTCATATTTTTAACAGCAGATTGATGTTGTATAACATCACAGGGTAACATCTTTTTTTTAAAATCCATTGTTGTAGTCTAGACCACCTAAACCGAGACCAAGTCATCACCAAGAACAGAGTGTATCGAGACCAAGTCAAGACCGAAGCCAGATTAGTGTTAGACAGCCAGAGCTTCTTCTCCTGTCTCCCTCATTCACTTTCTTGGGAGTGTTTGTAAAGGGGGCAGGGACAGGGGGGTTGACAGTAACAAATTTCAAATTAGACATGAGCCAAGTTAATGGTTGCATTTGCAAGTTCTAACACATAGGCCTAAATCAGACAATGCAAAGGCAATTTAGCGAAATCCCTGTAGTTGTGGTCTTGGCCAGTCTTGAAATAAAATCCCGTGTCCTCTTCATCTGAGTATAGATGTGTCATCTCGGTGTGTGTAAATGTGGCTTTGCAGGCAGAGGGCTCTTTGATGTAAGAGGTTATAAAAGCTCTACAACCAGCTGAAGTACAGCGCAAAATAGGCTCTTGTGAAAAAAACTTATACGTTTAATAATAATAGAAAGTGCTGTCATTTTCCTTTGCGAGTCACATTTGTCACCATAAATCAAACTGTGGCCAACACAATTAGCTCTTGTTATCCAGCTGTGACACTTTACGGACTGTAACAGCCCCTCTCTCTGGGGTGTGAAACATGCCCTGCTGTATGGAGAGATGTGAAAAGCAGCTGTTTCTCTCCCACACAGCCTCACTGTCCTAGCCTTCGTGTTTAGACTGGCAGGACATGAGAGCTTTTCCCAGAAACCCAAACTTGTTTTCCAATGTAGCAGCAGAGTTGTCTTGTTCTGTTGTTGAATATCTTCCTGACCCCCTCACAGCTGAGCAAGAAATATTTCCTGCCGGCCATTATCAAAACAATAAATCAACATCCAAAGTCACTATTTCTTTCTGCATCATTTGAGTGAGAAATGGGGACCTTTGCCCTGAGTTTAGACTTTTAGGCAAACCTTACCCTCTCCCTTGGCGGACCTTATTCCCAAATCTCAGCCCTGACTTTAACCCCAACCATCTATGGACTAAAGCATTTGATAGCCTTTTGGGGTTAATACACAGCCTCTTCTGTGTTACTACAGACTGGGAAGAATTGAAGTGCAACATTCTTTGTAAGTTATTACCAGCATTTCCTAAAATTGGCATTTTAAATTAAAACCAGTAACTAATCTGGTGATTGTAGTCTGTACATCCATGGGTACACTGCAAACAGGAACTGCTATTGGCTGCTGGTGCCAGTTTAATGAACGGAGAACCAGACAGTCTTAGGGCAGTGGAGCTGGAGGGATTAGCTCTTGTCAGTCAGAGAGGTATTCTATTACTGCAGATAAAGTCAGCTGGTAGGGTCAGAGTATGGACAAAAATAAAGCCCCGTCTTCCACTCCACCGTGATTTAAAATGACAGGAAACTCAGAAAGCTAAAACCTTTTTAGAGGCATATTATCTCTGCTGTTGGCATGGAAATGTAGGACCTTGGGAGTGAGTGCCAGTCATTGTTTATGACAAAGAAGGGAAAGGTGTGTGTGTGATGTGAAAATGTGTGTAAAGTGTGTTGGTATGCTCGTGTGTGTTTAAGTACATCTGCATGTGTGTGTGTGTGTGTGTGTGTGTGTGTGTGTTGATGACTACAGGTGAACAGCTGGACTGTAAGAGCGGAGGATGTTCTGACCACAGCTCTTCCGGCAGATTGACAGACATTCTCTCTGGAAAGGAGTTATCTTTCTTTCTAGTATGAACTCCCTCCAAATAGTTTAGGAGGATAAAGAGGCGGGATGTGGGTAGAACCATTTCAAGACTCAGTACTACAGTTCCTTATTAACTCTCCAGTCATTTCTCATTGTTGTGATGTTTCTGGTGTTTTGCTTTGCAATATGTACTAGTCATGCTAGTTGTATTGCTCTATGGATTTTATTGTCAATTGGTCGGTCAGTCCACTACTTTGGTCCACACTATCATAACAACCAGTAAATGGATTGCCATGGAATTGTCTACAGGTATCGATGATGCCTGGAGGGTAACTCCATACTTTTGGTGATCCCCTAACTTTTCATCTAGCGCCTCCAGCAGTTCAATGTCTGACATTTTCCAGTACTTGCAAAACTAATATGCCTAACATTGTCATCATCCATGCTGAATCTTATTTATGGATGCATATTGGTGTTGCATGTGCAATCCTCAAAGATATGTTGTGTGTAACAAAACTAAAACAGCATTACTTTTATATAAAGATGATTCATATATTTAAATGTAGACAGGACACATGCACCTAGTATATTACATTATAGGTATGGCATGATGAAAATAATTTTACACATCACCATTCAATGTAGCCTCAAGTTGCCTAAAAACTCTGAGGACTAACTAAACCTCAGACTATCCTAGATCATTAACTGTTCACTCATAATGCTTTGACCCACAGTCAGTTCTGTCATGCTCCACCGGCCTTGACCTCCTCTTGCTGTTGCAAAGGTGGATTTTGTTAAGCAAATTTTTTTGTGTGTGTGTGCGTATATGTTTTTTTAACTGCATCCTTTACCTCAATAATAATAATAATAATTACCTCTTTGATGCAGTGGCCGTGGGTTAGACTCTGACTTGCAGCCCTTTGCTGTATTACATTCCCCTCTCTCTCCCCATTCATGTCTTTATATGTCCTGTGAAAATAAAGGTCTAAAAATGCCCCAAAAAATTATCTTTGAGACTTCCAGCTTTCATAAAACTGAGAACTTGACTAAACATGAAAAAACGGTATTCTGCTTTCTGCTTTTCTCTTACTAATTCTCTTATTGTCTTTTCCCCTAACAGACCAGCTGAAGATCACTAACTTGAGAGTGAACTTTACCAAGCTTCACACACTGGGAGACAACTTGCTGGACCCGAGAGCTGAAATCAAAGAAAAGTATTACTACGCCATATATGAGCTTGTTGTTCGCGGAAATTGCTTTTGCTATGGCCACGCCTCAGAGTGCGCCCCCATCAATGGCATCAGGGATGATATAGAAGGAATGGTGAGTGAGTCTTCAGTTACAGTACAAGCTTCTAATTAACTCCAGTTTTATCTCACAATTTCAAAGCGTTTGTTTCTTCATCCCATATAGATTGCTTTAAATCCCCCTCTTATCTCCTTTTAAGGTTCACGGCAGGTGTGTGTGCAACCATAATACCAAGGGTTTGAACTGCGAGCAATGTGATGACTTCCACAACGACCTTCCCTGGAGACCAGCTGAAGGGCGCAACACCAACGCTTGCAGGAGTGAGTTAAGGGGAGGAAGCAAAGGGGGCATTTGGTGCAGTGCAAATACATCACAGATCTATTTTACATTTTTTTGAATGGATTTTTTTTTTTCTAGAGTGTAACTGCAATGGCCACTCAACCATGTGCCACTTTGACATGGCGGTGTATTTGGCAATGGGAAACGTCAGCGGAGGAGTGTGTGACGACTGTCAGCACAA
>NC_045739.1:21397438-21402518 GCF_008692095.1 Etheostoma spectabile | reverse complement strand
CATGGGACGCAACTGTGAGATGTGCAAACCTTTCTACTACAAAGACCCTGTTAAGGATATCAGGGACCCACAGGTCTGCATAGGTGAGTTGGTAATTGTGCACTGGTTTTCTCTGGTAATCTGCTTTTATCAAATTGTAAAGATTTAAATGTGCACATGTCGTCCAAGTTCGGTTCCAATTGCCTGTTACGAGAGTAAGAATTCCGAGAGTAACCCTGAGAGTTTGTCCTAGAGACCCCATTTACCAAATTTTGGCAACAAATTATAGAAAAAACGGTATGGAATGTCAAAAAATAAACTGATGGTATTTTTTCAGTCAGATTTATAGTCTATGCACCAACATTGATGAAAGTTTGATGAAATATGCAGAATTTGTTTTCTAACAATAAAATAATTTAAAAAAAAAAAGTGGTAGAGCCCGACCAATAAAGGATTTTTAAGGCCGATGCTGATAATATTTGGTTATTTAAGAGCCCCCTCTGGTGGACAAACCATGCAACGCCAATACTCATGTACAATAACATGGTTGACAGTCCGTTTTTATTTATCAATATCAATCGATTTTATTGGATTAGTCTTTATCAACGTTGATACCGATATATCGGGAAATGCCTAATATTGGCATTTATATAATAATATATAATAATATCTTCCCACCTATATATAGTGGTTGGGCTCTAAAATGTGGCCATGGCCAACTGATAAATGCCCATGACACTAAGAGAGGCTATTGTTCACTACATAAACATCACATTGCAACACCAATTCAAAACATACACAACCGGAAAACCAAACTAAATGCAGATAATGTTAACAATATTTAAGTTTCTCATTCATCGAAACCTGTCTGTGCCATAGCTTGTGACTGCGACCCAGATGGTTCTCAGAATGGAGGCATGTGCGACAGCCACACTGACCCTTCCCTCGGCATGTTGGGAGGTCAGTGCCGTTGCAAGGCCAATGTCGAGGGGCCGCGCTGCGACAAGTGTAAGACTGGCTTCTTTGGCCTAAGCGCTGACAACCCTCAGGGCTGCCAACGTGAGTACAGTCTCTGTTTTCATTCACAGAAACATAGACATGTTTTATTGTACCGGATTGTCCTCCCTAATAAATAAAAAATGCATCATCCTCTGTTGGAATTGTGCCCTGTCTTGCTAGGCTTTGTAAAAAAATGTATCTCACAATTTGGGTCAGATAGAAAGTAGACTTGCTTTTCCAGACCTTCTTCCACAGTGCCGGAAGAGGGTCTGGCTGGTCCACATAGCATTACTGTATGGAAGAAAACCATGCTCTGGTTTATTGACACTTCTTTAAACCAATGACAATTGTCATGATCGGCACTAAGCACCGGGCAGAGCCACGGTGTAGCCTCGGGGAGAAACATGTTTTGGTGAAACGTGTACATTCAAAGGCTGTTTTAGTTGTGCAACAACTACATAGAAATTGATTTGGAATTGTGATTGAACAGTAGTTGCAGTTGTCCCTTTAAAATCCTGCCTTTCAATGTGCTGCAGTAACTAATCATCTGTCTTTGAAAACCTCATCCATTTTGCCCTCTACCAACCAGCTTGCCGGTGTGACCACAGGGGAACAGTGTCAGGTAGCTCCCAGTGTGACCCAGTCAGTGGAGACTGCTTCTGCAAGCGTCTTGTCACTGGACGCAGCTGTGACCAGTGTTTGGTAAGGCAGTGCCAAAACCTTGTCTCTTTGTACTGACTTTTGTTTTCTGGCTTAAGTAAAAGATATCAATGTGTGACATTTTCTCTGTCTCTGCTTTTCTCATCCACTCTGGTTACTGTCAATAAGCCGTATTAGTGGGAATGTGACAGACAGACAGACTTTTTTTACTGACCTTACCCCTGGATAACACTGTTTTTATTTGTTGGCTCTCAACATCATACAATTAAATGTCAATGTAAGTGTTGAATGGCATTCCCTTACAGTTCATTCCATGACCCATAATACCTTTATAATTCCTTTTCCTTTTCAACTTCTATATAAGTGCTGCTGATATTCTTCGCTCTCTGTTTCTTTCTCATATTTTCCTTCGACTCTCTTCTGCCCAGAAGCCCAAGATTTTAGGTTGTGATCAGCTTCCTGTCATAATTCAATCTCTTGTCCCAAACCGACTTAGCCAGGAATAGTATAGGCAGGAATCCTGCCTGGGCCCTGTGTCTAAATTTAGCCCAGGGATTTGAGACTTGTCCGTTTGGTGTGGGTTACAGCAGGCCTAAAATGGTCAGGGCCTGAAACAGGTTGGAAAGTGGATCATGTCTTCTTCTATGTGAAGCCTCATTTAGGTAGCAGTGGTGTAATGTCAACATCGGACAGCATTTTAAAGTCCTCTTGAAAAGATCTTACTGTCACTGAGTTAAAAGTGGATTCAAGACAAGAAATACAATTAATTCATTCATTTATCATTACAAATGAAGTTGCTGAATTCAAAAAATCCAGTATTCACATTGTTAAGTCAGCTTTTCTTTTGAAAGAGAAAAACAGTATGTATGACTCACTTATGACAATCAAACTGCAGTGGAAGTTCCCTTCTCAGTCGGGAATAGCATGGAAAGTGATGCATCGTGTATGTCTGGAGCCAGCTGTTCAACTGTCTGTCTGCTGAGTGGTTGCTCTGTGTCTGTCTGTCAATCACCCTGTCCTGTGTTTCTAGCCAGAACACTGGGCTCTGAGCCATGACTTAAACGGCTGCCGAGGCTGCGAGTGTGATATCGGAGGAGCCCTGGACAACCAGTGAGTGACGCTGTAGCTTTCATTCTAAATCACAGGTCACACATGAAGTTTGAGGCTGTCACAAATTAGGTACCATAGCATGGAGGCCACTTTCAGATCCACTCAGAAATGAACTACTATCTCCAAAATAGCAGCTTCAGCTTTGTGTACTCACATTAATTGGCCTCCACCTTTACCATGGGAGCAGTAATTTCTTACACCTGTTGTCAAGTTAATTAATTATTGGATTCCTTTTCTGTGCCATTAGAGGAAATTAGTAGTGGTACTAATTCAGTACCACAATGATAATGGAAACTTTGGAAACGTTTTTTTGTTATCAGCCACACTACATGGCAATGCAGAAATGTCCGTCAACCATATGGTCCAGAATGAAATATCTCTAAGATCTATTGATAATTTTTTTTCACACATTCATGGTCCCAAGTGGATGAAATCTACTGACTTTGTTGTTGATCTTACTACCGCCACCATGAGCTTGACACGCAATTCCCACTATTGGATGGATTTCCATGACATTTGGTACATCTTTCAACTTTTTCACTAGTGCCATCACCAGCCCATCATTTTAATGTGTCCAATTATTTGGTTTATGATCAAATGCTAACAAAAATAATTACATTTCATCAGCCTCAGCTGTATTTTTACGTACACTTACGTTTAGATGTTGAACTAAGATGGTCAAGATGGTAAAGATTATAGTTAAATGCAAAACGTCAACATGTTATCATTGCCATGGAGTGTTTCAGGTATGACATATTTTTGTAGGCCAACCCAGAAATTACCGTCATCCTGGTTCCCTACAACAAAAAGGAAATTGGATTATACAATTAGATTATTACAGAAACTAGGCTCTGCTGAAAACAAAAGTTTATGATACTTATACGTGTTGTTTAGCAAGATACTCTTCACAAGTGAACACCACTTTTATGATTTATGATGTCAACTGTAGCAGTGAAATAACAAAGCTATTGTGTTTTCTCTGTAGCTGCTCCATGGAGAGTGGTCAGTGTCGCTGTCGCAGTCACATGACAGGACGCCAGTGTACGCAGGTGGAGTCTAGATATTTCTTCATGGCTCTGGATCACTTCCTGTATGAGGCTGAGTTGGCCAAAATGGGGCAGGTGAGCCCACCCGTATTCTTCATCAGCACACATTTGGATTTGTGTAAATGTATGGCTTCAGTATATTTTAATATATATGTGACTGCGTCTGTATACTCTCAGGGCTGTACATTGGAGACCAGAGAACACCAGCCGGGTCGCCCCGCCACATGGACGGGTGTTGGGTTCGCTCTAGTACCTGAGGGTGGCACTCTGGAGTTCCTAATCAGTAACATCCCCTACTCCATGGAATATGATCTGCTCATCCGCTATGAGTCACAGGTCTGTGCGTTTCACAATAACATTTCTGCTCAGCTCAAAATAAAACGTTTAAAGGAGTAGTCAAACATTTTGTGAAATGTGCTCACTCGCTGTCTTGCTGAGATTTAGATCGATACCACTCTCAAATCTTCTGCTTGTTATTGGCTGGACTATTTTTTTGTCACAAGACTCCAGAAAGTCACTTCGCCCCACCAGGAAATAGTCCTGCACAATATCCTTTGTCAAACCCTCAACATTTTACACTTAGATATGCGTAGATATTACATGACACAATATAACGTGTAAATAAGTGATTTAGAGGTGCTTGTTGGCAGATTAGTTATTTTGGAGAGAGCCTGGCTGGCTGTTTCTAGTCTTTATGCTAAGCTAAGCTAACAGTCTCTGGGCTCAATCTTCATATTTGATATAGAAAGTGGTATTGATCTTTGTGAAGAAGAAAGCGAGTGTGAATGTGTATATCACAAAAATTTCAAGCTATTCTTTTAATATGTGCAGCATTCCCTGTACAGACAAAGATCCTCTAACTATTATCATATGAGAACATGACAGTGGTTTTGCATGTTTCAGCCCTTTGGCAATAAATCATGTATATTTTACATGTTAAGCATTTTCCAAAGCATTTGTGATTGATTACCTATCCAGGTAGTCATTGCTTTATAACTGACCTCCTCTCCTTCTCATATTTCATGATGAGTATGCTTCTGTCTGCATATTAACCATATAACACTGATTCTACTCAGATGCCCCGAGACTGGGAGGATGTACAAATAACCGTGATCCGTCCGGGCCTGATTCCTACCAGCAGCCCCTGTGGAAACACCATCCCAGATGATGACAGACTCACTGTCTCTCTGCCAGCTGGAGCCAGGTATGTAGCCCAAGCACATACACACAAACGCACACACACACACACACACACAAACACACACACACACACACACACACACACA
>NC_045739.1:21385922-21397428 GCF_008692095.1 Etheostoma spectabile | reverse complement strand
ACACACACACACACACACACACACACACACACACACACACACACACACATCGCTAAATGTTCACTGTGTGCTGACTGTGTTTGCTCCAGGTTTATGGTCCCCCCTCAGGCTGTGTGTCTGGAGAGAGGTGTGACTTACACCCTCCGCTTTGAGTTCAGACGCTATCAGGATGCCAACAGCATCCTCAATGGAGCGGCCAACGCTGTCCTCCTTGTGGACTCTGTGAGATGAATTTCTTTATCCAGTCCTCTAAAATAGGCATCTAGATCATGAGGCACTGGCCGTTTTCATTCCAAATACAAACATCTCCCTCTCTCTCCTTTTCTTAAATCCCTGTTCTTTGCTCCAGATTGCCTTGATGCCACGCCACTCCTCCATGGAGATGTTCAACGCAGGGGATCCTGCTTCTAACAACAGGAAGCAGACCTATGAGCGGTACCGCTGCCACGAGGGGGCTAAGAGTGTAACCCGCCCACTGATGAGTGACACCTGTGCCAAGCTAATCACCAGCATGTCAGCTATCATTAATGACGGGGCTCTGCGTGAGTGAAAAAAGCCTTATTATGCCTTGCTTGAATGACGTTCATGATGTTTACAATGCAGTAGGTTGCAGGGCTTCATGCAAGTTTCAGCTCATTGTTCAGCTCTCCGGCATGCAACTTTACTGTTTTTGATTCACTTTCGCTGGAGCTGTTTTTATTGAAAGGCTTGAAAAACTTACTTTACACTAACTGCTCACTACCAAACAGCAGACAGACACAGACAGAGACTAGCTGGGGGAAATAGTGGAGTATTTAGCAGCTGAAAAAACCCAAAACAGAGCTAAAAATGGTCTTTTTAAACATTGCTGCAGTATCCTTATAATTTCTTTTTTCTTCCACAATAAGTGAAGAAATCTTCAGCTTGACTTTAATAATAATAATAATACTTTTTTTAAATTTAAGTTGTAAATTTGCAACACAGTTGGGTGACCTCTAAAGCTAATAATTAATCACATTAGCCTGACTGTCAGTTATCAGCCTTTGTTTGCTCCTTTTGTTCCCAGGATTCAATGGGCTGGATGTTTCCATATGTCAGGGTTCAGTAACTTCATGCCTGTTCTCTGTCCGCCTCCAGCTTGTAATTGCGATCCTCAGGGGTCCGTTAGCGCCATGTGTGATGTCCGTGGGGGCCAATGTCACTGCAGGCCCAATGTGATTGGTCAACGCTGTGATCAGTGTGCTCCTGGAACTTACGGCTTTGGACCCTCAGGCTGTATAGGTGAGAAACACTGGACCGTTCAAATTTCAGAACAAGTTTACGGAGGTTATAGCTATTTTAATATTTCACACCACTAATCTGTTTGGATTTTTATTGCTAATGTTTAGACTTTACTTGGAAAATGTTAGTAGGTAGTGCAGACACAGTAACAGCTAATGAAGCAGCTTTTTGTTCTTTTATTCTATTAACAAGTTGCAGTGACAAAGGTCTGCGCTGTAAGATGAGCTTAGACACACTTGCAGAACCTTTGATTAGTTATAGGCTATGCTGCTAGTGCTACTGTCTCTCCGTGAACAATTGCAAATCAAAAGCCCACTTTACTTACATTTTTTAATTCCCATTCCTCAAACTTACTTTCGCTTTCATTAATTCCATCTCCCCTCCACTTCACTTCCTCAAATCATCTTCCTTCCAATATGGCTTCCCTTATCCTTTTCCTTCCTTGGTACAGCCTGCAGTTGCAGCTTGGAAGGCTCTGTGACTCGACTTTGTGACAAGTTCACTGGTCAGTGTCAGTGCCGCCCTGGAGCGTTTGGTCAGCGCTGCGACGGATGCCAGGCGGGTCACTGGGGCTTCCCCAGCTGCCGACCCTGCCAGTGTAACGGACACGCCGACGCGTGCGACCAAAGGACCGGAGCCTGCCTCAACTGCAGGGACAACACTGGAGGAGACAAGTGTGACAGGTGATGTTTCAGTGTGAAGATGACCCAGATGCATGAGATCAGGTCCAGTTTAAATATAAAATATATTTGAATATGGGGATAAAGAAAGGGATTTAGAAATTCAGTTGTGTTCATTTTCCTCTGATCATATAATAAAAATAGTATGAATATGATCACTGAACTTCTGAACTTGCATACACAGTATGCATACTTCTACTTTGTTGTTGCAAAGTTGCTTCAACTACTTTGTTATTATTTGTAGGTGTGCCAGTGGTTACTATGGTAACCCCGTTTTGGGCAAAGCATCTAGTGGTCAGTGTCGCCCGTGCCCGTGTCCCGACGGCCCCAACAGTGGACGCCACTTTGCTGCATCTTGTTACCAGGACAACCGTAACAGACAAATTATCTGCAACTGTAACCAGGGTTACACAGGTAAACCTAGACCCTTGTACCCTTGCTGTGCATCTCTTCTTCTGTCCTTCCTGTTCCATCAGTCCTTGCTTTCTGCTCCGTTTCTCCTCTGAGGAATGACCTCAGCAAGTGACGCTCATCTTCAAGTTTGCTTGGGTAGTTACACATTATAGCATTACATCATTATACTCTTCATTATGCACTTTGTGTCAGTGTTTGAGTTTTAAAGTGCTCATATTATGCTAATTTTTAGGTTCATACTTTTATTTAAAAGTTATATCACCATGGACCTTTTATATTAGAAAAGAGAAACTAAATAGGGATAATTCACCTCCTAGTTTTAGTGCATTAATGGTCTTGTTTGTAGCAAACTGGAGCTGATGTTACAGTGTAACTAACCTCAGTGATTGAGATGAACCTCAAAGAGCTCTGCGAGGCTGTACTTGGGCACCGTGGTGCTTTGACCTAAATGCTAACGTCAGCAAGCTAAACCTAACATGCTCACAATGACATTGCAAAAACGATGTGGTTATAATGTTAACATGTTCACCATCTTATAGAAGTGTATCATGTTAGTGCTAATTAGCTAATTAAAGCGCCCATATTATGCTCATTTTCAGGTTCATAATAGTATTTTGAGGTTGTAGGTTTACTTGGTTGGTAATTTTCAAAAGACACCATATTTTTGTTGTACTGTACATTACTGCAAATCCTGTGTGTTTAGGTCTCTGTTTTAGATTCCGCTTTTCTTTGTTTGGTGCTAAATAGCAAATGCTAGCATGCTAACATGCTAAACAAAGAAAGTGAACATGGTAAACATTATAGCCGTTAAACATCAGCATGTTAGCATTGTCATTGTGTCCATGTTAGCATGGTGACATTAGCATTCAGCTCAAAGCACTGCTGTTTCTAAATACAGCTGCACAGCGCTGCTATCATGACTTGAGGTTGTGTCTGAAATAACATGATATTTAGCAGTATGTAAGAGTTTTTAGGATGTCCAAAATCTTAGTATGAAACCAATAGAATGTGAATTGCATACTATTTCCGGTGAAATATTACACAATGCAAACACTGGACACTACGCCAGCATAAGTGTTACATAATGCAATGTGCTAATAACGACAAGGTTCATAACTCATAACAGACAACCAGACAGCAACCAAGGCAGCTCTGTAACGTCAATCATTTTAAATATTTCTACATATTTAAATCTGTGATTTTGTCACCTGCGACTGTTGGTCTAGTTGCTTACCTTTTTCAGTAATTTAAGCGTTATCTGGCAATGCCGCTTAACCTGGAGTCTGCAGGGGTTACCATGGTTACCCGTCTCCAATGGCAAGGATGCTTTCAGGGAGTGAGAATTGTAATTGATGATTGTAAATGACAGCTTAGTGCGTCCAAAAAGATACACACAAATGTTTATTTAAACAACAGTAGTATACATATTGTGTCTCAGACACTACCTTACACTCTTGTTAAGATGCTCTCTCTGTGTAACAAAATGTTAGAAGAAAGGTCAGGGGCTCATCAAAATCCTGAGAAACCACCCACTGGGGACCATGAATATACTTCTCTATTATCAGACAAATCTAACAGAGTCCATCTTTATTACTACAGCTCCATGTTCAACCACTGAGGTTATCCTACTCCAGAGCAGTTCTGAAAAACGTTAGTAATACACTCCAACACATAAACTCCTATCGTCTAGCTTACGTGACAAGGTAAAGGATATAACTGGTGAGAATCATGTTTCTCAGTGGGAATCTGGTAACTTGTGTCATTTCCTCCCTCCCCTGTATTACTGGCACAGGGATTGTTAAACGCTCCGGGGCGACCATTTTTAAGCGTGAGTAATGATGGTTGTCCCCGTCCTCCCCTTCTCTTCCTCCTCCTCTTTCTCCTCTTTAATTTTCCACCAACCCTCCACTTTTTTGTACCAATCCTACCCATGCATGGCTTCAGCACCCCTCCCATCAGCGGTGTAGTGCCACAGTGCACTCCTGCCCATGTGTGACACCTGGCTCAAAGAAAAAAGTCACCCCCTTCCAACTGATTTTCTGTGACCGCCCATGTTTTATACGGCACTAAAGGGCTTAATACCTGATCCAGAATCTTTATTTTTCAGTAGTAGTGTCAGAAATGGGTGTTCCGGTTAAAAAAAACAAAAGGAAGACGTTTTGAGGAAAGGTTTATACACAGGTGATGGTTGATTCTGAGTCTGGGTCAGCGTCTCTGTCTCTTGTGTTTGAATTGGGTTTAACTGTTCCTTTATTTGTGACTAAAGAGATATTTGGATTTGTTTGAGCAGTCATTTCCTAGGGAAAATGAGCTATACTGATACTTCAATATAGCCATGAAGCTATGATGAATACACTGACGTCACTTTTCTTTTTAACTAGCCTGGCTATTCTGATAAAGTACAACAGAGCACGCTGAAGGCTACTGACCATCAGATGTCCACTGCATTATGACCTTTCTGTTTGAATAAGCAGGACAGAGTACTGACTTTCAGAAGTACCATTAGGAAGGCGTATGAAGCATTGCGAACTGCTTACCACTGAGTGCAAGCACGGCTGTATCAATTAAAGCTTGTGCTTAATTCTGAGAAGACCAATGTAATGGTCTTTTCAAACTCAAGGAAGAATAAGTTAGACCTGAATATTGTTACTGATCAGAACCACTAATAAGAGCTGGTTAGCCCAACCCTATTCAGTGGTGATGCATAACATACTGATTCTTGTAACATGCTGTATTAATATAATAATGGTCATGCTTTGCAGAGTCAAGGCAAGTTGAGGAGGTTTCTCATTTGCATAACCAAGATGACCTGTTAATTGTGCTGCTGTAAATTCACAAGTTTTGTGCTTACTGTTGTTTTATACACCCTAAAAACAGCTTGGGAAATCCTGTAGAGCACTTCACTCATTCTTGTTGAAATATGTTTCATTTCAAATAAAATCTCCTCCCTCCACTCCTTCTTATTGTAACTCTTGTTCCCTTTCCTTTTTGCATTTTTCCCCCAATTCAGGAGCCCGATGTGAGGAATGTGCTCCAGGTTATTATGGCAACCCCTCTCAACCCGGAGGGCGCTGCCAGCCGTGCCAGTGCAACAACAACATAGACATGTCAGACATGGATGCTTGCAATAGGCAGACCGGAGAGTGCAGAAAATGCCTTTACAACACTGAGGGCACCAACTGTGGCATCTGCAAGAGCGGCTATTTCGGGGACGCTTCGCGCCGCAACTGCAGGAGTGAGTGACATGTTCATTAAAAAGAAGTCTCCAAAAAGAAAAGGCATTAGCTTGCGTGTTGATGTTGTTTAAAAAACAAAACAATATAATGATGATGCATGTTTTTTTTGCCCATCAGAGTGTACATGTAACTTCCTGGGTACTGACAGCAGCCAGTGCATGGAGCGTGAGGACTGTGTGTGCCAGCGTGTCTCAGGGCAGTGCCAGTGTCTACCAAACGTCATAGGTCTGCCATGTGACCACTGCGCCCCCAACCACTGGAACCTGGCCAGCGGGAGAGGCTGTGAACCCTGCGGCTGTGATCCTAACAACTCAGTCACCTCCTCATGTAACGAGGTAGGGTAGACATCTCCTGATACAAGTAGTTTCACAATCATTCACACTGACGGAATCAAAAGCAACTGATGTGTCATGCTTCTGTTTTATCCACTCTGTTGTGCAGTTTACTGGGCAGTGTCAGTGTCGTGACGGCTTTGGTGGGAAGACCTGCACAGACTGTCAGGAGAACTACTGGGGAGACCCCAGGACACAGTGCAGAGGTTAGAAACATAAGGACAAGCATGCTCTTCAGAAATGGTCTAGTTGTGATGAACATAATCAAAAGACCAAAGGATTCAGTGCAGTGCATTTGTGCTTTATAGCTGCTCAGGCAGAGCAACGGGTTGCACAGTAGACAGCACAATACAGTGCAAAAATACATACAGCTCATGTTGGCCAACACTGAAACTGTACACCTATTAACACATTTTGTATTAGGTGGGAACCTTGGTACCAAAGGCTAACAAAACAAAAATCAAAGCTAAGCATCAGAAACAGGTAGAGATCAGAATCCATTGCAAACCTTCCACTCCAGGTCCAGTATGGGCCCTAATAACTACATAACATACGTATGACTAAGTTTAGAGGGAATATTAGATTTCTACAACTATAAAACATCAGGTGCCATTGAAAACCCTGCATTTCTCCTAGAACATGTTTACACTCTTTATACTCATTTCATATTTCAGATTTGAACACTGCCCACTGGTATATTCTAATGAGCCTGCATGTAACATTGGAAGGGGGAGCCAAATCTGACTGGCTTGTTGCATCCCATTTTTTCTGATTTAGGCAGCCCACAAAACTGACTGGGGTATCTTATTTCACAGTTTGTGGGTTGGTTGGGTTCCAGATAAACAAAGATATGTGCACACACACTGAAAAAGTTAGTTTTTAATGATATGTAACCTTTTAAATGTGAATAATTGCATACAAGATGTATGGTGAACTACATAAATGTAGAATTTTGGCTAGCCTAGACAATGAATGGTTCAAATAGGTTAGCTCATGTCAGAGCACTAACACAACTAACCGGTATGATGCCTTTTAACCACCTCATAATTAATCAACAACACACTCTTTTTTCAGTTAGCATAGATACATTAGTGTCAACAAATTAGATATTGTCATTATAAACTAGGTCCTGTTCCATATTTACTGCACACTCCATCTTCTTCTCTCCCGCTCCAGCTTGTGACTGTGACTGGCGCGGCATTGAGACCTCTCAGTGTAACCGGGTGACCGGGCACTGTGTCTGCCAGCAGGGGGTGTCTGGTGTCCGCTGTGACCAGTGTGCCAGAGGCTTTTCTGGCCAGTTCCCCGACTGCAAACCCTGTCATCAGTGCTTCGGGGACTGGGATCGCATTGTGCAGGTGCAGTTTCATGCAAAACAGGACGTCTAATCCTCGGTCAGCAGACACCAAATGTGAAATATGGAGTCATCCAACATCTCATCTCTTCTCATCACAATTTTGTCTCATTACCAGGACCTGGCAGTGCGTACAAAGACTCTGGCAGAACGAGCCCACGAGATTCAGACCACGGGGCTTACCGGGGCCTATGAAAAGGTCTTTAGGGACCTAGAGGCCAAACTGGCACAAGCTCAGGGCATTGTCAACGCACGCAATGCCACTGCTGCAGCCGTTGCTATCCTAATGGAGCTTATTGAAGAACTTAGGTACAGCTCTTACACTCCACTCTATTTTAAATGTTTCCCAAGTAAAAAAATATCCATCTGAAGTCAGTATTTCTGCCACATAAGGTAGCAGTATCAAGATCAAGATACTAGATTTAGGAATTGTTTTGAAAAAGAATTGAACAAAAAACTCTTAAATCTGCTAATAGTATTCAATTTGAAATTACATTTAAACTATCTTATCAGGATCACAATTCACAACCCAACAACTGCTTATCTTGTCCTGCAGAGCGCAGATCGGCGAGACCACTGACACCCTAAACCGTCTGGAAGGGGACCTAACCATCGTCCAGGACAGCAACTCGGAGGCAAGCAAGGAGCTGAGTGCTCTGGAGAGAGAGGCTAAAGAACTAAACCTCACTTCAGAGCAGCTACACCGCCAACTGGATATCCTAAAAAACTCCAATTTCCTAGGTGAGAAAAGAAGAGGGAAGACAGATCCTCATTATTCAGCCATTCCCTCTCTTACCTCTGACTTTCTCCCGCTGTGGACTTTCTTTTAACGGTCCACACTCTAGGTTTTTCTTTCTCACATGCACCACCGTAATTCCTAATCCTCTTCCTCTTTTGATCACTTAGTCAAGAATCTGTAACACTTAATAATTCATTTTGATTAATCTAAAATCTGGTTTACCTTTTAGGTGCGTACGACAGCATCCGTAGCTCCTACAACAGGTCCTGTGATGCGGAGCGGCGCGCCAATGAATCAACAACCACCCGGCCCAGCACAGTCAGCCAATCTGCAGACACTCGCCGCCGTACCGAGCGTCTCATCGCCGCCAAGAAGGACGACTTCAACCGTAAAAATGCTGCAAACAAACGTGGGCTTGGAGACCTCAACACCAGAGCACAGGGCCTGGACTTGAAGAAGATCAATGAGAAGGTCTGATCACATTTCTCATTATTTGAAGCAGCTGTTAGTGCTGATACAGTTTGAGTGAAGCAACTACAAAAGCAGTGAAATTGAGAAAAAAATGGTTTCAACTTCTTCAGGCCTGCTGGCTAACTGCTAAACTTTGTCTGCCTTCAATGGAAAACACACTTCTTTCAGCTTGTCCACTAGTTTGTTTAAGATAAGAAGCTTTATTCTTCTTAATTACTGTCCATAGTTCTTAGGGATTAGATGTGTCTCAATTTTGCTTTTGTATTTGTTTATCTGTCCACTATTTCTATAGAAATCCACAATTAAGTGATCTACAAAATAACATTTAAAAACATGATTCAAAGATAGCTCAGTTGGTAGAGCGGGTGCCCATTTATAGAGGTTTAATCCTCGACTCTGCAGGCCTGGGTACGACTGACCTACGGCCCTTTACCGCATGTCATTCTCCCCTTTTATGTCTTCAGGTCTCCTGTCAAAATAAAGGCCTAAAATGCTCAAAATGTAATCTATAAAAATAAATGAATACGATTCAAAGGTAGCTTCTTAACCGCAACAAATAACATGAATTCTACTACAAAAGATGAGATAACAGTAACTGCTACTCAACTGAGCTAGCAGTTATTAAATTATTTGAAAGTATTAAATTTAGCTACTGCTTCATTTCATTGTATGGGAACAGACAACAAGTAGTTTTCTCTTTTTTAAATTTTTAGACATTTCTATGGGGTAATTTTTATTTCTAAGATAAAACAACAACAACAAAAGTCACATTCTGGTCTTAACTCAATATTGACCCAATGTTTACTTCCAAAAGGTGTGCGGCTCCCCGGGTGATGCTCCCTGTGAGGAAAGTCCTTGTGGGGGGGCAGGTTGCCGTGACGATGAAGGGAACCGTCACTGTGGAGGCCTAAACTGTAACGGTGCTGTAACAGCAGCTGACAATGCCCTGGAGGGAGCCAAACACACTGAGAAGGAGCTGAACAAAGCTATGGGAGAGGTGGAGGGACTCTTTATCAAGGTATGATGGCATATAGGAACTTTTTTGTATCAACATATTTCTCTTTGGAAAATCGTAGTAGAGGAAGCGGAAAAAGCTTTTTGTCCTCTTGTCATTAGATCAAAATGGAATGCAGATGTTCCAGTTCAATCTAAATTGCAAGTGTTAATTGTTTCCGCCCTTCTTTACATTAAGGGGAATCCTTTGCAATTATTTGTGTGTGTGTCTGTCTGTCTTGGCGACACCTACTGTAGTGGAATGAACCACAGAGGCACTTCTGAGTACTCTGACAGGTGTTTAGATGTTTGTCTGTCTGTCTGTCTGTGGACAGATTTGATCACCACAATAGTTTTACAACTGGTTACAACAAACATACAAAACTTTACAGGTGTGTAGATGAGACGATGATGGCTGAGTTTGAAAATGGGTGTGGTCCAAGCAGGGGGCGCCAGAAGTAACGGGGTAAGAAGTACGGAAGGGGCCCCCACTTTACGCCACTGGCCCGATTTGGCGCCGTGGCTGGTTTACTTTCATTTTGTGCCGGCATTCCTCCACAGTACAGTACACAGACTGAACCTCTCAGAATGGAGTGAAGGCTAACTAGGCTCAGACGTGTGTTTTGAGTAAACAGTGCACTTGCATTCTGGGACATACTTTGTGTGCACTCAAACAGATTTGAGTGAAAGTGGGCACACTAAAAAACTTAAACCGAAGTCTTTATCACATAAACCATTCTTAAAAACGCTGTTAAGTAAGTACAGTCATGTTAGCCTTTTGTGTACTCTATAAACATTTGTGCCTTACATTTAGGTGGCAGACGCCAAGACCAAGGCAGAGGAGGCCAAGGGTAAAGCCCAAGCAGCTCTGGACAAAGCCACCGCCACCAAGAAGAAAGTGGAGCACTCCAACAATGACTTGAGAGACCTCATCAAACAGATCAGAGACTTCCTCACTCGTGAGTGTGATAGTCGGCTGGGTTTATACATTATGATGTGTACATGCATAGGTGGATGCAGGGGATATGCCCCCCCAATATTTAGAAGATGTAGATCTGTCCCCCTTAAAATATGTGAAAGCAACCCACTCACCAAAAGAGGTAAAAAACTACCGTTCAGGGGGCTCAAAAACCGCCGTTATAATGTGTGTGTCCCAATGTTGAAACCAAACCTACACCCTTTTGTACATTAGATAAGTTAACCAAGAACAGGTAGAAAAGTTATGTTGCCTTTTAATCAACCCTTTCTTGTCAACTCTGCCACCTGTCATGTCTCTCTCTTAGAGGAGGGTGCAGACCCAGACAGCATTGAGGCAGTGGCAAACCACGTGTTGGAGCTCTCCATCCCTGCTTCATCCCTTCAAATCAGACATCTTGCTGATGAAATCAAGGAACGGGTTCGCAGCCTTTCAAACGTGGACGCCATCCTGGAGCAGACGCAGGATGATGTCCGCAAGGCCGAGAAGCTGCTGCTGGATGCCAAGAGGGCAAGGTAGTCACAATTGAGTCAGACATTAAATACATTGTATTGTTATAGATTTTTTGTCCTTACAAAGAGCATTCTCATTGTTGTTAAGGCACAGTGCTGAGGAGGTGAAGACCACAGCAGAGACAGTGAAACAGGCCCTGGTGGATGCGAAGACTGCCCAGACATCAGCAGAGAAGGCCATAGCTATAGCCAAAGCTGACATTGGGGAGACTGAAGCCCGACTGGCACAGGTAACCAACCCAAAAAATGAAACAGAAATACATTAAGCGGCAAGCTGTGTGTAGAAGTGGTTTACCGGGCAATAAGTAAAAATGTGTACTGCACCATAGTTCAAATTTTTATTGATGCCAGTCACCAGGTGATCAGCCAGGTGCTAAGATCTTAGGCTGAGATTTAAAGGTCCCATGGCATGAAAATGTCACTTTATGCAGTTATTTAACATTAATATGCGTTCCCCCAATCGGCCTATGGTCCTCCAGAAGCTAGAAATTGTGTAAGGTGTAAACTAAGCGCTGGGTATCCTGCTCCGCCTTTGAGAA
>NC_045739.1:21385843-21385912 GCF_008692095.1 Etheostoma spectabile | reverse complement strand
CAGATGGGCCGATCTGGAATCTTGCCTCTGATGAGGTCATAAGGGGCAAGGTTACCTCCCCTTTCTCTG
>NC_045739.1:21385633-21385833 GCF_008692095.1 Etheostoma spectabile | reverse complement strand
CCAGAGAATTTGGCCCACCCATGAGAGAGAGACATCATGGCTTTCAAAAGAAGCAAAGTGGCAGTTGGTTATGGCCACACCCCCAGCCTCCACCTTGCCCTCCCTCTCTCCTCCTCAAAAGCTACAGACTCAGAAATGGCACATACCAAGGAAAGCTTATTGTGGGGCTGGTTCTAGTGGCTGTAATTCTGCACCAAGGC
>NC_045739.1:21382754-21385623 GCF_008692095.1 Etheostoma spectabile | reverse complement strand
GAAAGAGACTTCAGATATGGTATTAGGAGACCACTAAGGCCTATATGAAAGCATCCAAAAGCAGCATGTCATGGGACCTTTAAAGTTTGACCATTGTTGCAGAAATTTCACCAGTTCAAAATAATTAATACATCACTTTTATGTGATCATATCATGGTAACCCTTTACTAGATGTCTTATATGTAGATGAGTTTATTTTTCTATATATTATTTTTTTTCAAGTTTATTCTTTTAGCAATTTTGCCTTTATTGGACAGTTCACAGAGAAGAGGCAGACAGGAAGAGAGAAGAGAGGATATGACATGAAACAAAGGTTACTGACTTGCACTGTAACCATTTGGCTATCAAGGCACTCCTCTACTTAGTTATCTATTGTTCAAATTTGACTTTAAAGCTATTATCAAAACATTTTTATATTAACAGTGGATCAAATCACCTCTGGTGAGCATTTTAGCGTCTTTTAGCTCATTGTTTTGGTATAAAAGCCCACAACCGTCGTGTTTTTGTTTGGTCTCACTGCTCTCATCAGTGTTGTTTTCAGCCACAGCAGGCAACTGTATTCAGTGAAAAATCTCTCATTAACCCACTGTACTTTTCCTGCTGAGCAGCAAACGGCAGATCAGAGCTTAAGTTAGTGAATATTGCATTAACACTAAGGGGGCAGAAACACAACCCCCAATAGGAATTACTCCATATCTGCTGGATGTGCAAATAAGTCATAAGTAAATCAAGCTTAATGGCTCAAATCATTTGTATACAGCATTAATTAGTAACAATTATACCCATGTGTAGACAGACTAGTGCAAGAAAATCAATGATTTTTCTAAAATGAAGTTCAGTGTGCATTTGGAACACACATACAGATTATACCAGCATACTGGCTTGTATCCAATACAAGCGAACCTTGTAATGATATAATTTCAGAGGAATCTGAATTCACTTTGCATTCTCTCTGCAGATTGAGTCAGAGACATCCAACAGTGAGAAGGACCTGAATGATGCCATGGACCGCCTGGGCACACTGGGACAGGAGATTAATGCCCTGAAGACCAAACGTGCCAACAACAGCATGGCAGCTGCCAGAGCCGAGGAGACAGCCACCATGGCACGAGACAAAGCAAATGAAGCCAAGCAGGTGTGTGTGTGTGCGCACATATTTCCTCATAAAGCGTACATGGATGTTAAAGAAAAACCTCTCTTCTGTCTTGATGCTCAGATTCTAGATGGCCAGCTGACAGATAAATACCATGAGGTGCAGCAGCGGGTTGACACAAAGGCCAAGGCTGTGCAGGATGCCAAGAAAAGGGCAGAGAGCCTCAGAGACGAAGCAAAGAAACTACTGAAAGATGCCCAGAACAAGCTCCGGAGACTAGCAGGTGCTTATTCACATCTGTGTGTGTGCCTGTGTGTATGTAGATGAACAGATAGACTGGGTTTATTTGTTTGCATTTATTTGGAACAAGACAATTATGGGTTTATAATTTGAAAGACACAATTGTTGAAAAGTTCAAAGAATATGTTACACATTTATGAAAATGATATATTACTATTTAGTTAATAATAGTTGCTATTCACATAAACTACTTAGATGCAAGTTAAACTTTAAAATAAATACGGACATACTGTTAGTTACCTCAAACCAATGTTTAGACTTTAAAATAGGTGTGGAGGAGGTCTTTTCTTCTGGTCCCATCAGAGAAATGGGAACACTTTAGCTGTTTTTCAAATCATAAAAAAACTGATTAAGTGACATACTTAAAGGAATAGTTTGACATGTTTAGAATACGCTCAAATGCCGTTTTGCAGAGAGTCTATGATGAGAAGATCAATATCACTCACTGTATAGTGTGGTTTTGATCTTCTCATCTAACTCATGGCAAGCAATTTCCAGAGAAAACAACAGAAAGTGAATGAGCTTATTCATCAAAGTGTTAAACATGACAACTGGTTTTGTGTTTGGCTTGGCGTAAGCCCTAGAAAATGTATTTAGCCCCTTTCTTTCTCTGAGCCTTAGAACATATAACTAATATTTAAGTTTTGTCCTGGTTGAGCTGTGAGGAGTTTTTTGTTTTTTTTGTTTTTTGTTTTCCATCCAGCCACTAATATCTATTATACATATAATAATATAAAACATGTGTGTCATCAGCATAACTGAGATACTGTACGTCCAGATGACACCATCAAGGGGTTTCATATATAGATGAAAAAGCAGATCCTTGAGGAACCACAGAAGTTACTTTACAGTGTTTTA
This sequence comes from Etheostoma spectabile, assembly GCF_008692095.1. Classification (NCBI taxonomy): domain Eukaryota; kingdom Metazoa; phylum Chordata; class Actinopteri; order Perciformes; family Percidae; genus Etheostoma; species Etheostoma spectabile. The sequence continues at coordinate 21,383,372 of NC_045739.1, read as the reverse complement.
AGAAATGACAAACAGAGATGATAACAGAGAGATGGAAGGCCACTTAAAACAGGTAATCAACTGTATCAAAATCAGCACCCAGATTAGGTAGAATGACTTCAGAATGACTTAGCACCAAATGCTGTTAATGCCTGGCTGTGTAACTATTCCTGACATTCCTGCTTCCAACAGAGCTGGAGAAAAACTATGAGGAGAACCAGAAGAGGTTGGAGGGGAAAGCTCGTCAACTGGACGGCTTAGAGGACAAGATGAAAGCCATCCTCAATGACATCAACAAACAAATCCAGATCTATAACACATGCCAGTAACTCACTACTCCATGTCATAAAAAACAGGTGCATCGTGGAATTACTCTGGCATTTTCTCCAGATACAGTAACCGTACATTAGACTTTGAAGAAACAATTGAAAAGATGGCTGGGATGGTTATTTTATCACTCTGCAGTTGAATTTGCATATTTTGGGTACAAACTGTGTAGGTGTGAATTTAAAACTGTTGCTATTATATTTATACACATATGTGTGTGTGTGTGTTTGTGTGTGTGTATATATATATACGTACTATATATATATATATATATATATATATATATATACACTACCGGTCAAAAGTTTGGGG
>NC_045739.1:21379809-21381322 GCF_008692095.1 Etheostoma spectabile | reverse complement strand
TTTTTTACATTACGATAGAGCCAGGTTAGCTGTTTACTTATTTTTCCAGTCGTTATGCTCAGTTAAGCTAACTGTGTCATATGATGGATAGATATGGATGGTATTGATCTTCTTATCTAACTCTTGGCGGGAAAGAAAATAAGTGTCATTCCAAAAATGTTGATCCTTTTAGTCATCAGCAGGATTCCTTTTTATGAATGCCAAACTTGTGATTGACAGATTGTGAATGTATGTATTAAATGTACTGTGATGATATGGAATAAGATCTTCAGTAATGGATGCCTCACTGTAGTGACATAGTACTCTACAGCATGTACAGAGTTTAATTGTGCCTTACAGCAGGCTATGTGTCTTGGCCATTAACTCATGTACTATTTACATGACAATTTGTGTTTTCAGAAAGATAAACCAAAAAACTAACTTTAGACACATTTTTCCCTCAGACTACATGATTTTGATAACTAATTGCCAAAGCAAAAACACCAAAAGAAGCTTGTGTAAAGTTTAACCGTGTACAGTTTTGTGAATAAAGGTTGAATAACTTAACTTGTGACTGTGTCGAAGTAGGTTATTTGAGCATTTTTATCAGAAGTCCGTTAGAAATCAGATTATAGTATTACAGGTTACTTGATACTGTCCCATTATCTAATCTTAACGTCTTGTGGTGTGAATGTGCATGCGTTCACACCAGCATCTGCAAGAGTGTAATATTCCATTTCTATTTTTGTGTTCTGCAAGGATGCTACTAAGTGCTTTCATGAGTCCTTTATTTGCCCTCTGACAAAGTCTGTGTTGTTGCAGACCTTACAGCCGTCTCTTACCTAAACAATTCAGCAATGTCTGATCACTGTGAATGGCAGTATTACTGTAACAACTTACTGCCAAGATGACAGGAGAGAGAAGAACTGCCCTGAGACACAGAGTTGGCAAAGGGGAAAGGCAAATTCAAAGAGAAAGCAAAAGTAAAGGAGCTACATTAGAAAGACATTTAACTGGTAATACTAGCTTTGACCTTGTTTTTGGCTTTACAATATTGATGTGTTGTTAAATTACTTAGTGTTACAGTGAAAAGATTGGATTAGAAAAAAAAATCAAGGGTGCTCTAGTCATGCTCCACTACAGGAGTTGCACAGGTTTGCATCATCAGTGTCAACATTTTGGTGCAGACTCAGAGGATGACCAACGGCCCAGGGTGCCCTTTGGGACAAGGCATGGACAAGGCCCCTGTCTAAAAATAGTAGTGGTCTTGATGTATTATTGCCATGTCCCTGTCAGCTCCCTCCTCAAATGGTTAAACAAATATCTGTGTGAAATATAGCCCCATATAAAGAGTTGATATATGAGCACCACTGAATGTTTAATGGAGGATCTGGGATGGTCTTTAACTGAAGCAGTCCATTCTGGTCAGAGAGAAACCAACCAGTATTTCTACACTAAAATACATTTTCTGTGTGTTTGTTACTCTCTCTACTCTTTGATGTGTGTGTGTGTGTGTGTGTGTGTGTGTGTGTGT
>NC_045739.1:21373239-21379799 GCF_008692095.1 Etheostoma spectabile | reverse complement strand
TGTGTGTGTGTGTGTGTGTGTGTGTGTGTGTGAAAGAGAGGTAGCGAAAGGAAGAGCTTCAGATGACGTGAACGCGCCAGCCAGGAAGTGCTCTATGCGCGCACTCGTTTCACGTTTGGTCCGTTCGGCCGGGTGGCAGTAGCTTGTGTAATTAATTTGTTCCAAACAAAGTGAGACTCACCCCGCAGAGGCCGGATGATACAAACAGACTAGACAGTTTTTCCAACTGTTGTCTTTTGTTTGAATCTCTGAAACACATAGTATAACGTTACCAGACATGGGTCCCGGATAAAGGAAAGAATATTCCAGAAACACCGTGAACTGCGGGGTTTCGAGTGCGGGCAGGAGCGGCGCGGCCCGCCGCCGTGAAGGAGCTTAGCAGCCGGGAGAAGCAGAAGGAGTCGCCGGCAATTGTGTTTCAGAAACGGAATTCACTTCTCGCCAAATTGAAGCCCCGTAAGTCTCCCGTTTTAATGTCAATAATAATTTGGCATTTAATCACAACCGAGCGCCAGGTGTTAGGGGATGTCATTTTATGTTGTCTAAAATAGGTAACGTTAGCAATATCAACCCTTTCAGCTAGTGTTAGCTTGATATGGCTAATGGCGTTAGCTTCTCGAAGACTGTAGGAGCGTTTGATTGCATTACCTGTCCTGCGCTCTGTTGGGATATTGGAGATCAGGAAAGTGATCGCACTGATAAACGACCATTACAATTCTCTCTTATGTTATGCAGTAATAAAATAGTTATGTGGGCAGTTATTTCTAATCAGTAATGTCAATACAGCTATTTTAGATACAGTATTTGAACCCTAATGTGCAGCACAATAATTGTATTGTCCTACACTCTTCAACGTCGATTACATTAAAGTCATATCGTAATGCAATTAAATAAAAATACTTTGCTAAATCCAATAAATGGGGTTGACAAAACATCGGTAAAAAATAACCTTAGGTCAACGCTACGTGTTAGTGTGTATCATTATAGATAGGCTATGTAGGACTTATGTATCATTATAGATAGACACATGACAGTCCAAAACACTTGTGCCTTAAAATAAACGAACCTCTGTAGTCGGCAGGCTAACTTACCAGTTACCAAGCTAACAACTCTGTGGACGGGTAGCTGCATTGTTAAGCTTGCTAGCTAGCTTAATCAACATCACCCATGTTTTTAGTATACGATCTGTACTGTAAGATGGCTGATGGTTGCTGTCCTTTGTTTGTCATCTGACCGTCCATAGCAACTTGCGGTTTGTCCAAGCTAGCAACTTGCTGTTTCTATGCTAAGGAAACAAGGCAAGGCTCAACGTTGGTCTAGTTCAGCTAATGTTATGTGCTGCCATATGATTCCTTTTGTGAGACATAATGTCCATCCTTCGTTCTGCATTGTTGTGGTTATTTAAAACCTGCTTTTAACAGTGAACCACTCCCCCTCCCTTTGTGTGTGTGTGTGTGTGTGTATTTACACTGTTAAACCTTGCACATAGCACATATTTATGTCAGAGACTATGGACATTATTACTATTTACCCCACTTGACTGTCAAATGTTCATCTGCCTCAGGTCCCCATTCCTAACTACCCTTCCTGATTCTGTTCTGGGAGAGTTCAGACCAGTATCATCGCCAAGATAGCCGGGTCAGGCAGAAAGAGGCACACCTCAGATCCAGACCCCAGCAGCGGTAGCGATTCAGGCGACGGGCGGCCTGTTAGTGCCAAGTGCCTGAAGATGGCCAGCAGCGGTGGCAGTGGTGTGGCTGGTAATGAGACAGTGGGCCGGCATGGTGGGGCTCAGCACAGAGGAGGCAGCGGTAGGGACAACAGTTCAGACCTGTCCTCCAGTACCAGTAAGAAGAAACAGAAGGACCGGGCCAACCAGGAGAGCAGAGAGGCCAAGAGGGCCACCGCAACAGCCGCTGCAGCAGTAGATGGGGTCATTGCAGAGGTCAAGAAAGGTAAGCTGGACTAAACGTGTTGTGCAAGTTATACAATTGTAATTGAGTATTGAGCTGATTATTTGTTGTGTTTATTAAAAAACAGATCAAATGGAAAAACAAATTATAACAAGTATATATACTGCAGTATAGATACTGCAGTATATTATAATATACATAATGCAAAGATGACAGGGCATTTTAGTTGTTACCATTTGCATTATAGTGCGGTTTACACCCGTTTGATAATTGTTGCACACCCGTGTTAACGGAAAAGCTGAGTGTATTTTGTTTACTGAATGTAAAAAGAACTTCACAGGGCAACTTTTAATAATGAAAAAATAATAATACCACAATTTGTGTTTGGAACATGGAAACAACTAGTGCTTTTATCTGCTTGCAGAATAACAACTTTACTCTGGAGTTGTCCTGCTCACATGTGTTCACCATTCTGTCATAAAAAGACAACATGCTGCATGTTGTCTTCTCTTATGCAGTGTTGTCCTTTTGCTGTTAATTTCATCCAATTCATGCTGTTGGCTACATTCATACACATGTGGATCAGCTCCCTTTAAACGCTTGTATGCCTTTCAATGAAGCGCTTGTGGCTGCATTTTTTTGTAGGAGGAGGGCAGTTGACAATATTTTTTTTCTTTCTTTTTAAAAACATTCCCACACAGACATTTGATACTTAATACTTAATAAACCCTGCTTTGTGTTTTTTAAAGATACAGGGATGTGTCTTATACAGCTGGAAATCATACAGGACAAATCTTTTTCTTTAGGAATTTAAAAAGGGAGGGAACTGTAGGGTGTCTTACCTGATCATTACATTCTAATTATTGGTATTAAGTATTTAGCATAATCCTTGTACAAGTCTTGTACCGTAATTTAGATTTGTGGTTTCCCTTCACTTGAGGTACATATTTTATTTATTCAGGTTTATCTGCTTGTTTATCCTTGCAGGTGTTCAAATGGAAAAACACCTTGCTTCCTCATCCTTTATTGGTTCGGAATTATTGCACTATTGCGATAGCATTCCAGACAGAACTGGTTTATTAAATGTTGAATACCTGCCAGTACTGAAGACCAATCAAGTGTTGCTAAATCAACTGAAATGTGTTTTAAAAGTAAAGCTTAGATGTACATAACCCAGCATGTAATCACGTGGGAACTCTATATGTCTAAAGTAAAAAGGGTACATCTTTCATTCAGCCCAATATTGTTAAACAGGTGTTATTCAGGAATTACATAACTACTAGATATACACATTTGTCTGGGCTAAGCACTGTGTAGAGCTGAATTTTCTCTCTCTCTCTCTCTCTCTCTCTCTCTCTCTCTCTCTCTCTCTCTCTCTCTCTCTACCTTATATTAATATATATATATATATATATATATATATATATATATATATATATAAATAAATCGCCCACCACTCACTTAGTTTATTTAGTGTTAAGTAATGGTGGAAAGTTGCAAAAAGTAAATAAGGCATAATATCTGTTTGGAAAGTAATTTTGGGTTCGGAAAGTAAATTGTGTATCTAAATTTGTACAAATATATAATAAGATCAGAGGTCAAAGTAAAGCTTTAACAAAGGCTCTTATGTTGATGACAACACCTAGCTGATTCTGCATTTCATAATTAATAGGGATGGGAATTTCTGGGCACCTCACTTTTTTTTTTTATATGTAAATTTCCATGCTTGATTTAAAAAGAAATTACACATAAATCTGATTTGTTAGAGTTTGACATATCCAGTATTTGTCACATGATAATTTAATGAAATTTCTATGTCTACTGAGGTTTTTATTTTGTAGTCATTCCATGCTTACGCCTTAAACATGCTTGTGAAAGTCACCTTCTCTCTCAGGAATCTTCCATGTCAGAGGCTCAGTCATGTTTAAAGGAGGAGAAGTGGCTTCTTCGTCAGATGTAATGAGATAAAGTAGATCAACAGCCTTTATGTGTTTTGCCTAGTTATTTTATGCATGTCTTATTAGATCATGTGTGTATATATACAAAACTTATTTTATTCCTTTTGGCCATTTTTGTGTGTTTTTTTTCTGCACTCTTGCCTAAAGTCTAAGTTGTCTATTATCCCATCCTCTTTCGATCACTCTGTTTTCTGCATTGTCTGGAGACATCGTTCTAGAGAGAATTGTGATGCTTCTAAGACAAGATTATTTTTCCCACCACTAATAATTAACCAGGAACAGTTCCAGTATAGATACTTCACATTGGATCAATGCATTCTTTGTCAGATTCTCCATTATGCTGGAGCTGGGGTCTGTTCTCATACAATCATACCACGTTCATAGACTACACTTGCTTATGCAGTTAACACAGGTGCATGAGTGTTTTGACTTTGTTTGAGTGTATCGACAGTGTGCTTTATCATATTGGTTCCCACTAAAGAGCCGCATGTGTGTTCCAAAGTTTGTGTAACTGGTTTACATGCTGTAATTTTTGCTAAGCGAGCGTGAGCCCCTTATCTGTGCTACTTGGGTTTGTCATTAGAAGGCCTTTACTCTCTTTCTGTTTCTTCACCATCTTCTTCCAATACATGCCAATGCTAACCCTCTTAGTACACACTATGGTAAACGTTTAAACCATTTCTCACTGGTTGTCTTACTTTGCTGTCAGCAGCGCTCTTATCCATATTAATGGAAATTATCAGGCTTAATATAAAATATTTGTCACCGGCGGAAATAAGCACTAGACTGATAAACCGCCCAGGACAATATGTCGGCCGATTGTTGGCTTCTTGCATGTCGGTCAACAACACGCAATTGCAGAAGAGAAATAGGTTTTAGGGTTAACAGGGTTACCACTACATAGTTCCTCCACGAGATGGCACTTATGAGCTTAACATGTATCCAGGTCAAAAGATTGTTTTAAATTGATTGAGGTTGTATCGGCCGATACGCGGCTGCTGTGTTCGCCGATCGTTTTCCCCCTCCATTATTTACAGCCAGGCGTCCACGGGCAGCTCCGTGTTGCTGGAGACGCTGCAGTTCACATGCAGACTGTGCACTGCCCCTCCATCACTAGCACCTTGCGCCATGGCAGTCTTCAATTACAAATCAAGCACTTTATTTCAATAGCTACTTTTTCAGGTTTATTGTTTTCTTAAATTATTATAATGTATTGACAAAGGACACTTAGTGATCACCTGATTATTTCTCTTATAATATGTCAGCATGCAATGCATCATCAAGGCTGTGTTGTAGATGTTGATGAAAGCCTTTTACCCTTGCACAATGAACCATATGCAGTGCAGCCATCCTTATGATGCACATTGCACACATCGTTTGAGTGAAAGGAATGTAAGATGATTGCAGAAGCGACACTGGTCTGTGTTTTTGTTTGTTATTTTTAAAGAAATGGCAGAGCAGATTCCGAAAACAAATCTAGTGTGGCAGAGTTTACATTTAAAAAAAATTTAAATTGAGGGAGCAAAAGCAGTATCGGCTCCAAATATCGGCAGCCGATACCAGTCATTCTGTCATATATATACATATATATATATATATATATATATATATAATATTTAACTCCCACATATTGGTACCTGTATCATCTTCAAATATCAATGGGGATTTTAATAAAGGTATTACAAATGGCAGGTAAATTGTTGCCATTTCCATCCCTGTATGCTGTTTTTTTTATACAAGAGATTTGATACTTCTTGCAGTGATATGTGGTGTGTATGTGCATCATGATAAGACTGATCGTTTTTTTTTTTTTTTAAGAGACAGTTTTATTGATTATCCTCCCATTATTCATTTATACCTTGAGGTGCAGATAGAAATGCTAAGTCCACTCTGCTAGTCTTTCCTGCGCCATTAATGGACTTACTGGCCTAAACTGTGGGAATCTGGATAAGTGGCCAATTTACTTTTGCTAATACTGTGTTCATGTCATGAACGGTGTGGTGTTCAACCCAGTCCTGAGAGTAAACTGTGGCGTGGCTTCACTGGAAATGCAACTGTCATCAGCTGCAAGGGATTGGGTGTTGCTTGTGACCTTTTAAGTTTGAGAGACGGGGTGAGATAGAGTGAAGAAGTGAGTTGACGGGTTCGCTGTTGAAGACTAAATTGAAATATGGGTGTGTGAAAGATCCATACATGACTTCTTTGCTGACTATACTTTTGGGATGATAAGTTATTTATAATAGCTGCTTCAACTTTGAGGTCACTATGGAGAATGGTACGTGTTTGATCTGTTGTACATGTTAGAATATTTTAATCGGGTTTCCACTCTTAATTCTGCCTCGAAAAGCGTTTGTGTGGCTTGATGGCATGTTGATCATTTGACATTGTTTACTTGGTATACAGTTTGTATGGCGCAGACAAATTTAGATGACCCGTCTGTGATTGCCGAGTTCACTGTACGGTCCTTTTTGGTCTGTGACTGAGTTCCCTGGACTGACCCACATATGAGTGCAATGATATGCCCTATGTAAATTTATGATCTGGTACATTTTCAATATGTATTTATGTATTTATGTATGTATGTATGTATGTATGTACTCTCTGAGGGTAGAAGAGATACAGTATGTTCACCACTTATCTTACTTAAACTCCTGATTGGCCTTCTCTCTCTCTCTCTCTCTCTCTCTCT
>NC_045739.1:21360963-21373229 GCF_008692095.1 Etheostoma spectabile | reverse complement strand
TCTCTCTCTCTCTCTCTCTCTGTGTGTTTTTTTTTCTTCTTCAAGATTCTTCTCAGGTTTCACGACCATGTGTGACTGTCCATTGCTTTGTGTTTTTCAGATGTGTTTGTGGACTGGAAGCAGAATGTCAATGAAGTGACTGTCAGACTGCGCTGTGGGGAGGGGGTGCAGAGGATAGAGGATATCAACACAACCTTTACTGATACACACTGCAATGTGTGCTTTCCAGGTAAGTCCTAGTAAAGCATGTAACATAACCAGAAACTACAGTGGGGTACACATGAATAATAATACTAAAATACAACCTTGTTGAACCTTGAACCTGTCTCAAGAGTTTGCACACTTTTTTAAATTTTATTTTAATAGTTTTATTGTAAAGATTTTTTACATAACACAAGTCACAAAGGGAGTAGGAACAGACAAACTCCCAAAAGACAGAGGGAACAAGACAAAAGAAAACAAAAACATAAACTGCCAGTTCATATAAACTATACCAGTATGTACTGTATCTATATAATCCAGTCCAAAGCTGAAAAGAATGTCCACAGGTTTTGAAGTTTCGGGGGCTTGTTGGCCCATACAAAGGGTGTATGAAAAATAGGTACATTCTGAAAAACAAATACATTTAGCAAGTACAATCATCTTGAGAACATTCATACACCCTATTAAGGAAAGAGGGAGGAGTGTCCATTTGTCTATCATAGCTCTAAGCTTGTCCGTCAAATCCTTAAAATTACTTTTAAAGAGCAAGAGTTTGCATGTTAACCATGGGTTTTAACTTAAACATACTGCACATGGACTGGTATAGCTTGTCATTGTTTCAATTTGACCATATATGTTGAGTCTAGCTCTGCTCTAAAGACATCTGTTTGCATGTTTAAATTTTTCAGATGGACGGCAATGGAGCTGCCAGTTGCAGGAGGAAATTGAGGCCTCGTGTAGCAAAGTTCAATACAAGGAGAAGGCAGGTTTCCTGCATGTCATCATGCACAAGAAGATTCCCTTTCACAGCTGGCCTTCGCTTAAGGTGAGTCAAGAAAGATTTTTATTCGATAGATAGATAAATAGATAGATAGATAGATAGATAGACATTGATCCCTATAAAATGGGAAAATCCAGTGTAACAACACCAAAATCAGTCACACAGCACAGAATATAAATGAAATACTAGTACACAATATACAAATAATATACATGAAATAATAATAATAGGAATAAAATACAATTGTACTGCATAATATTGTATTACTTCATGAAAATGTGTAATTTTAGTTCTGATTAAAACCTAAGAGACATTTAAACTGTAAATGGGTCTTCAGTTCAGTCTGCGTTTGGCTGAATCATAAGATGTTTTCCCCCCTGTATACTCTGCTTCAGTCAAACAAGAAGGAGAAGGAGGCAGTACCTACGGAGACCAAAAAGGACAAGGTCAAGGAGCTGGAGGTAAAACCTGTTGCCTTGGCGTCATTAGAAAAACCCAAACTGTCCTCCTCGCAGCCAAAACTCCAGCCCCAGCCTCCCTCCTCACCTGCGCACAGCGAGTCAAGACGCAGCGGTGGCAAAGCTGAGCGGGGTTTCAAGCGCGGCATAAAAAACAAACCAGCGTGTGACAAGGCCACAACGGACTCTGGGGGGGCGAAAGCTGGAGATGGCCCAACCACCACCAGCAATCCTGTGGCAGTCACGCAAGGCGAGCCTCAGGAACCCAGTGCCAAGCGCACCGTTGTACAGCTACCCAAGACAACCAAGGAGGCTCCGTCACCGGCCAACAGGGACGCGCAATCTGTCGAGTCTACAGTAGCCAGTGGTAAAGCTCCACACACACACCTGCCCGCCGGTCGGAGCCCGCAGATGCAACACAAAGATGTAGACAACAGAGCAGAGAGACTAAGCAATGGCCAGGAACAAAAACCAGAAGTGCCTGTTGCTGCTGGCAGCCATACTATCAAAACTCAGGTGAGAAAAGTCTGTCACCTCAACTGGGTTGCGTTCATTTAGATATGTCAAACTGCTCTTATTAATTAATAGTTTGCATTTGTTATTTCAGTAATGTTAATAAACACTGATTATTAGTGCCTGGGAATTAGTTATGCCAAACAGTTCACAGTATATCATTCCCTACAACAAAACAAAAATGTCAGTCTGTGAGGCTAACTTTTTTTTTTTTTTTTTGTCGAAATGACTAAACTGTCAGCTCTAAACTTGTCACATTTCATTTGGTTGTGTCCTAAAACAACATCCACAAGAGCAGACTCGTCCAACACCAACACAAGTTTGTCATTATTACCTAACTGTGTGGCTTTTATACAATGCCACATTTGAGTGTCACAATTGAATATCATTGAGTAATGTTAAGTATACCACAAATGTAATATGCCTTAACTGGTCTAATTTTAAGTTTTATTTATATAGACCTTTCTCAGAATGACTGGTTTGAACCCAAACAACAAGCAATTTGATGGTGTTCATTTGGAATAATTTGTGATTATGGTATATCGTTCTAAACATTGTATCTCAAACTATATAGACTACAACTACTGGACTGGAATTTAAATGTATTGAAATCACTATTTGGTAATTTCCTCAGCTCATTCCATGTGATGATTAAATAAGATTACATCCAATAACACCATCTGGCCTGTGTGGGCTCTGCCTTTTCAAAAGCTTGAAATAGACAAATTTTATCAAACATTATTACATACAGCAACCACCCTGCCTTATTACTGCTTCTGAAAATAAACTTGTGTTACTTACTCGTTCACACAGAACATTGCCTGATGAAGAGGAGTACACCAGACTAGATATAACTCTTTTTCTGTCTGCTGTGTGTAGTGTAGTGAGGTGTCTTCACACCATCTAATTTCAAAAAAGTCAGCTTTGCAGATGCTTCAGCTGTCAAGAAAGAACTAACTACTATTGTACAGTACATGGCCTTGGTCTGAAGAATGTTTTCCTTCCTTCTACTGGTCCCCAGTGCCTCCTAGGTCCTAGAGAGTGAAAATTGTTCTTGTCACCTTTTCATGTCTTTTCTGATTCAGGTGGCAGAGAAGGCTAACCAGTCTTCAGACAGGTCAGGAGCTACAGCAACAGCACACGGCAGTGATAGACAACCAGCAACTCCCGTCAGCACCGGTGACTGCCTCGAACCCGTCGGCTTTAACAACGGGGTGGAATCTGCCTCTCTAGAAACGCTGGGGGCTAGAACTGACTCTGAGCCAGAGCAAAAGCCTGTTGAGCAGGAATCGGAGCAGGATACTCTGATCCGCCGGCAGCTTGAATCAAAAGAGGCAGGTTTGATATCGGCTGTTGGCGTGGCTGGCAAACAAAGCCAGTCCCTTGATCCAGCTCAGAGGCACGTCAGCTGTGACGAAGAGGAGAAGCAGGACCAGTCGAAGGAGGAGCCTCCTCTGGAAATGAGACAACCAGAAGGTTAGATAAAAAGGTTTGGGGAATGTAGAGGGTCTTGGGGTGTGGTTATCATACATGCCTCAAAATTGTCATTGCTCTGTTGTATACCAACTTCTTTCCATTTGTATGTATTGATGTAGAGTTGTTGTACCCCCACATTGTCACAGTCTATGGATGAGCAATGTATGTAGACGGATGTAGCAATAACAAAGAAACATGTGTACACAGTCAGGTTTGTTGCTGTAAAGTGGTCAAAGTGGATTTATTTAGCCATTAAAATGAGTTGGTTGATATGTATATCTTCCTGCAGTCCCAGAGTCGATGGTTAACCTGCAATTTGTGAAGAATGATTCGTACGAGAAGGGCACGGACCTGATGGTGGTTAATGTTTACATGAAGGGGATCTGCAGGGACACGGCCAGGGTCATCTTCAGGGAGCAGGACTTCACCCTCATCTTCCAGACAAGGTTGTGACTGTGATTACGCTACACAGAAAAGATGGTTATGCCCTTTTGGAGTGCTTTAATGTCCGTAAAAACCAACTTGGTGAATGACCTTTTTATCTGTCGTCCTTTCACAGTGATACTAACTTTCTGCGGCTTCATTCAGACTGTGGTCCAAACACAGTCTTCAAATGGCAAGTCAAACTCAGGTACGTGTTGCAGTCACTCTTGCCAGTCACGCGTTTTTCACAATGCTTTTTCAAATTTCAAAAAATGTAATCTTTAAATGGGTAGTTGGAGGGAGTAGAGATTGCATGGTTTCATGTGCAGTTTTGTTAACAGATTTTTTACCAGGAAACCTAGTCAGCGTCTTCAGTATCAGCAACAAATTGGGGCACTTATTGGGGCCTAATGAGTCATGAAAAAATAAGTGTTTTATCAGGTTAAACACATGAATAAGTGGTACGTTGTAGCCAACAACCTCGATTACACTGGGATCACAGTTCACTTAGTCCCCAATGTTTTACTTGTATTGCCTTAAATACTAAGCCCACATGTATGTAGTGTAGAAGGCATTAAGAAACACTTGTCCTGTGTCATTATTGCTTATGCCATTCATTAACCATTGCTTGTTTTGTAAATGAAAAGTTCCTTCAAAGGAGCAGCTTTTAATGTCTGGTCATTCCCAAAACATTAAAAGATTAGTGGTGAGCTGTTGCTTTGTGTCACTCTTTAGTCTTTCAATCTGACCTGTCTCCTTTTTACTCTCTCGTGCCGTAATCAGGAATTTGATCCAGCCTGAGCAGTGCAGCTACTCCTTCACCCCGTCCCGACTGGACATCACTCTGAAGAAAAGGCACAGCCAGCGCTGGGGGGGCCTGGAGGCCCCCGCCACACAAGGTTCTGCCAGGCTTCTACTCGTTCACACTATACAGTTATAGATTTTTGCAGTTGCATGTGTGGTGAAATTCTAGACTCTTGTTACATTCTCAATGTCAGTTACAACTTGAAAACACATGATCATCAAATCAACGCATTACATTTGTACATTAAATACCCCTCTAGGCAAACAACTTTTTAATTGAACAAAATACTTAAAGCTAAAGTATGTGTACTTTATGATTCAAGAGCAGATATTTCATATCAGTGGGGACTTGTTTTTCCCACACAGACAAATGACCTGTGTGTTTGTACAAAGTCACACACCTGGCATGGTGTGTATGTGTGTGTTTCTTTACTGTAGGTGTCTACATTTGTATGTGTTCTTTAGGGTAGCTCTAAATTACAGGAATTTGAACTCTGTAACTTAGCTAGTAAGTAGATACGGGTGTCAGGCTATCCTGCTAGCCTTATGTGGCATGCAGACTGTGTGACACGCAAGGCCTGGTGCCCTTGAGAGCCCAAAAACTGGTTCCAAATAGTTTATTTTGTTTATTTTTTTTTTTAGAAATTACTTCTCAATAAGTTCTTTCAAAGTTTTAATTACGATGTAATTTGCTTCTAATTTCAGTAAATATAGAGACAGTTCATTTGGTACACACAGCTCAGCTAAACATGAAAAAAATAAATGTAGAATATATGGAGAATAAAGTTTCCAACAATAAATTATACTGAATATATCAGCAATGTGATTTAAAAAAAGAAAAAAAAAGAAAGGTGTTTCGGGAATTTTTGATAAGCTGGATGCCAACCACCGTGAAATGAACAAAGTGAGCATCCACAATCCCACGTAAGTGAGGTTTGCAGCATAATTATGTGCGTGTTGTTTGGTGTGACGTTGTTTTACAAGACAGAGAGCAGGCACGTTTGTGCAACAAGCAGTTAACTGCCAGCTACAACGACACAGTTGTGCTGCTAGGGAAAAAATCATGACGGGCGCCTTGTTTCTGTATGTTTAGTTACTTTGGTTGTGTCATGGGCAAATTTTATTTCTGTCCACCGTTTTTAGAGCCGGTGTCACACGATCTGCACTTCAGAGAGCCGCGGTCGCGCGACCTCCACTTAGAAATCGATTGTGTTGGAGTCGTCAGGGACCTCATGGTGCATCCAGGTGCACCTCGTAAACTCTAAAATCTATACTCAAATATCTACAAATGTTTAAACGGGAAAGTTTCAATTTCTTTATGTCCTTCGTTGAAATACATCTGTCATTACCTTCTTGTTTTCAATACAGCATTGTTAATGGTTTGCTAAAATAATATCAATATTTCAATTGTTTTTATTTGGCAGAAAATCACATTTTTTAAAGTTTTCAGCAAACCCCACAATATTCTTGTAAAACATGTCCCCAAGAACCTTTTGATGATTTACAAGTTTTTTTTTTACCGTATAATTCTTTTAATAATTAGGTGCCTACCCCATACACATAAATTGTATATAGGTATATTATAAAATTGGATTCTACCGCTCCGTGCTCTGCGCTTTGTTGTCCTTTGCCAATCGCAAGCCTGATATATTTACTTTGGTTTGAAGGGAGCTTTCTCCAGTTTTTTTCATAATTGGTACCAAATTACCTACTTTTGACATACATCCCTTCAAAGTAATAATCTGAAAAATTGCTGGAACTGTAAAACTAAATTTAAGATTGTTAGTACAGCAATATATGGGAGTCAGCTGATTGTTTCAATTGCAGAAACCATAGTAGTCACATAGTCAGCACTGTTTTATTAACTACTGTAAAGAATAAAAAGTGTAAATATTTTATTTATTTATTATTATGGGAATGTTTTTATTTTTCAAAAGTATGCCCAAATGGAAAGGCTTTACACTAGAGTTTACAACTATTCATGTCCAGTAGGGTCCAGACCTTCATCTTCTAACCACAAGCTCCATTCTCCTCTGTTTAAGGTGCAGTGGGTGGCGCCAAGGTTGCTGTACCCTCCAGCCCTTCGTGCATTGAGAAGAGCCAGCCAGGCAGCAGCCAGCATAGCCTCCCAGCCAAGGAGGAGCCTCCAAGGGTCGGGGAGGAGAAACCTAAGCCCCCCAAGGCCTCATCCAGAGTGGAGGATGGCGGTCTAGATAATGTTGCTCCTCGCACGGTCTCTGAGCCCACTGTTACCACGGTGAGCAGAAAAACAAATGGTCATCTAAACTGAAGAGAGAGGGCCAAAAAAAAAGTACACTGCTTGGTTTGGTCTCATCAGCCTGGCATCAAATTATCAGTCTTAGAATAGAAAGGGGAGAACAGAAGAGATATTGACAAAATAAACGTGACGTGAAATAATAAAATATCTATATTGCCGTGTAGTCCAATCTAAGCAGAAATGAAGATGAAAATTGAATGGTTCCAATTTGTAGAAATGGTGTGTAAATCTTTCCTGTTTCAGCCTAAACCTACCTGCATGGTGCAGCCCATGACCCATGCACCTCCTGCCGGCAATGAGCGCCATGAAGAAGAGGAGGAGAAGAAGGTGTGCCTGCCTGGTTTTACAGGATTGGTCAACCTCGGCAACACCTGTTTCATGAACAGTGTCATCCAATCCCTGTCCAACACCAGAGAACTCAGGGATTATTTCCATGGTAAATAGCGTCCAGTTTGTTTGTGGCCGGACACATATTATATTACATAGGCATATTTTAATGCCATTCTGATAAGACGCTGTTAATTTTGAGAAAATGCATATATTATTACACTACTTTATTCTTCTGCCAAAGGCAGAACCCTGTTATGTTGCTTGGAGATAAGACGGGGTGTGTTTTATTTGTGCTTGGGTAAACAGATACACAGATAATGCTATCTTAATGATTGCCTCATTAATTCTTGTTTTTTTGAATGCCTCTGCTTGGGGATAGTTGTAGCAACGGCTAACACAAAAGTGGTGCCAAGGGGCCCAGAGGAGCAAATTTAACAAGGATTCTGTAACCTCCTCTAGGTTCATCCGAATATGCTAGAAAAACTGTAGTTTCTGCAGTTCAAGCATTTAAAACATTTTAAATAATTCCTGCAAAATACAAGTCAGTTTGGACATGATGCATATAGCCAATCACTATGAATGTTGTAGGGGTAATACTTAAGCTGATTAAACTATTCATTACATACATATACAAAGGGCTATAGTGTGTGTGTGTGTGTGTGTGTGTGTGTGTGTATATATATATATTTTAAACATTCATTATAGCTAAAAACAGCAGCAAATGCAAGGAGCCTGTCTTACAACACACACTCATGCCAGTACATTTAAAATGTTTACAAAATTGTATTTTGGTCACTGTGTTTCAATAGGGTTTTAGAATTGACTTTTGGCCCATTTTCATATTCCACAGGAAGTCTATGTCTAAGCTCCCAGTAACTTCTGTGGTTTACTGTATGTCTGGTACCACTGTCTCATGCCTAGTTTTCTCTGCCCCTGCAGATCGAGCATTTGAGGCAGAAATCAACTGCAACAATCCTCTAGGAACAGGAGGCAGGCTAGCCATCGGCTTTGCTGTGCTGCTCAGGGCCCTTTGGAAAGGAACACACCACGCCTTCCAACCTTCAAAACTCAAGGTATACAAGCAGCAGCACTCAGAGATTTTCCAGTTGAAGAAAAATATTAAATTTAATATATAATCAATCTGACTTATTGTTGCTTCTGTTTAACTTTTGAAGTGTTCAACTGTCATGGACTGCATGGATCACATTTTTGTTTTAAATTCCCTCTTTCCTCAGGAGAAACTTGTTCATGCTGAACGTAGCAAGGACAGTATGATCAGGGTTGTAATTTTTTTCTCTCCTTCCTCTTTGTCATTTGTTTGTAACTGCACAGGCAATTGTGGCCAGTAAAGCCAGTCAGTTTACAGGTTACGCCCAGCACGATGCCCAGGAATTCATGGCTTTTTTGCTGGACGGGCTCCACGAGGACTTGAACCGCATCCAGAATAAACCTTACACAGAGACCGTCGACTCTGACGGACGGCTGGATGAGGTGGGTGATTCTCACTTATGAGATATTGTAAAGGTGGTCTGGTCATTAAGTCTCTGGCAGGAAATGCACTGCAGTTGCTGCTATGATTAGTGACTTGGTATAAAAACTTCAGTTTAGTCAAGCCTTGGCCTGAAGGTGTGTTTTGTTTTTTGGTGCAGGTGGTGGCTGAGGAGGCATGGCAGAGGCACAAGATGAGAAATGATTCCTTTATAGTGGACCTCTTCCAAGGCCAGTTTAAATCTAAGCTTGTCTGCCCCACATGCTCCAAGGTAACACCCAAGAACATTCCACAAAATGTTTTACTTTCTTAAAAGTAAGTGCTTTTAAATGTTTGCCTTGTTTTGGGGATGACTAACCAACTCCCTTTTGTTTTCTGCTTACTTATCTCTTTTCTTCAGGTTTCCATCACTTTTGACCCTTTCCTCTACCTGCCCGTGCCCTTGCCCCAGAAACAAAAGGTGCTCTCAGTTTTCTACTTTGCCAAGGAACCTCATAAAAAACCCATCAAGGTAAGATAAAATAACTGGTTTCCCATTCAGTGTCAATTAACAATGTATTGCAGAAATGGGGCTTTGCTTTGAGAATATGTAAAGATATGTTCCAGGTGACTCACTCTCTGATGTACCTTTTATGCATATGTGTATCTCAGTTTTTAGTGAGTGTGAGCAAGGAGAACTCCAGCACCGCTGAAGTCCTCGAATCCATCTCCAAGAGTGTCAGGGTCAAACCAGAGAACCTCAGGCTGGCAGAGGTTTGATATTTCAAATATTCATGGTTTCATACTCAATTAAATTTCTAACAAAATTCATGTTTTTTTGTTCTTATTATGTGGGTGTGGAACTAAATATAATCCTGATATATTCACAGCAATGACAAGCAGTGGTAGTCATTGACTACTGTTCACTCTCAGGCTACACTTACACTGTGACGTCTTGGTTTTTGAGCAAAGTTTTGAGTTACAGTAGAAAACCTAGTCTCCGTTTAAACTAACACACCCAAACCACGTATCTCATCAACATATTCGTATACTGGCCATAAACAGGAGGCAGCATGTATACTCCGTCCATTGCTGGTAGTTGCTATACCAGTTGTAATGTTAGTAGCTTAGTCTTGGAGACATCATGACCCAATCACACGACGAAATATTGGCGTCAGTTGAGACTGAAACCCAACCCCGGAGAATCCAAACCAAAACGGGGTCAGAAGTGTTTTCAAATCTCTCTGGTTTATGGTCTCTGAAACACCAGAGCAGTGTGACTGCAAGGTGTAAACGTAGCAAAAGATATTAGTTAATAAACCAAAACGCAGTAACGTAAATGTAGCCTCACTTAGCACAAATGGAACAATCCGAAATTGCTTGCTTTAGGATAAAACTGGACTTGTTTTTTCTTCTTCTCAGGTGGGGAAGAACCGCTTTCAGCGCACGTTCTCGCCGTCCCATTCCCTGGACATGGTGTCCTCCTCTGACATGTTGTTCTGCTTTGAGGTGCTTTCCAAAGACATGGCCAAAGAGAGAGTGGTATTGCTTCGTGTGCAGCAGGTAATTACAACCAAGTCCTGATTTTACATTTCTACAACGTATTACATGTCATTGTTCACAGATATTGAGTGGACTTTGTTTGCCCCACAGAGACTCCAGGTCCCTAATATCCCCATCTCAAAGTGTGCTGCCTGCCTGAAGCCTCCAGTGTCTGAGGAAGACAAGCTGAAGCGGTGCACTCGCTGCTATCGTGTGGGCTACTGCAATCAGTGAGTTCTAGTAGAAGATGCTGTCTCAGCCTTGCCACAAATTACACACCAAGATTGTTAGAAACAGATTTTTTGGAGGGAAAAATGTTTCAAATATACACCGAGCCATCGGTAGTTTTCTTCTGAAATTAAACTCTAACATTTCATTGAACTTGTTAACTCCCTTCCCAGAGTGTGTCAGAGGACCCACTGGCCCAATCACAAGGGTCTGTGTCGACCCAACACGGAGAACGTGGGCCTGCCCTTCTTGGTCAGCGTACCGGAGTCCCGCCTCTCCTCTGCTCGTCTCACCCAGCTACTAGAGGGCTACTCCAGGTACATGGTCGATCTTACACTCATTGGTGCTCATCATATATTGAATTATACTTGATGCATTCATGTGTTTTCTTTACATTTGTTTCAGTTGCATATTTTCAAATGAGGAAGGAAACCCTGTTTGCCTGAATTGTATATTGGTCTCCTTTTAATAAAAGTGCTTGTGACAACTCACATTTGACTTAAAACTGAACATATTTAGCCCAATTTAAATACCAAGATATTTATTGTGTATTGCCACTCAGTCGAAAAATACAGAGAAATGATTTTTAGTTCATATCGCCCAGCCCTAATGTCAGCATTCCAACATGGACACAACTCGTAACAGTTAGCTGCTTTTGTGGAAGGAAATTCTTTACTCGTCTGTCATGACACCTGGCACTTGCCAGATAACACATAATTAGAGAACATAATTGCATGTCACATTTAGTGTATGCTAGTGTGTGCATGGTTGATTTCAGGTCAAGATCACTGGAAGGAATCCCTCATTTATAAAATGTAATGAGCTGTTATTGTATTCACTCGGTCTCTCTGTGCAGGTTTTCCATCAACGTGTTCCAGCCTCCTTTCCAGTCAGGTAGGACATCACCCGAAACATCCCAGTGCCGGGTTGACCTTCCCCCAATCCCAGCAGGCTCTCCTAAGGGTCTTGGGACAGGGGACGAGGCCATGGGTGATAGCAGTACTGTAGGAGCAGGTGATCTGGAGCTGGAGAGTCACTCCCTGCTGCCTGAGTCCCAAGGGAAGAATCCTCAGGCCTCAGCCCTCCAGTCTAGGGACTCAGATTCCCTTTCCTCCTCCCAGACCTCACTCTCCACCACGCGGACTTCAGATTCAGGATTTTCTGAGCCAATCTCATCCACATCCTGCTGCTCTCTGGACCCTCATGCTGAAAAAGAGACGTCCTGTGAGAAGGCAGTGCGGCCAGAAGGTAATAACAAAGCTATTGACAGACTTTAATATTTCTGGGATCTTTTTTGTCTCTACATCCCTTTCACACATTCCTTATTCTTGCCACTTCTTTGCAGCTGCAGTAACAGGATATCAGCATCCAAGTGAATCAGCGTCAGGCCATGCCAGTCAGTTCTACATAGCTCTCCTGGATTCTAACCACAAGGAACAAAAGCTGGATGAGAAAGGTATGGGCAGAATTGTCTAAAGATTTGATATTCAGTTGTTTATGTTCAAAATTGCATGTTCAGACTGTCAGAGAGGTGTTGGTCTACTGTTACACTATTATAATGTTTAGGACCATAGTTTGTTCCACTATGTTACAAGCTGAGTTTCCATTGTCCGGTAATTACCGGTCATTGACCAAAAAAACAAAAGGGAAAAAAATGATAAGGACCGAATAATTCAAATTTTATATATATATATATATATATATATGTGTGTGTGTATGTATATATGTGTATGTGTGTATATATATATATATATGTATGTATGT
>NC_045739.1:21357730-21360953 GCF_008692095.1 Etheostoma spectabile | reverse complement strand
GTATGTATGTATGTATATATATATATATGTGTACGTTTTTTTGCTGTATGTACTGTTACTTAAGATTGTAAAGTCCAACACTTGCACTGTTTCTCTCTCTCTCGCTCTGCAGAGGACCTTCTGGCGGACCTCCCTGAAGACGCAACCCTGGAGCTGGTGTGGAAAAACAACGAGCGTCTGAAGGAGTATGTCCTGGTGAGCTCTAAGGAGCTGGAGTACGATGAGGACCCCGGCTCTCTGAGTGAGACAGCCAGAGCGGGACACTTCACCCTGGAGCAGTGCCTTAACCTCTTCACAAAGCCAGAGGTGCTGGCACCAGAGGAGGCATGGTAGGGATCTTTATTTTGTGATTACAATCTAAAATAATACAACATTGTCTTTATCATTGTGGTTTCTTTCTTGTTTCCCATCCAAGGTTGAATTCACAGCACATGGAGTATTTTCTCATTCCAGTTCCAATAATAAATCATTCTCGACTACCGCAGTGATTTTGTAGGGGAGTGCATCTACAAAGATAAAAATGAAAAAGGATCTTTTCTAATGTGAACCATAAGCGCTGTGACTACTCTTCTGAAGTGATTTTGGAGAGGGAAACTAGGTAGAAATACGCTGGTTGACTAGAATGACATCATTGTATTCATATAATACTATCAATCCAGACTGAAGTGTATGACAATGGCTGCATGTTGTTTCCTCTAAATTGCAGGTTGTGGTTGACTAGCGGGGCTAGCTTTTATGATAAATTGATCAGACCTGTATGTCACGGGCACTAGCAACATAATCTGTGTATCCAAGGACCATTAAATCAGTGTAAATTACATTAGATCAGACTCAGACTTCTATTGTAGATTAGCGTTACGTTTCCAGCGTTAGGGCTTTGCACCGTAACGTTGGTTGGGACGGACGGACCCCTTGTTTCTGTAGGCTAACTATATTATCTTTAGCCTATGGTCGTTACTTATCCACACTGTCTGTTTTTAAGGTACTGTCCAAAGTGCCAACAGCACCGAGAGGCCTCCAAGCAACTGCTGCTGTGGCGTCTGCCCAACGTTTTGATTATTCAGCTGAAACGCTTCTCCTTCCGGAGCTTCATCTGGAGGGATAAGATCAATGACATGGTTGACTTTCCTGTCAGGTAAACTCACAGTATAGAGCTGAATTTCCACCACATATCACAC
Source organism: Etheostoma spectabile (assembly GCF_008692095.1). Lineage (NCBI taxonomy): Eukaryota > Metazoa > Chordata > Actinopteri > Perciformes > Percidae > Etheostoma > Etheostoma spectabile. Next base: position 21,359,775 of record NC_045739.1, on the reverse strand, counting down.
TGCAGCACACCACTTATTTTGATTTGCTTTAATGTTAAAAGATAAATTATAACAAGCAAAAAAAATGTTTTTTGACGTTTAAACGCAGCACTATGTTACCACATTTTCACTTTTAATAATCCTCTCCTAATAATCCTCTCCTCTAGGAATCTGGATCTAAGTAAGTTCTGTATTGGCCAGAAGGATGAGATGCAACAACCCCCCATCTACGATTTATATGCAGTCATCAACCACTATGGAGGGATGATAGGAGGCCACTACACGGCGTACGCTCGCCTGCCAAGTGACAAGAACAGTCAGCGCAGTGATGTTGGTGAGTGGGCAGTCAATGAGCTTTATTCCCATCTTTATATAACTGTTAGTAGGTCTTACCAGTTTTCCATTCTCCCTATTTTGTCTTGTTGGTGTCTACCACCCTGTTGTCAAACTTGCTTCCCTTACCCTCCTGCTCTACCCATCCATACTGTCCCGCAGGCTGGCGTCTGTTTGATGACAGTACCGTGACGATGGTGGAGGAGAGTCAGGTGGTGACGCGCTACGCCTACGTCCTGTTCTACCGACGACGGAACTCACCCGTGGAGAGGCCCCCACGCTTCCTCAGGCCTGTAGGAGCAGAGTCGCCCTCTGCCACAGGAGCTACTGCGAGCCAGGTGAGGGCGCCAGAACACTAAGAGACGGAGGATCACGCCTATAGAAGGGGTTTTCACACGCGGTAGCCAAGGTTAAGCTTTTATCAAAGGTTTTAATATCCTTTGGGTAATTCACATTTTACACCATATTTGTGTTAGCCTTTAAGTTGACCTGATATTTACTTTAATTTTCAGAATATTACCCTGTACATACATCTTGTTCTGCATGTAACTTTTCTGGTGACCTGAATCCAATAAAAGCAACACTAACTCTTTCAAATGCTAATGTCAGTAAGTGTGGCAGTGTAGTACAGGGTTAAATGGAGGGTGTATAAATGGATTAGCTTGGGGTGAAGAGTTTTGGGGAAATACCCTAACTGCATAGTTAAAGCAATGCAAGTACTGCCCATCTGTAAAAAGGGAATTAAAATAGTTTGCAGATGCATGCCATTACAATGAGGCTGTCGCATGTGTTTATTCTACATGATATAGAATCAGATTGTGCCTGCTAACTTGAAACCTTATTCACAACTTCCAACTTTCCCAGGAATTGTGCGTTGTCATCAGATGACTTATATATTTGAATGCAACAAAAACTCCAAAGTGTTTAAATTCACCTTCCATGGCTATTGGGAAATTGAATAATGTGTCAGCCACTAATCATGTATTAGCAGTATTTGGCAGGTTTCTTTTTAAATAGTCTTGAACAGAGCTCTTGCCGACAGGTGCCTTATAACTATATAATGGAAAAGATCCTTCCATTCATTTACTGTAGATTCAGTGAAGTGCACTGCTTTAATGTATTAGAATGTACAGATTTCTGTTCAGGTGATGAGGTTGAGAGGGAGAGCTGTGAATGTTCTTCAATATTTGCACATTTAAGTCACATTTTATTCAGTTCACTTGGGTTCAATTACAGAGCATGATTTCTTTCACTCTTGGGTGTCTCCACTGTCTCGCTTCTGCCTCTCTGAAGATGCACGTTAATTTCTGTATCCAGATGAGATCTACCTCTCTACAGAAATTAAACAAATGCAGTGTTCTGTTTATATTGTTTGTTTTTATCACACAGGTTGTCAGGTGTAACCTCAGTGTTTTCCACACATAGACTAATTTGTGGCGGCGCGCCACGCAATCAACAACGCCCGCCACACATTGCGTTTATTTATTTTTTACACTGTTTAAAACACACATTCGTTCAGCTGCATTTCCTTTCCCTGCTCTCTTCCATCTCTCTGCGGCTCTTCACATACGCAGCCCCACCCCTCCGTGCAGCGTCTGTCTCCATAAAAGCTCTTAATTGATCTTTTTGTAGATTTTTTTTTTTTTTCTTTGTCCCCCAAAGATAGGCTACTTAATAATTATAAGGTAAAATAATGGTTGCATAATCATGTCAAACATGAGTGTATGATGTCG
>NC_045739.1:21353571-21357720 GCF_008692095.1 Etheostoma spectabile | reverse complement strand
CCCCCCCCCCCACGCCTCAAATTGCTTTCTAATCTGTGGGAAACACTGAACCTTGTGATGCTGATAAAGACTTGAGACTGTATGTGATCTTATGGGATGGATGGTTCTCCTGTTAACTATACATTCACAAAGACAAAACGTTTTCTCTAACTTTTTTGCCCTTATTTTATAAGCGTATTAACTTTAATGTCAGTTTTGCAGTGAACTTAAACCATACGCCTTAAAGGCTTCAGGAAAAAGCTAAGATGTTCTTGTGCTTTCTTTAACCGTCTTTACATGCGAATATCCTCCGTACTTTACCCATCTGATTTTTGAAAAACAAGCCTCTTAAACTGTCCCAATTTGTCCCTAGACGTCATTCGCTTGTTTCAAACCATTGTAATTCTGAAATTGTGGGTAGACCAGCAAAATGTTCCAACATGTAATCATAGTATTTGTTAGACAACGCCTTTTCCCAGAAGCTGACACCGGTTTCCGCCAATCGCAGGCCTCTCTAATATGGCGGGAACTGGAGGAAGAAGAGGAGGGGCTCAACGAAGGCCCCCGCGGACTGCTCCGCTCTGCGCGGCAGAGGCGACAAGCGTCGAGGAACGGAGATGAGGAAGACGAAGACAGAACTGAAGGATCTGTGCGGCGGCACCGCAGGCAGAGGATGTCGGACCATCCCGAGGATGACTGTGTGCGCTATTTTGTTCTGGGCACTATGGCAGCCGTGTTTGCTCTGTTCGTCAATTTGGTCTACCCTCTGCTTTACAAATCCAGCTGGACCTGATCAGTCGCTCGATGGTGACTTGATTTTGGCCGGGGGCATTCAGAAATATGATTGTTGGTTAGATAGGAATCTTTGGAAGTTTTAATACATAACCACTACTCTTGTGGAAGAACCCAGTAAGTCATCCTTCCATTGGCCTAGCTAGTAGAGTGGTTCTTCCAACACTACAACAAGAGTATGTATACCTTTACATGGCTCAACCCTTTAAAATACTTTGGGCACTACTTCACACATTTAAAAAAACACTGAGGTTAGGCTGGGTGATATGGCCAAGATCCTCTATCCCCATATAGGGCCTTTCATATCTTGATAACTATATCACGATACAGCATGTTTTGTGGTAATTCAATAAATAAATAGTATACATGAAATAATGTTAAAGCCTCACAAATAAAGAGTACTTAGTATTTTCTTATTTCATTAAGAACTGCATAATGTGCAAGGATCAGAACTTAAAGCGTCGTCCAAACATAAATAAATGTTGCGGCAGCGCTGTTCGGCCGCCTGCTGGTCTTTCCTCATCGCAATACAAACAGAAAAATATATATGATCACATTCATGTATCGTCTTGACTATATACTGTATATAGTCAAATCAGCCAGCCCCAACTGAGGAGACAGCTAAAATAAAATTCGTATTCGTCATCGTAAGCGAATGTCGTAGTTCAAGCTGCAGTAGACTGATCGTATCAGCACAGTACCCGTCTCTGTGCATTGTGTTGCCCCTTGCTTCCAGTGCATGTGTACTTTTTAACAATTTGGCAGTTTATTTTGGGTCATATTTTGAAGATAGTTCTCAGATGGTGATGGCCTAAATCAACTACACTAATATTAAATCATGGAATCATTCTTCAATCGCAGTTTGGCTAAAAAAAAAATCCTAATTCATGGAGGTGTGGTTTTAAGTTCTGAAAAAGCTTGCAAGTGGACCTTTAGTTCCGATTTCTTTTTGCCAAAGAAACTGCATATTTGTACCAAGTGCTTATAACCTGATAAATGACATTCTAGTAGTAAAAGAAACGTGTTGTCGATCTCCAGATGAAGCCACTGATGAAGACAGTCTTTTGTTTTTATTGCACTACACTCAAGAGAATGAGATCGCAAATTCCTGCAGTACGAGAGCAAGAAAGAGTAGGATGTAAAGAGAGGAACTTCAACAGCGGCACTTTTCAAATGTTATATTCTAAAGCAAAAACAACTATTTTTGTGTGTGTGACCAATTGCTGTTGTCTTTTTATGTCCTTAAATTGAACACTTACTGATTTATGGTATATCACTGTTTGCCTCCATCATGTTTTTTTTATTATTAAATTTCAGCAATATGTCCTGCAGTTCATTGTAATTAGATTTTTTTTTTTTAGATGTTTGTCTTTAGTTTTTTTTATTACTAAAATGCCTGTCAAAGTCTGTTTTAGATGCTTTTAATGTAATATTTTTTAAAGCCATAGCCAGGTGAGGATTTTAAATTCTCAGGATAAAATGTAGTAAGACAATGTGTCGCTCTTTGTCCGTGAGAAATTTACGGACAATGCAGTGTTGTCACCACAACGTTCAACTAGGAGCGTGCAATTATTGATTAAGGAATTACCGTCCACCTCTGAATGTAATGGTTTTTAATGTGTTAACTCTGTTTTGAGTGAAAAGCAGTTGATTATGGACAGTTTTGGAGCTCTAAAACATTACATTTTACATTATTTTAAAGTACTCAATTACTAGAAACACATAATACATAAAAATCCCCAAATGTCATTGTTTCAGTTATTAATTGCTTACCTTTTAAGATGTTACTGATTTTATAGCTTTATCACGAGCAGTTTAAAATGACTTCTTAAACACTTCCTGAAACTCCAAACTGTCCATAGATCATTTCTTTACTCTGGCTGTGAGTTTGTGTGAGTTTGTGTGTGTGTGTGTGGGTCTCAGGGAAATCCAAGGCAGTGTAGAGTGACCTGTCTGCCTTAATTGCACAGCAAAGCTCAGAGCACCGTCCGACTGTGCATACTTGACTAGGATATATGCAAGGCTGAAGTCTGTCTACTTTTAAAAGTCTCTTTAAGGTATAGCTTGTATTTAACATTCAGTACTTTGTGAATTAAGGGAAATCTCTAGGTACCCAACATAAACAGCAGTAGTATGATCAACAGATGTTAAACTCGTATCCAGATAATTGAAGGTCAACTATACGGCATTTTTTTTTTCTTCCCCCCCCCCCAACCATTTAAATGCCGTTGGGTGTTTGTTTAGTTGACTGAATTTGAATGGACCAGACTGAAAGGGGACACTGTGTATGTGTGTAGTCTGCTATATGTTTGTTGGAAAGAATTCTCATGGACTTGGATTTTGTCCGGAAATAATTTAAGGTCTCGATCTTTGAATTACTGAGTTGTTGATATTTGCAAGCACTATTTAAAAGAAAGTCATAATCTATTTTAATTTCCCTGCAATAATGTAGATACCTCCATCTAAATGCTGCTTCTCTGATATACAATGCATTGTACTCCTGGAAATAAAAATCTCCATACGTTTACAGTCTTCATCCTCATCATTTTCTCCAAACAGATAAAGCTGTCCCAGATAACTAAGCCAGCGAAATTTATCGTAAATCCTGGTTTATTTTACAGGCCTCTAGCCAGTCATTATTTGGGACAGACCTGGATCCTGAAGGACCGCCCACATTGACCCCAGAAGTTCCCTCTGACCTCTTCGCCAACTCGGGAGAGTGTGCAGCGCCATCCTACAGCAACATGGAGGAGGTGGACTAGTCATGGAGAGGACTGAAGGAAATCCAGATCAGAGCCTGGCGATCCATGGAAGTGGAAGCTAACTTCTCCGCTAAAGACCCATCGGTGCTCATTAATAACCCAGGCTTCTAGATCTGTGGAAGATCTTAAGGTGGTCTTTGTGGATTCGACTGCACTCAGTTGTGAAAGACTTTCAGAGGCTGCATATAGACATGTACTAACTTGACACACACATCATTGATATAGTCATATTAATATACTTACCCATTGATAAACACTTAACCAGCTGTATATCTAGTTATATCCATTCGGTGTATATAGTGACACAAACACACAGAAGATAACACGCTTCTGTAATCTCTGAGCTCCTGTTAGCAGCTTGTTATAAACTGCTGCTGCTGCAGGAATTCATCCTCAAAGCCCTAACCGAGTTGAGGTGGAGCGCCTGCCAGGCTTCCACACACCAACGCACCTTGTGATCTGGTTTCAAGCTTAAGACCTCACTGCTAACCTTGACCAGACCTGTTAACCCCTGGCTAAAGCTATGGTTCTTTATTTGGGTACATTTGAGGGAGTTTAAGTAAAGATTGTTGTAATGTGTGTACGGTTTCTTTTTTTTTTTTTTTGTATTGCCTGA
>NC_045739.1:21337495-21353561 GCF_008692095.1 Etheostoma spectabile | reverse complement strand
TGTGTAGCAGGGTATTCTGTAAGTTAGATTGGAATTGTAGCAACAGATATCATGAAAAACAATGTGAGACGGGTGCTGACTTGCTACTTTTTTAATTATGGAGGGCACACATTTTTGTCTTTTTGTTGCTTTATAAACATTTGGCTTCTATTGCTCTAGTGAATTCTTATTTTTTTTGTACTTGTTTAGATATTCAATCCTGTGGATGCAATTGTCAAAGGCTTCAGTATAAACTGAAATGTGCATGACTGCATGTTCAGGCTGTAACCCCAGCCCCTGTTACATACCCCCCCTCCCCCTACAAACTTTTTCATTTCATTATTTCAGTTGTGCGTGAGTTGTCCAGTCTCTCCCCTCCTCTCCTTTGTAATAGACTGCGTATAAAAAGTGGGGATCATTAACAATGCTGCTGTGGATACATATAAATGGTAATATAAATAAAACAATTTTGAGAACTGCTTACATGAATGGTTTTGTTCTTTTTTACCAATGGCTGTCACAAGATGCTGGCCAATTTTTTTGTTCTTTTTATAGTTCTATATCTGTGGATTATAGTAGTCCTGTGAGCCAAAACTGTTAAGTATCACACAGGTGTTTCCAATTTTGTACCTGATCTGAGTTTTCCCCAGGCACCCCAGAATATCAGTAAAGGAGCATGAAATACTTCCCCCCTAAAAATAAATTAAGAATACAACATCCCTATTCAGTAAGGCATACAAAGTATCATTTCCATACACTACAGCATGACCAATTTTCCTACACATAATTCTAAATATGTTTGTACAATGGAAAAAGAAATGTTGCTTTGTTTTGACCACAGAAATCCAAGAAGTATTTGGTTGTTAGTGACAGAAACTTGCTTTACAAGACGTCTTTGTTTGTTATAGGTAACTCAAATGTTTTAAAACGGATGAACATTCATGACAGTACTAGGTAATCTTCATTCGTAATGTATGTTTTGTTCCATAAAATCTGTTCATGCTAATAGTGCCTGCTTGTTAACACTTTAACAATAATTTTCATTAGTCAGTGAAGCTTTTGCTTTAATTTTCAACCTGACTCAAAACCATAGACAGTTAAACGTGTGGATATGAAATAATATGTTGGAATGTTTGAAATCCTCCTGATACTAAAATGTTTAACAGCAACAGGAAGATGGCGCTGTCTTTACCAGCCGGTAGTATACAACCACTGAGCACCAGAAGAAGAAAAAGAAGCTGGTCCTTGTGGAGAACGAGGAAGTACAGGTAAATAATGACACGGACGGCCGAGCCGGTTAGGTAGCACGTTTCAGTTGAACATTTTCAAACCAACTAACGTCAGGGGCAGCGCCCTAATGGCGGAGTTCGGTGTGAACAACGGTCGCGAAGCTGAAGAACATGAAGTGACACACAGCAGAAATGCCCGTGAGCGTGTGTGCGGGACCGGAGACCCCGCGGTGACAGTCCCCCGGGAGCTGTGGCCGTCAAATCACCACCAGAGGAAAAAGTTAGTCCTTCACATCGACCTCAACAACACCATACTGGTGTCGGACACCGTGATAGCTCAGGGGATAGAAGCTGCTCTGGACCATTTCCTCTCGACTGTCACCTGGGGAAAGATTAGCAAAAAAGGTAAACTTGAAATAGTACTTGATAGTACTTTCCCGAATCCCACAAGGATGCCCAGTCAGCCAAGTCATTGTTCCTGTTGGGCCGAATTCAATCTGAGAATCTGTCAAAAAAAGTCCTCCATTTTTATTCGCCACTTGTATGTGCGTTTGTACATTCTTTCCTTTGTATTTCCTTTATTTTTGAATAGTTAATGTGTTCTATCCTATTTATTATTTCATGAATATTCTGTACGTGTGCTATATGGCTAATATGTTGCTGTAGCACTGCTATTTCCTAATTTGGGATTTGTAATTTTTTTCTAGTTAAACCTAGACTACTTTTAGTATATAACGCAAATATCACGATATGTTTGACAAAATACCTTGATATCGATACCGCAACGATATTGTAGTGTTGACAATTGGTGCTTTTACAAAATATTTACACAAAGAGATTTTTGATAAATAATCATCAGTAACGTGGATATAATGACTAAGGGGTACAAGTAATAGAACTGTTACAACAGTCTGGTAAGTTCAGAAAATAACATCACTTATGCCATATTACGATATCCAAAATCTAAGACAATATCTAGTCTCATATCTCAATATAAAAAAAAATATCGATATACTGCCCCGCTCTACCTACTTTCCCCAAAATTATGACTAGCCTAAAGACTGTCAACCAACCAAAGTTAGCCTAATAATAATTGAGGTTATTAAAAATGAAAATGCATTATTGGAATCGCACATACTGTATGCCGAATGGCAAGTCGTAAATAATATAACTACAACTATGTCTAATATTGTTTACATAATGATTGTTTTGCTAATGTGGAAGTAAAACGTTAAATTAAGTTTTTTTTTAAGTATGGTTTGGCAGAATAAGGTCTAGAGCCATTTATAGGAGAGTTGATCTGTTTGTTGGCGCATTTTCAAATGTTTTTTTTTTCCATCATCGCTCTGTATTTAGCGCCGATGTACCTGAAGTGATGATAATTCATTAAGGTTTTCCAAAAAAATAGCTTGTGTAGCCTACAGCTGCCTTAAAGTCATCAGAGACAATGGAGAAATGTAATCATGAATGTTATTGACTATACTATCAATTCTATCCCCTGAGGGCTTCAGAACATCCTTGGGAGCCAGGTCTGGCTCCTATACTGTATTAGCATCCTCCACTCATTGTTTGATGTTTAGTGTGTCCACATTTTATACCATTCTCATAAACCTTGTTCTCCTCGCCTCTCTGCAGGAAAGTGGGAATGGCTGAGTGACTCGACCTCTCTGCTCCCGCCGTGCGATGATGCAGTTAGTTACCACTCCCATTTCGGAAAGATAGCAGGTTTCACCTCCGTTGCAGGGAGACGTTTCCGCGGGATTCTGGATGAACATCTGGAGCTGCTCCGCTGGCCCGAGGGCACCAAGGCAAGCATCGTATAAAAGAGGATTAGAAGGCCAGATGGTCTGTGTAAAGTTCGACAATTGATTAAGTTCGATCTCCCTGACCTTGAGAATTGTGGTGTTGCTAACCCTACAAATAGTCAGTCTGTAATTTTTTAATTTTTTTTTATAAACAACAGGTACTTTCCCAATTTAAACTAAATTCCACGTAAAGATCACCCGCTGCCATACTTTTAGAGCTGACTGTATGAACTGAGCATTCATCCTCTGTTCAACAGTTAGTATTACCCAGCTGATTTGGTCGTTTTTGTTTTGTTGAAACGAGACAAACCAGTCTGCTTAACCTGCGAAATCTATGGTGACGCATATACACCAGAAATATACAAGTTAAGCAAATAGTTTGTACATTGTGCAACTTGGTTTATTTTCTAGCAGCCTTTTTTAACTGCATCATAAACGTAAGGGATATTTTCACATTTCCTCATAAACCATCGCTAATCATGGTTAGATTAGTTTATTTTGTTCAAATCTCTTAATTGAGTTTTCCCAGGACCAGCAAAGTATACATTGCAGCAGCGTCCCATGGACAACGAGGTAGCATACGAAAAATTTCCAGATAAGCAAGCAAACTATTACAGAACCAGTAATGAAACAGGCAGCAAACAAAACCATAAAGGAGTAGTTCAATTGTAACGGGAAGCCCTCCCCATACGTGTATAGCCACATACCCGCATACGTACATACATCCACACACATGCACACTCATGAACTCACATACTGGCATACACACACACAGTGTAGATATACTGTACATGTATACACCTACACTTAAAACTAATGAATGCTATACTGGGTTTCAGAAGGAAGGGCAAAAAAGAGTAAATAAAAAAGATAAAACTCAACTAAATTGGCAACAACAGTGATTCAGGAAAAAGTTGATTTGACTAGTCAGGCACATGAGGTGTGGAAATAAATTCACGACTGCTGGGTTATCGACCATTTGTCAAGGAAGCGGTTATGGTTAGATTCATTAATTCATATTTAAGGTATACTTGTGGGATTTCAGCTGTAGCTTTTTGACACCTATCTTGTAGCCTAAGCAGGTTTTTTTTAAAATCATAAAAAACAAAAGAAGAAGATATTCTGTAACTTTTACAGTCCCTGTTCAGTGATGCAGATCAAACCCCATGGTGTAGGGGAGGAACACTGTAACGTTCAGCTCATGCTTGATGATTCTTTCATTGGCAAAGCGGCTCTGCTGATATGTGGTACAGTTGCTGTGTACAAATGAGTATGATTTTGCGAACATTTTTGTTGTTGTTGCAAGCTGAACAGCAGGATCGGCCAACCAGCTCAGCACGAAGAGCCGAAAGAAAAACCTGCACCAAAGCATAGAGCCACGTCCACAATCTAATGACAGCCGTTGAACATATCAGTTGTCATAGGTTTCCCACTGAGTCAATATAGGTAAGATAAAAAAAACGGAGTCTTTGTTATCCACAATCCGTGTTGTGTCTGGCTTGTACACGGTTGTGGCAAGTCAAAGCGACTCTTTCCGTTAGAACAGAACAATGTTTTGACTTTGCTTGTTTCATTGTAGAAAACACTGATCCACACAGGCTAAGTTGATGCAGACATTGACATTAGCTTGAGTTCAGCCTGTTTAAAATTGGGATATACATCAAAAAACTCTGCATCATTATTTTTTTCTTATTTTAAAATAGATGCATTCAAAAGCATTTTGACTTCTCTGAAATATGTTTCACAAAGAGATGTATCAAACAAATATCAACTGATAACAGCCCCCAGCCTCACAGGACCAGGCTATATAGCATCCTTGGTCCCTGATAAAGTATGTGTTCCTGACTGCTCTTTGACTCCGTTCCCTGCAGGGAGACAGAGAGCTGTGTGTAAAAGGAGAGGGTGGACAACTGTACCACTGGATCCTCCCCTCCTTCTTCCAGCTGCTCAAAGACCTGGTGCAGGAAGGAAGGGAGTTTGCCGTCGTTTTCCGTTCGTTTGGAAGCGACCTACCTCGTGTGCTGAGCGCTGTCTCCAGAGCGCTGAATGAAGGGGCTCATCCGCTGTTCCCCGATCTGCCCCATCTTAAGGTGAAGTAGAAAAAAAGGGAGCCATTCCCTGGTTTACAATGTTTTAGGTTAAAGTATAAGTTCGCCCAAAATGACAACAACATATTTTGGCCTAGCTGATAGTTTGGGATTGATTCAGCAGGGTAAGGTAATGTCTGGTCTACTACACTGTCAGAGTGGACTTTACAGCAGCACTTCCTAACACAGACCACCTGTAAGTACAAACATGTTTTATGTACTTTCCAAAACAGAGTTACAAAGTGCTTCAAAGCTACAAAGAAAGACATTACAAGCCTTTGAATTAATAAGTCAAAAGATGAGCAAAGAATTAGAAAGATTAAGGCGAGCACACATCAATAAAATGCTTTTTAGACCAAATGGATTATGTGATGAGATTTCAAAATATTTAACACATTCACATAATATCCTAAAACAAGTTAGCATACATTAGGGTTAGGCAACGTGCCTATGGGTGTGATTATAAATATTTGGCCTGTTTTTTCTTTTTCTAGAGGCTGTAGTGAGTGATGCCATGCCCCTAATAAACACCATTTACAGCAGCCATATAGAGGACGGCGATAGAATTGAAAGATACTTGAAGCCGAGCCACACATCCATAAAAAACAGCAGAAGGCAGCTTCAAACCTTTTTCTTTTCATGCTAAATACGGCATTGGAATTACTAGCAAGTAAGAGTATTAGTCTGTTCAGATGCTTCTGTTTGTTCTCAAAGTTTAGTTATAATTAGGTCAGGGAACTGTGAAAATCACACCAAGAGAGCCTTACACTACCTATCACATTGCCCATGGGTAAAAATGTGCTGCAAATGTGCAAAGAACCCATAATTACCATGAACTTTGTCTTGTTCTCTTTAACAAACATGTCATATTTGCTACTGTAGGCTTGAAGGCATTCATTTTTAAGATAACGTTTTTGGCTTTAATTACCCTTGTTAGTTGTTATTATAGAGAGCTAGATCTAGAGCAGTGGTTCCCAACCAGGGTACCATGTACCCCATGGGGTACTTCTGCCGTCACCGTCATGTGGACAGATTGTAGGGCAGCTCAACACATTTAAAATGCAGCAAAAGGCAAAGCAGAAGGGAGCCCTGGGCTGGACTCCAATCCGGGTGCTGTAAGGACCCTAATTATACTGTACCGCCGCACAAAATAACTATCCACTTTTAAATAATGACTAGTATTGGACACTTGGAACACACCGGGAACAGGGCTGGGGGCTACCTAAGGCCAAAAAGTTTGGGAACCCCCAAGCTAGAGAATAACAGTAAAGGTGGGAGAGAAAAGGGATGAGAAGATGACCCGCAGCAATGAAGTCAATGATTTTCCAAATTGATTCCGATTTACTAGGTCTCCTATTGATTTTATTCAATATTACATTCAATATCAATTAGGTTAGCAACATTTCAGTAACAATACCAATGTAGCTTGGATATGAAAGGGATGCTACAATTGTACAAGGCTCCCTCTAACCCAGTGCAATAAAGTAAAGGACTTAGAACTGCGTGGTGCCAGAGAGTGGATTGGGATATATACAGTATATACATAACGCTAGATGGGAGAAAACCCTACACATTGAACCTTAAGTTGAACTTCATGCCAGAGGGGTTTAATTTTTCAACTCCCACAACAACAACAACTCCAGAATAATTGATCACTTCATTGCTGTTTAATAGCTTATGGTCATCTGTAAACATTCACTATTTATGATAGAGTTGTTTTGTTATGTAGCTGGCACAGACGTTTTTTTCTTTTATGTCTATGAGAGTTTAATGCTGATAGCCAAATTCATTTAGGTCAAGTCTGTCAGACGTCATGTATAAATAACAAAATCATTTCACAGAAGGTCGTTTTGATTTGATGCTTCCCCCATAAAGTTCTGAGCGGCTCTCCCTCTTTACTTCTCCCTCTGACTCTGGCTCTTCTTGTCGCTCTCGGCTCAGTTAAATGTGAACACGACTCCAGGCAAGATCCGCTGCAGCAGGAGGGGAATCGTCGTGAGCCGTGCCAAGGAAAGCATTTCCTCTCGTGATGGAGAAAGAGGCCTGTACCAGTACTTCAGCTCAGTCCAGGGCCTGGGGGGCTTTCAGGACCACTACGACTGGTATGCATAGCATTCTTCAAGCCACCAATTTTTTTTCCTTCGTCCATCTTTTTACTAAAATCTTCCCGTGTCTGTTTCCCGCTCAGGTGGGCAAGTAACACCTTCTCCATCCGTGGGGGGAAGCCGTTGTGGGTCGACCCCTTTGACCAACACGTTCAGCACATCTTCATAGACGACCACATACGGCAGGACGACGAGCATACCATCGTTCATCCCAAGGTACTGAATACAACAACCTCTATCGGCAACCATAAGCATTGGAACTACATTCACAGCTTAAATTGGCTTATACTTAAAACAAATATAAGGGCAATTTTTTGTGGAAACGGTTGAGCTTTTGAATTAGAGCTAGGATCTGAGAGACGGCTGCTGAAGAGATAAGGATGATAACGTGCTTTAGTAACACTGCTTTGTCACTTTCTTTCATGTTCTGATGACTAACATCTCAGCACTTTGTTATATAACCACTGAGTCAATGGTATTGACCTGTAGCTCTAAGAAACCTTCAGACATACAGTATGTGGTCATTTTGTTAGACTAGCTGGAGTGGATTTAGTGTTTCTTTCTTGTCATCTACAGCTGTTTTTAAAGTGGCTAAATGTGACTCTGTGACGATTGCAGTGGCCTCTTTGGACAAAAGCGATAGTGTTTTTACCCCACCTGCCGTTTGTGGATGGACGTAGGCAGCGAGAGCACACTGTCTACCACTCAGCGAGACTTTTGGCAGGAGATTTTAGCAGCAATGATGAAATCTAAAATAGCCACATATCAGGTCATGATCCCTTGTTAGGAAGAGACAAGTTGCCGCTTTTATCATCACACCGGCTCTGTGTAAAATGAGCCAGGATTGCAACTTGGTCTGTAATGAGTGAACATCGTATCTGCAAGGGTTTCTGATCTGCCCACCTTCTCTCGTTGCTGGGGTGATTATGTATTAAGCTAATTTTTTCTGTGGAAAATGTAACAGTACTATTTTTTGACAATGCTGTTTAAATTGTTCTGGTGTTTTATAGTAAACTCCAGAGCAATGATTATTTGATTAGTTGTCAACTATTAAATTGACCGCCAACTATTTTGATAATCAATTAATTGGTTTGAGTCCTTTTTTTTATTAAAAAAAAGGAAAACAAATTTCTGATTCTAGCTCCTTAAATGCAAATATTTTCTTTCTTTCTTTTCATCACTCTTCTGTGACGGTAAACTGAATATCTTTGAGTTGTGGACAAAACGAGACCTTTGAAGACCTTCATCTTGGGCTTTGGAAAACACGGATTGACATTTTTCACAATTTTCTGACAATTTTTAAGACCAGTCATTTAATCGAGAAAAAAATCAACAAGATTAATCGTTAGTTGCAGCCCTACACTACAGTGACCTGCAGGAGGTTTTTGTATCCATTTGAAGTTATTTTTTCTCCTCCTCACAAACTGTAAACCGCTGAGCATATGGTTTCTCTCATCTCATTGCAGTGCAAACACAATTAGAGAAAACTGCATATATCAAGTCACTTTTACTATGTGCGATAATGGACTAGAAAGAAGCTGTACTTGTATCAAATTATCTGGAAGGCTCACAGTCAGTATTTGGAAATAGATCTACTTATTCGTTCCACTTGTCCTTTATCCCCCTTCCATGACGTTATGGAAATCAGTGTTCAGAGTGTTGTCTGTATTTTGTCTTATGTCTCTATATTTACTCTAGAGGTCTACTGATACTGTTTTTTTCAAGGCCGATACCGATTATTAGTAGTTAACGAAACCAGTAACCGACATTTGGAACCAATATACAATGTAAATGAAAATATTTTTGTAAAAATTAGGATTTTGGAATGTTACAAAATCCAACACAATCCCTAATTTATTCATTTATTCAGTGAGGGCCCCTAACCATGTATTTCATGTAACAGTCAGTTTCCACAGCAGACATTTTGATGTGTGGTGGCAGGAAAAGCACAAGTGTTTCTAACAACATTAACGATGGCTCCCGTTCTGCTCCAAGTGTCCAGCAAACCGTGACAGTGAGCCAGTGGCCAGGACCCTGAAACCTGAAGCAGCTAAATGGAATTCAGCCAGCATTCATTTCATTATTTACACCTGTGCTTTTCCAACCCTGACACGTCAAAATGTCTTCTGTGAAAAATATTTGGAAGTCCCCTTAAAGTTAAGCTTTTAGATTCTTTGTACAAAGTTCCAAGTCCTATGTTTAGAGTGAAGACGTCTTTAACTTGTTTTAATCATCCGGTGTGTCTGCGGAGTAAGGTTGGCTACACCAAAGAAACACTGTTGGATAAGAGAAAACCAAAATTTGCCTTTACCAGTGTATTGCCGTGTGTTATTTGTCCATAAAAAATCCTTGTCAATTGGTCCCAGAAACGTCCCAGTTAGATAGTACATGTAAATATATTTTCTGTAAATATTCACAGTCATTCCTCAAAAGAACTAAGCAGGTTGCCTCGTTGCACGATCCAAGTTTTCTTCAAATCTTGCCATTTCCAGCGTGCGGCTTGCTAGTCGAGTTAGACAACGGCAACACATCGTGAGCGGAAGGCGAGGGACATTCAGCGGCACTTATCCTGGAAATGAACTTGAAATGAGTTTGTTCATCCAGACTACATGTCATAACAAACCACCATCTGCCAACATGCATTCACTAGAATGTTTGTCAGTTTTGATTACATTCTCAACTATTGTGTGTGTATATGTATCCCTTGTCAGTGACTTACTCACGCTATCGTCTCTACAGATGATGTATTTTCTAAATAAAGTAGCTTCCACTGAGTTGTTCGCTGGTTCAGAGCTCCAGAAAGCTAACCTGACTTCCCCCCTCGTGTGTGTGTGTGTGTGTGTGTGTGTGTGTGTGTGTGTGTGTGTGTGTGTGTGTGTGTGGTGGTGTTGTGTGGTGTGGGTGTGGGTGGGTGTGTGTGTGTGTGGGTGGGTGTGGTGTGTGTGTGTGTGGGTGTGGTGTGTGTGTGGGTGTGTGTGTGTGTGTGTGTGTGTGTCTCTGTGTGTGTGTGTCTCTGTGTCTCTGTGTCTCTGTTGTTTCAGGTTTTCCTGGGCCCAGGTGGCACTGACACTCGTACAGCCTGCACCGCTGAGCTTTATGACATCACACTGGTTCAGACCGACCTCCTTCGGGCCATTTCTCACCCAAGCTACTTCACTCAGCGCGTCCACATCTGTCTGGAAAACTACGAGAGGAATCTCCAGCAGGGGGCAGGCTAGAACACGGCTCAACTGTATGTCTGTCTCTAGGACAACCTCCAGTTTAGGGTTCCGTTAACCCAGACACTAGGGCACAGACTGGGGATGCAGATGCGCTAGACTGTAGGTATGGCTATTAAACACAAAGCTTGGTGGCTTACTGAAGAACGGGAGTTCATCAAACCATGAATGGAAGAGGTTTACATACAGGTTAGGGTTAAAGGAATAAATATGCAGATAAGGAAAGATCACAGTTACTGAAGATGGCAGCTAGATAAGTAGGAATTAAATTCAACCTTTGTAGTGCCGTGCACACTTTATCTACTCCAGGAGAGAGGTGAAAGGATGTCAGCTTATACAGAGATCAATTCCCAAATAGATTGTACTGTCTGCTGTCCTAAGGTGATCCGCCACAAAAGATTAAGCACTAAAGTGGCCAGGCAAGACTCCTTGGTCGCATCGAAGGCTGTTACTGATCACGCCACTGGATAATTGCCCTGACTCTCGGAAATTTGTGTCGCACAGCATAATTGGGGTCAGATACGGTGATAAAACCCTTCAAGTGTTGCGTCATTTGTCTAGCGAGTAGAATTCCCCGGGGTTTTGCTCCTTCGTTTGTTATCCTCATGGTGTGACACTCATTTAGCTTCTCCCAGAGAACGTTTTAACTTCCATTGTTAAACATTGTCGGCATTGTTTACATTCACTCACAACTGAAAGGTCATACTTGAATATGTGCAGATAGCTAATACCTCAAAACATAATATACTCTATACACTTTATGAAGGCATTGCATTAGAGAATGACTTACATGACACATGCGCGCGCACACACACACACACACACACACACACACACACACTACCAGATAAAGGTTTGTGTGTGTGTGTATGTGTATATATATATATATATATATAATGAAATATCTGAGATGTATAATTAGGTTGAACATACTGTAGCTTTGGGATGTGTTTGTATTACTTGAAAGTAAAGTGAGTGACACATTGAATATATATATAATAAGTTAAATAATTTAAGGTTAGGATTTATTTAATTTAATTTTGTTTGAGCTTTCAGGGAGATTTTTAATTCCTATATTTTTTTTAGGCCAAAACTTAGAGAGACAGCTGAATGCAAACCATATCAATAATGTAAAGGAAAAATAGTAAAATGCTGCATTATAATATTTATTATATTAACAGTGGAGTGATGACACCAGTGCTGAACCATTTCACTATATATCGAGCACTGTTGCAAAGACAAAGCTGGGACCCGGGAGCTTTGTTGGTCGTTAAAATAATACAGGCTCAGAGTTTCAGTGTGCAAAACACAAAATGAAAACACCTCTATCAAATTATGTCATACATCTCACAGTAGGTTTATCAGATCATCACAACATTGACTATGTTAATCTCAGAATTACAATTTATGTGTTTTAAAGCTTTAATACGTAGCTTGGTGATATTAATGAACGTCCATTACATTCAAGCCATTGCCAAACGAGTTGCTACAAAGCTAATTAAGACTCTCAGCTCCACACAACTCTCTCTGTATTTCTCAGTATGGCTGTGTTCAGAAGATTGTGGCATCCGGTGACTTGCCCGTGCAGAATGTGAAGAAAGCATGAAGATAATCACCTTTTCTGAAGAGTCCATCATGTTTTTTTTAATGTACTTATCCATAGTCCGTGTATTACATGGCAGTAGGCTCGGAGAAGCAGGCAGGAGTCCCGGCACAGAAGCTAAGCAATTGACTGCTGTGGATGAGTTAAGCAGCTAAACACATTTTTGCCACCTAAATGAAGGACCATCTAAAAAAAAAACACAAACAAATCCCTTTGAGCTTGTGAGTTTTGCACACTGAAACTCACCCAGGTAAACTGGGGCGTACACAATTTTAAATACTTTAATTCTGAACTCATTCACATCATCATGAATTCTGAGGCTGCCATGCATTTAAATGCACATCACATCATAACTTGAAAATTGTCATTTATTCATATTTCTGATGTTAAATAAACCGGTTTGTTTGGTGTTACTGTAAGCACACAACACAAGATGAGTTTTGGTGTATTATATTAGAGATTCAAATTCATTGGATCTCTCCCTCTTTTTTTCTGACACCATGAAGAATGTCAGATTGTAATCCCTAGCTGGAAAATGGTTAAGAACACGTGGCGTTATCACAGACTTTCAGGCACAACACATGTATAAAGCACTGATAGTTTAATTAACGAGAGTACATCAAGTGGTAAGTAAATGCTTTGATATGCTGTAATGAACATTAAAAACATCTGTAAATTCTTTTCTTCCTGCAATTTCAAAGCAAATTTTTAACACATGCATTTATCCGCACCCCTGCAGCTACCTGGAGTTAATTCAAAGAGAGATGATAAGGGAAATGCTTGTTAGATAGAATGTTTCTTCTCTGTAGTTTGGAATGGGATTAGAAATGCTAAAGAGGTCTTGACAGAAGTCCGGTTGTAACCTGTAATTGTATGTGTACTCCCTTAAAGCATTTGTGTAATTAACTGCTTCATAATGGCGGAGTTCAGACCTATTAAGGTCTGACCCAGGCGGACTGGGATGGACAACAGTGGCCCAGCTGGCAATTGACTTAACATTTAATGATTTACTTACAAAACAGCTGGTACATCAGTGTCAGCCAAGATGACTAGGATGGGTACTAAAAGACAGAATAGTTCTTTTGTGGAACTGTAATGTAAAATAAAAAAAAATAAAAAAAGGAACCAGTGCACAGAAATTGTTCTAGCATGTAGGGCGTCCTGTATGTCAAGTGCAACCATTAGTTCCCTGCATCTTGTTTTCTCTACTGAAAGGACCCCATAGAGGGCATTTACTCACATTTTCTCCTCTAGAAGTAAACCCCATTTAGGGCACTTATGTCACGTTTTCTTTAACACAGACTCTATGGTAGACCACAGTTGCTCCTGTAGTGTGTTCTCCTCTGCCAAATAAATGTCAAATCAATCTGAGCATCAAAACTAACTTAAAGACTTTTTTCAGATCTTATGATTGGAGTTGGTCCACAGTGGAAGGTTTGTCCTGAAACCCTTTAAGTGTCATTTAAAAAATCTGTAATAGCTTTGCTGGTGTTTAAGACAGATATGGTAATAATAATGGATCCAAATGATGTGGAATTATATTTATTTTTGAATATATTTATTTTAACCTAGGGAAAACACTAGCTCTGATCTACAGGTTATCAAGTTTAAGATGAGTTTTATTTATTATTAATTTCTATTTGGTCAATTTCTTGAATAATACAATCTCATATTAAAACTGTTCCTTAAGTGTCAAACATTGTGTATTTTATAAAACCACTACGCTGCAATGGAATGGCTCTAGTGCCATTTAAAATGACTGCGTTGCATGTTTTTTTGTGTAGTTTTAAGTGGGAGTTCCTGGTGGTGGCCTCAATCCACACGAGGGCAGCAGCGCAGCTTCCGGAGCGCACTCACCTTTAGAGGCAGCGTCTTTCCCGTCAGGTGAGTCTGGAGTTACCTGATGCTGCGCTACGCTGCGGGATGCGTGAAACTAGCGACCCAAAAGCAGAACTGGGTGCATTTACATCTAGGTTCGAGTTTTAAGGGGAGATGATGTGTCGGTTGTTGTCACTTTACGGTGGTGGAGGGTCGACTGTTCCGGGAGTGCATCGATGCGCATTGGTGAGCGAGTGAGGGGAGGAGACGAGGGGAGAGGAAAGGATGGGGAGGGGAGGGGGGGTTGCTGAGTCAGTGGAAGGAGCGCGAAGGTAACGTCGGTGTTTGGCTGGATTCTGTCACTGAACAGGAACACGACAGGACGACCGCTGTCGACATGCCGTGTCCGGACATTTACGCGGAGCTGTGCAGGCGAGCGCCGACGCACCGCTGACTGCGCGTGCCGTGCATCCACCAGACAAAAAGGTAAGGACTGCTGTCGCCCAAACTTTCCTTTTTATTTAAAACCGCCACACACAGGCGCCCCTATGGACTTTTTGAAGCTGCTATAGGAAGACTTCAGCATCGCAAGGTCGACGCAGCATGCAGAGCGCTTCACCCTCCGCGCACATGTGCTCTGTTGGTTGGAGATGCTCTCTTGTTTATGGGCGTTGCGGAGCTACTAATGGGCATCACATCTGTATAAACAGGTGTGGACACTCATTTCTAAATTTGATAATGTTGTTGTTGAAGCGATAAAATGGTGGACGATGGAGGATCAAGCAACAAATATCGCCAGGAATCTGTTTGGACATGTCCACAACCATGCAAGCACGGTTAAGTATTTGCAGGACTCCAGGTCTAATCTTGTTCATCTCAATCATCAGTTGATAAGTGGTGGCCTGATCCAAGTTAGGATGGCAAATGAAATCTGCTGCAGGGACTGCGTAGGATTTGGTAAAGTGATGCCCCTGTGTTGTGTCAGTGGAGTTGGAGCAACGCGTGCGTGCTCTTTGGTGCAGATTCAGGGATTTAGTGAGGAGTTTGAAGGGCAAATCCATCCAGCTGTTTAGTGGGATGGTCTTTTCTAGACAAGCCGGACCATCCGCTGCGCTGCCCAACATCTGGATGCAGCTGCGAGTCACTGGCAGAGAGTCCTTATTCTGTTCTTGGAGCAACCTGAACTTTCTGATGTCTTTTTTTACTGAGTCGAGTCTTGAGCTAGAGAGAGTCCTGCTCCTCTGTCCTCTTCCTCCACTTGGGAATGATGTCTCTCTCCATTATCCCTCCCTCCTCTCTTTCTGTTAAGAGCAGCATCCTACAGTTTAAAGCACTCCCAGTGCTCTTGCTGCTGTCAGCTCTGCTAAAGAGGTGGTTTTGTTCCTTAGTACCTTCCACCACTCCTCCCTCCTCTCCCTCTTGTGCTACTTTTCCCATCTGACCTGCAAGGATTGCTCCTAATTTGGTGTGAGTTCATTTGCATAATGAGGATTACAGCTGACATGCAACGTCTGGGCCTGTCGTGCTGGATCCAGCAGAGAAGCGTAATGCTGTGGCAGATCTCATTGTGCCAGCAAAATGCCACCCTCAATCAGGACTCACCAGGAAGGCTGCTCTGGCACACGGGGCCCTGCCTCTTTGCCATCATCAGAGCGCAGGCAGTGAGGGACACTGACAAATGGACTATCTGGGTGTAAAGCTATTCATGTATGAAATTAGCGAATGATGATGATGTAGTTTGCACAATGGCGGTGGGTTAGATATCGCTGAATTAAAATGCATGACTTTTTTTGTTCTTAAACAACAAGCAGAGCAAATTGATTTTCTTTATCCATTAATAGTTTTAATTAGCATGAGTTCTGTCCGGAGGAGGAATACATTTCTTCATGTCAGAGTATTTTTTTTTCTTCTTCTTCGCTGCATAAACAATTGAGCCACCCACTTCACAGCTAAATTTATACTGAAGTTCAAACCACGGGTCAGAGCCCGCATGAGGACAGAGTCCTGAAGCTAGTAAGTCTCTACATGGGAAAAAAAAACAATGTGTTTTTGACAAAGCTGTTTCCCAGGGCCATCCATCCATCATTGTCCACTTATCGGGTCGCAGGGGCAGCAGCTCCAGCAGGGGAGCCCAAATTTTTCTTTCCCGAGCCACATTAACCAGCTCCGACGGGGGGATCCTGAGGCGGTCCCAGACCAGGTTGGAGATATAATCCCTCCAC
>NC_045739.1:21332819-21337485 GCF_008692095.1 Etheostoma spectabile | reverse complement strand
GGGTCTTCACCGAGGCCTCCTCCCAGCCGGACATGCCTGAAACACTTCCATAGGGAGGCCTCCAGGAGGCATCCTTACCAGATGCCCGAACCACCTCCTCTATATGGTGGTATACAGTTATGCATTTCACATCTGTTCTACCCGGCATGCCTGATTTCTTGGCTTCTTGTTAAAGTTTTCTGTCGTTTCTTTGATACCATCCTTTTCTGATCATTCCATTTTGGTGATATAGTGAAAGTGTGGCAATTATCCTTACATTTCCTGTTATTTGTTGTGATGTTTGAGATCTAGGAATTGAATCTTGTCCTCCTGTTGAACTCGCATTAATTTGTGCAGGATAAAAGCATCACCTGAGAACAGTTTATGGAAGCCTGGGGCCTCATTTATCAGCCATGCATAAATAGTTCTGTGCATAATCCATGCATACGTTAATTTCTACACATAGAACTT
This sequence comes from Etheostoma spectabile, assembly GCF_008692095.1. Taxonomy (NCBI): domain Eukaryota; kingdom Metazoa; phylum Chordata; class Actinopteri; order Perciformes; family Percidae; genus Etheostoma; species Etheostoma spectabile. Next base: position 21,337,035 of record NC_045739.1, on the reverse strand, counting down.
GATTTGTCTATATTCCCTCTCGGTCTGTTTCATGCCGTCTATGGTTCTGCTGAGCTCGTGTGGTTCCACATAGATTCAGAAAATCTGATAATGATATTCAGTTTGAACTATTAGGTTTTGGTGCCATTTACTGTAATTGATTTAACTAAGCAATGTGCATTTTCTTTTGTGCCGAAGAACTTCTAGAACAATACAGCAATTAAAACAAATGTATCATTTTGTGTTAACACTGAAGTAGATGTTTGATTAAACTGCTACAAGTCTTTCTTTCACCATCACATAAAGTGTGTCTTTTTTATTTTTTAGCTGTTCCCATTCTGTACCTTCATTTATTTATCTTTTAGCCACTTGAATTAGTGTCAAGTAAACCAGTTTGCTTTAACTTTATTTTAATTTACTGTGGTTGTCTATAGGGTTCTCAGCAATGCCACTTTAATACCATAGCAACAGGCTTGGCAAAATCCACAATGTATGCACACCGCAAGGAGACACACGCTGTGTAACCACATTCACATGTGATAACTAATTGAGACTTATGTCCATAACATCATTGCCCCAGTGCATGCTGGGATGCTTTCAGTATGCTGCAGTATTCTAACTTCATTGTCTATGATGTTTTTTTCCATCTTTTTCTTTCTCGCTTGCTACTTTGGTCCACAACAGCTAACTCTGCATCCACGACTGGATGACCACATGCACAAGTAGATGAATGTAAAGTAGGTTAGAATGTATCATCTTTATTTATCTATAGTTTCTAGGAACACATCTGGAACTTGGTCAATGCGTGCTACAAGAAATTAAGCCCCTAAACTCTGCAAGACAGAGTTGGTGTATACAAAATGCCTTTAGATGTGATTAAGGGGGGTTTGTGTGGGACAGAGATAGCCGCTGCCAAACACACATCAGCCAGCTTCAGACAGTAACCCGGGCGAATGAGTGGAACTGAGCCAATATTACCATCAAAGGATTAAGTGGGACGCTTACAGAGGACAGTTTGCAAATCCAGCCTGCCAACGCAGGGGACATTTAGACAGGGATAAGATGCGTGAGGGAGGGAAAGCGAGAGAAAGGGAGAAAGGAATAAAGTGCGTGGTGCATGTAGTGAAAATACCAAGCAGCTCAAGCAGGCAGAGTTTTAAAAGTAGTAGTTTGACATTTTGCGAAATGTGCGTATTCACTTACTTGCAGAGAGTTGTAGAGATTCAATGTCTGTATGATGGATAACTTCATACAAAAAACAAAATAGGAAGCTACCGCCACCGGTCTCTTATCTTAGACAGCAGGCAGGGGGAAATGGCTAGCTTCGCTCTCTCTGAAGGCAACTACATTCGCCTCTCAGCTCTTCTAAAGCTCACTATTTAACACGTTACAGGTGATCTATTTCATAGCATTTTCACCTGTAATTTGTGTTTGTACTATGTTTACATGCTTTAACGTAAAAAATAAAGAGTCTGAGATGCTCTGTTGGAGCGCCTGTCTCTTTAAGCCCCCCTCACGAAAAAGCCCAATATCAATGGTATCAATCCTTTCATCTAACTCTCAGAAAAAAAGCTAAATGTCTATTATTCCTTTAATTGTCAAATAATTACCATTAGACAGAGATGACATGAGGAGAAAACAAAAAAATCCGGGAGAAAGTAGAGTGATCACCTCATTTCTATGTTTCATCCCTCTACCTGTGAAGATGCAGATGTAGCACAGTGTGTGAGTCTGCTTCTCCTTGGGGCGGGTCCACATGCCAGCAGGTCGCCGCCATGTTAATTAAAACAGCTTGTAGTGTATGGAGTTAGGATTCTCTTAAGAGCACATAGTAGCTCAGGCAAACAGGTTTGTGTGTTTTGTGTGTGTTTTGTGTGTATGCATGTGTCTGTGTGTGACAGCAGCGGCCTTATTGGTTAATTACATTTTATTGTTTACATGATTACCCTCATTAGGCCTATTGACCTGGTACAACTAATCATGATTACAGATACTGTGGAGGACATTGGAGGTCTCGGAAATGTGTTGTACTAGTTTTACGTCCCATTCGTATATTGGGAACAAAGTAATCGTAGATCCTCTGGTGATAAAACCAGTGCTTTGCTTCCAGCAGCAGCAGCAGCGTGTTTGGAATAACAAGCACATGGGTACATTAAGGACCATGGCACATTCCCAGCTCAGTCCAGCAAATTGCATAATTGGGATGCAGCAGTGGGCCAAAACATGATAATAAATATCTTTATTTTTTAAGTTTATGACAACATACAGTACACTAAGAACAATACTACATTTTTTTTAAAGATAATCTTTTGGGCATTTTTGGCCTTTATTTTTTACAGGACAGCTACAGCCATTAAAGGGGAAGGAGGGGGGGAATGACATGCAGCAAAAGGCCGCGGGGTGGAGTCAAACTCCAGCCTGCTGCGTCGAGGAGTAAACCATGTTGGCGCCCGCTCTACTCACTGATCTATCTGGGCGCTCGCAAATTTTTTTTTTTATGAGTTTTTTGTTTTCTAAAACTGCCAAACATTGGACATCTTGACTTGTCACAGTAAGAAAAGCTCAGATGTGCTTAATAACCTTAATGATGGCTGAATTCAATTGATGTGGCTTCAATTAAATGTTTTAGTGGTATTAGTTACACGTGTGTCTTCTCTGCTAAGGCACGTCTAAATGTGTGCTCTGAAAAAAAAGTCAGTTGTATTAAACCAGTTTCTGGTTAAATGGCTGCATGGCAGTGCAATACTCTGAAATCAGTACTAGTTTAAAGTCACTCTCAACATCTGTTTTAAAAGAATTGCTTTCAATCTCGGTCAATTAGAATCAAAACAAAACAAAATTGATCATAAAAACCCCAGCAGCGGCAAAACCTGAAACCTGCGAGCACTTATCAGATCAAAGATGCAGAATAAATTATAAAATGTAGAAAACATTAAGTTTTATTTTAAGGCTGATGATATGGCTACAGTAGTATTTTATTTTTAAGAAAGTATCTGTCAGGCTGAAATTAGTTATTACAGCCACAGGCCCAATAATGCTGGGGAGCAATGTAGAGCAAGGGGTAAGGTGATTAAATAATCACTGTAAGTGCGTAAAGTATTACGTTTATTACTAAAACAACCCAGCTCAGTAGAGACATAGCTATTTGATTATTTGCTATGATTGCCTCCACTTTTAGATTTCCTCCGAGTGGAGGGAAACAAGTCGCTGTGTGATTGCTTTGTGTGACTGCTGCCACATGGAGTAGTGGGTATTATTTGAAGTTTGCCGGAGGCATGGAGACACATCGGCTCATGGAAACTGATTGCTCTTTGATCGCTTCATGTGATTGCTGCCACCAGAAACGTTGGCTTTGATACGAGCTCTTGCTGGGGAGGTGGGTGAAAAAAGGTCCCACAAAGGCTGAACCCTTCCATCAATTAGAGGAAGCTCAGATTCATCATGAAAAGGTGGATACGCTAGACTGTGGCTGCAAATGATTATTTTCAATAAGCAACTAATTTTAAGTCTATAAAATAGCGAGAAAACATCTATCACACATTCCTGGAGCCCGGGACTTTATTCAGAAAGCCTGATGGACTAGGCCTATTTGACCTGTCACATCCGTCCACAACCAAGTCTAGTCATGCAAATTCTGCAATATGTGCCAGACATACAGAGCAATTGAATATACGTTTCTCTCCAACTCACTGTGCAATAAGGACACGTGAAACAAGTACAATATAAAAAAAGACAAGGAATATATGCAAATTCCCCCAGATGGCAGGAGGCTAAAGAGGCTGTGTGAGGGGGGACGGAGGTAACCCACAATGCTGGTTGCTTTGAGGGTGAGGGGTGTAGATGACAGTTCCCTAAGGCGAAAACAGTGCACCGTATAGTGTGTTCGCCATTTTGTAGCAGTGTTCAAATTCTCTACGGTTAATTTCATTCACTATATAGTCCACTTTAAAATACCCACAATGCAAAGCTAGTTGGAGTGTACATACAGTGTGCTCGGGTTGTTTCAGAGAGATATTAGAAGTTTTTTTGTTACGCTTTGTTTACATAATGCTGGACGCGCCTGCCTCCGTCACACAAATAACCAGCACACTTACTGACGCAACAATACTTTTAATGAGTGTCTGAAATCTCATTGGTCGTTCCCAATGTAGTTCACTATTTACTAAACACTACAGTGGGGTTCAAAAGTTTGGGAAACCCATGTAAAAATTTGTACTAATGTGCATAAAGAAGCCAA
>NC_045739.1:21332608-21332809 GCF_008692095.1 Etheostoma spectabile | reverse complement strand
AAAAATCTCCAAAAGGCTTCAAATGACAGATTAGATATTCGATTAACATGTCACAAAAAGTTACATTTTATTATTTACACTTCCAAAATAACAGAAAACAAAAAGATGGTGTCTGCAAAAGTTTGGGCACCCTGCAGAGTTAACACCTTGCACCCCTCCTTTGGCAAGTATCACAGCTTGAAAACGCTTCTTGTAGCCAGC
>NC_045739.1:21332474-21332598 GCF_008692095.1 Etheostoma spectabile | reverse complement strand
TAATTCTTGTTTGAGGTATCTTCGCCCATTTTTCCTTCCAAAAGTCTTCCAGTTCCTTCAGATTTCTGGGCTGTCACGCACTGCTCTTTTAAGGACTATCCATAGATTTTCAATTATGTTGAGG
>NC_045739.1:21332243-21332464 GCF_008692095.1 Etheostoma spectabile | reverse complement strand
TTGTGAAGGCCATGGCAAAACCTTCAGTTTACTCCTCTTGATGTAATCCACCAGGGATTTTGAAGTTTTTTTAGGATCATTATCAATTTGGAGAAACCATCCTCTCTTTAACTTCACCTTTTTTCACAGATGACATGAAGTTAGTACACGATGTTAAACGAATGTCTAATCCGTCATTTGATGCCTTTTGGAGATTTTTCCATCTTTCCTTGGCTTCTTTA
>NC_045739.1:21328964-21332233 GCF_008692095.1 Etheostoma spectabile | reverse complement strand
TACACATTTTTACCTGGGGTGCCCAAACTTTCGAACCCCACTGTATATAGGGAATGGATAGTGAGCTATTGTGTTTTGGTGTAATGCAGAAGGCATAATCCACTGCAGATTAAATGATACTCTGCAAAGAAATGTGCTGAGAAAATCTCTTTTTCCATTCTGTATGTTATGTTGAGCAGAGTTCTGGTTTCATCAGTTCAGTCTCGTTATTGCTTGATGGGTCTGTTATTATGCTTTACTCTACCTACATTACATTACATGTCATTTAGCTGACGCTTTTATCCAAAGCGACTTACATTTGCTATACATCAGAGGTTGCGCACCTGTGGGGCAAGCATAATTTTGGAGGAGCAATGACTAAGTAGAGCCTATCTTGTTACTTATTTAGGAAAAGAGAGAGTTTAAAAAGTGATTTACAGAAAGTTAGAAAGTGAGCGAGAGCAACTGCAACAAGCTGCAGTCCAGGTCCAGGCGTCATCATTCCTAAAATAATTTAACCATAAATTGGATTTGTTATTAAATTTTTTGTTTAGTAAAAAATGAAGCTTTTTTTTTTTCTTTCTCATTCTCCATCCTGTCTCCTCTCAGCTTTCCTTTTCCCAGCTCACATTAGTTTCATTATTACATTGTGCTTTTACTGCCACCGTGCACATTAGTCAACAGAACTGTGCCAGACTGATGTATTTTTGCATTTTTATACTACCCTGTGGCCCACTCATTCCTCTGGTTTTTGTCCAGCTTTCTTTATTTTTTGTAGTCTTACCCTTACCAGCCTTTTCCTTGTTTATTCTGTCTCTTCCATCATCCACTCTCCGCCCCTCCCTCTGTTGCTTCTTTCCCTTAATTCGGCCCTACATCCTATCTATTTAAGGAAGAAAGCAGCATCTGCTGGGAAACTGCTGGGCCGGGTGGGGAGATTTGGCTCAATGGCACAGCAAGTCCCTAGATGCCCCATTGTGGCTCATGCTGCAGGGGAAGAGAGACAAGAGAGGGCGATGCACTGTGGCAGATAGACAGATATGGACAGGGTAACAGCAACAATAGCAGAAGATGTACAATGGAAATGGGGAGTAGAAAGAAACAGTGTACTGAGCTCCATCTCTGCTGTGGCCTGTCCTGCTTGAAAGCTACTTAATGTTTGTGTTCAACTATTATCTGCTGATCATATAAAAGAGAGTGGAAGAAGCCATTGGAGGGCCCAGATTAAAGTAAATCCAAAAAAAACTATCTATTACAGAAATGGTTTTGTTTGTGATTTACCTTTCATTTAGGAAACAAGGGTTGCTGCAATTTACAACAGGAATGGGGTTTTTACAGCGAACTGACTGGTTCAATTTTGAGATACTGTACTTGCCACGCAGTTTACCTCTGCAAAAAAGCATCAATTCAGGTGCATTCACTTTCAGTTTCCTTTCCAAAAAAAGGGGTTTTGATAATCTTGGTAAACTGTTGCCTTGTTAACTAGCTGTATAATTGTTAGAAGGTTTGCTGTTAAAAATGTCACACTGCTCCCAGAGTTCAGCAATTAGCTTGGTTGGTGTGCTGTTATCATACCCATTAGCGGCGATGGCAAAAACTACAAAAGCAGCCATGCTCCAATAAATTAGAATTATGTTTGAAGGTCGATAGCTTCATGCCTGCAAGGTGTATACGAGTGGGAGAGAACTGAGAGACAACAGCCGTAGAGAGGGAAATCTAAATCAGATAGCAGAGGGAGGCAATTACCAAATAAATGAGTGCGCTCCAAACAACATCATAACAGAGGAGGTCGTGCCAGATGGGTGTGGTTACAAAGCATTTAAATTCTGTGAACAGTATGGCTCAGCAGCTAGTGTGGTGAAAATAGTGTCATATGTGACAGACAAAAGAGAGTGTTGTGTTGTGGGATCTCTTTTTGTATTTCTGAGATGAGTGAAACAAAATGGAAAGTTATTGTTTTGATTAGGGCTTGTACGTTGAAGTCACAATACCTTACATAACTTAGTATTTTATCAAGCTGTAGCAAATAAGTGTCTGGCTCTGAAGCTGGCAACTATTGATTTTTCTGGCTTTAATGACAACTGTCACCGGCAGAGCCACTCAGCTGCCGCTAATGAACATTTAATCTGTGACTTGGCAGAACAAGGAAAAAGAAACTCTTGGCTCTGGGCCCTTTTAATAATGGTCTCCACTGACTGTAAGTTTACACTTTTCCGGCCAAGTATTTTCTTAAAAAAATGCTCTTTTTACGTTTTTTATGAAAAAAATAAAAAGGGGGGAGGGGTTTGCTGGTCAATGAACAATCCACCGAGTTGCAAGTGGATCTACGGGGATTGCCTCATCAACTTCAAACAGGCGGCTAGCAGGTGGTATCAGAGTTGTCTGGTGGAAATGAACCACAGCTGGGAAAAGAGTTGTAGAAATCTAAAGTACAACTTTTAAGAATTTCACATCACCGTTAACTTATTTTCTTAAAATGCTCTGAATTGAAACCTTATTGATATCATAACAGGCCAACACTGCAGCTGTTATCAATAAAGTACAACAAAGAAATTATAATATTCTAATATTATGAATAGGGTTCGGTATTATTTGGATTTTTTTTTCCGATACCGTTGCTAAAGCGAACATAAGCCTGATTAGAGTTATCTTGAATATCAGAAACTATCTTTGGGAAACAATGAATGACGTTTACTGTGACGTCAACACATTCTCACTCCCATCGTCAAAAGGCCCGTGCATAGTTGGCGTTTTGTTATTGATCCTTTAGCGTCATATTTAGACATGCTTGGTTGGGACTCTCGGTGACATTGGGTGATTCTCTGTCACTATTTGATGCTCTTGTGACGTCTGTCTAGCCTTTTAGCATTATATTTAGAAGCGCTTGGTTAGGTACTATTGGCATCACTTTTTGACGCTCTGGGTCGAGACGTACGTTAAACACGTACGTGAAGCACGGGACAAGAACCGGAGCTGCTGCTCTGCCCGGTGCAGCCAGCCACCAGGGGGTGATCAAGATGTTTTGGCTTCACATGGAATCTATGCATCAACCCCTGGTACTGTACTGTGTGTGTTGCATTTGCAACACGGACCAAAGTTGTTGTTGCACGTAGCAAAAAACGGGCTAAACAAAGTAAAGATGTGTCAAAACAGGCTAATTTCACTAATGCACTGTTAAAATAACAATGAAATGCTGCGTTACTGACTTAAGACCAGGGACCTGTTGCACGAAAGTAGAATAAAGATATCCAGGGTAAGTGAAAAAGCGCAGCTTGACTTAGTGTGATCTG
>NC_045739.1:21328637-21328954 GCF_008692095.1 Etheostoma spectabile | reverse complement strand
CTTAATCGGTTGCACGTTTGCCGAGCCAGGATGAACCGGTGAAGCAATGTCAAGCCAGGTGTAGATAGCTGGGATAAGTGCACGTTCACGGCTTTCTTAAATAGACCACGGTATCGATCACAGATTTACTGATGCAGAAGTGAGAAGACGCATGCGCCAAATGTTTCACCCAATGAGCAGCCTCTTCTAATGGAAAATAACGAGGAGGGGAAGAATATGCAAAAAGGGAAATACGGCTCTTATCAAACGGAGAAAAAAAGCCCAACATGGCAGACACGACTGAATGTGTGGGGGTGTAAAAATATAGCTTTTGCCTC
>NC_045739.1:21327863-21328627 GCF_008692095.1 Etheostoma spectabile | reverse complement strand
AAAGAGAGCAGAGGGAACTAATGTTCCTCGGGAAATGGACCAAGGACTTCAGGCTCAATTTCAAACCCTTATTCACGACGTGAGAACATGTTTTACAACCATGCACATATCTTTATAAGATATTCCTAATTCTTTGTACAATTAATGTTCATAGAGAACAATCAGAAAGGGACAACAACTAGAAAAAAAGTAAGTGACTTCAATACACGCTGTGAGCATATGTAAAACAATATTCATGTTTTTTTATTCTTCTGACAAGTGACCGCACCAAAATAAAAAGATTAAGAAGCATTGTGTTCCCAGTGTGATGAATGTAAATTACACTTTATACGTACAAAGGCCACGTTATTAGTCCGGTGATGTGAGACTTATTGAGAAGATTATGAAACCAATGTAAGCTATAATAAAAAACAATAGGCCCACTTATTAAGGAGTAACACAAACTACCCTTTATTAGAGAAGGACAAGCAACAAGAAAATGAAATCATGAATGTATTGGTCTCTGACCAGTCTGCAATTATTATCATCTGAGAATATCACTACATTAATATCGTCACACTTAATCTTCGGAGCGCGTCCTGTAGAAACCTGAAGCTGAGACCACGGACGCCGCGCTGCTCATCTCTACTTTTACAGAGAGAGTGGACACTGACGCAATGCACAGGTCTGCCATCAGGCAACTGCCACCGGGCACCGGGCACCGGGCACCGGCCGTACGCCAGGCAGCCTCGACACACTACCGTCCCACCGGGAAAAGTCCCACT
>NC_045739.1:21327746-21327853 GCF_008692095.1 Etheostoma spectabile | reverse complement strand
GTGCCAGTGCAACCATTCCTAACCATCTAAACAGCTGTAGTAGGGTTTAAATCCAACTCGCGACAACATTAGTGACAAGTAGGCTAATGGATGTTAATAAAAATAAA
>NC_045739.1:21327661-21327736 GCF_008692095.1 Etheostoma spectabile | reverse complement strand
ACATGCAGAAGACAACGGAATAACTGTTAAACACTGATTTGACACATGACACTCCAGGATTAATCTTAGCCTGGC
>NC_045739.1:21327566-21327651 GCF_008692095.1 Etheostoma spectabile | reverse complement strand
CTCTGGACCAGGCTAGCCGCAAAGAATAAATCTTCATAAATCTCCATGGTTACTTGGCTGGGTTTAATTCAATCTGGTTTTGTGC
>NC_045739.1:21319905-21327556 GCF_008692095.1 Etheostoma spectabile | reverse complement strand
TCAAAGCTAAATTCATCCAGGATAACTTGAATATCCCGGCTTAATCCCTTAATTTTTTTAAAATTTAAATTAAAAAAAAATTAAGGGAAACCAGGATAATCTCTTATCCTGGTTTCGTGCAACAGGCCCCAGGTGTCTCAATGGCGCGATCACTTTCTTCTGCCGCAAGATAGCAATACGCCAAGAATGCGCCTGAACACCCCTCCCTGTAAGACCAGCACGCCCATGGGCGCAAAAATTGGTGCAGGTGCATTTACTATTTAAACAACTCGGGCGCTGGACAGGAAATTAATAACTGCCTCGGTATTAAAATACCAAAGACAGATGCAAATTAGGGTGCAAGATAGGTCCCCTCGTCAGTACATAGCTAGAAATTTAAGTTTTTCTGTATAATTTCACTTGAAACTGTTTACCACATTATTGATGCTTATTTATGATTATAAATATTTTGTAAAAGCACCAATTGTCAACCCAACAATATCTTTGCAATTTTGATACCTATGTATTTGGTCGAGAATATTGTGATATCTGATTATCTCCATATGGCCCAGCCCTATAGACAGGGTATCCTCCTTGTAAAAGATCCAGTCATATGTGAGCAGTGGTCAGTCACATGGTGAAAAAAAGTCCCCATGGCAGAAAGTCGTTCTGTGTGAATTGTACAGCCAACTGACGACTTTAAAAGTTTTGTTGTGGCAACTAAGCTTAAGGTGTTTCCCTTCTCAGTTGAAGGAAAACCGCCATGAGTGGCAGTGGAATCTGCTAATATCTCACTGTTTATGTTTACAACAGGCCTTGTTCTCCCACTGTGCACGTCTCAACTCATCTTCCCTCGTTTTGTTGTCATCCGACCACCCAAAACTCTGCAACCTGACCTACTTCAGGATTTCCCCCTTTTTTCCTCTCCCCTTCTCTTGCTTTTTAATTTCAGAGTGATGCTGCTGCATCTCTAGAGCAGTAGGCTGCTGTGTTCTCAGAAAACTTCAGATACGATGGTACAGGGTGCTACAGGCTTCACTCTCTCTCCTCTCTGCAGGAAGGCAAATCACTCAATATTGCTGCAGGGCGAGGCGGTTCAAATGAATTAAATAATAAAAGCTTGCCCATCAGTGTGAGTTAGTTTCCATTGTACACAGAAATGGTGTCATGGGTTATGTATAATGTGAATATCTATCATATTCTTGAATTCAGATGAGTATTTTCATCATCATCTTGCTCCACACAGAAATGCTGGGTTACATATATTCATTGTAAGAATTGTAAAATTCACAGCTGCAGGATGAGGACACTGTACCCTCCAACTCTAGGGATTTGAAGAGGAAGTTAAATTCACCCAGCATCCCTCCTGTTCCAATTAAACCAGTCAAGTGTGTGTGTGTGTGTGTGTGTATGTGTGTGTGAACTACGACCTTAACCCAGTTGTAGATTAAAACTCAAGGCTGGTGTTATTAAACCAACAGATGGACAGGCTGCATCAAATCTAAAATGCTTCTGGACATCAGATGGTCATAATGGGACACAGGGACACAGCCCGCTAGTTTTCTGCATTTAGCATTAGTGAAGCTAAACCATAGCCTAGTGTACTGAGAACAATAGAGCAAGTGGCCAGACAGTACCTTTTAGAACCGCCCCCTACTGGAGTAAAAGGCACGGTGTGTCATACAAGAAATTTGAATAGATGATTACTGACTGAATAATTAACTTTTACCTATGACAAACCTATATACGAACATACTTCTTTTTTATGCTGAAGCCCAATATTCAGCTAGGTTGTAGTACATCTGCAATGTAACGTTGTAATCCTTAATATTTCTGTCCTGGTTGTTTTGGTGACACCTGTGGTTACAATGCTAGGAGCAGTTTAATACTACAGCAATATTTAATAGGGATGGGCAGTATATCAATATTATATTGATATCATGATATGAGACTAGATATTGTCTTAGATTTTGGATAGCGTAAAATTGTTATATGTGTGTTGTCTTTTCTGGTTTTAAAAGGCTGCATTAGAGTAAATTGATGTCTTTTTCTGAACTTTCCAGACTTTTCAAGCTATTCTATTATTTGCCTTTACACACATAGGACCCTGTCTTGCACCCAGCGCAATTGAATTTGTACACCGACACATGTATCATTCCTATTTTGCACCCAACGCACAGCAGACGTTTTCCTCCACAGACTCACTTTGGTAAATTAGGGAATAAACTTGCGCTCCCGGGGGCGGTTCAGCAAAAAGAAAAGGCGTGTTCCGCCGCAAATGTCCCCTAGTGCTATTTTGCAGTTTCAGCAAACAGTTCCGCCACAGACAGGGAAAACCTAGTATTTATTCAGATGCTGTGTTAAGGGCACATGCTTCACCGTGCATGTACTTTTCTTCTCTCATCTCACTGACCCAGCAGTTGCCATTTCTCCAAACCATACATAAATACAAGATAAAATATGACCATGTTTTACAAAACATTTCCATGAATTGTGGATGTGTTGATGACACACAGTAAATGCGGATCTATTAGAGGACTTAAGGCAATGTGATGTTGAACTGCATGCAGAAGAAGTGCATCGTCTATAGTGAAGTAATCTCTGTCTAATGTTAGAATACATTGCAAAAATATCCCCATGCACTCAAACCTCGTGATTCAGTGAAAGTGAGCCCAAAACATCAGGAAGTCTGTATTTGTGACATTTCTTAATTTACATTTTGTCAAAAAGAAAAGTCAATAGGAAACGTCGGTCTCCTTGGCTGTGAACCGCTCCTGGCCTGGGTCCATGGATGTAATAAGAGCGTGCGCCTAGCAAATCCACCATTATAATAGCAATCCGCCATGGAACAGGCACGCCTGCTTTTAAATGATTGGTTTAAAAAAATCTTGTTGTGTAGATAACATTTTGTCAAAGCATTAATTGTCAACCCTACAAGATCGTCGCAACATTAACATTGAGGTATTTGGTTAAGAATGTCAAGATATTTGATTTTATCCATGTTGCCATCCATGTATACTGAGTATATGTGTGTGTGTGTGTGTGTGTGTGTGTGTGTGTGTGTGTGTGTGTGTAGTATGTATGATGTATGTATGTATGTATGTTGTATGTATGTATGTAGTCATGTAGTCTGTATGTATTATCTATATATATATATATATATATATATATATATATATATATATATATGTATACGTATATATGTATATATATACATATATGTATATATATATGGATGGATACATGTTGATAACTGGATTACAAAATTACCTAGCATATTTGCCAAAAGCAGTGAATCAATAATAATGAATCAATAATACATAAATACCTTACACATGTTTTCCAGTTTAAGCTTATTATAATAAAATAGTAACATATTCGAAGACATAGTTTATGTTGAAATGTAGTCATTTTTTACAATGTGGATGAATACATTTTTCACTAAATCCTCAATTTCCTCCCCATGGAGAACATTTTGCCAAATGAAAGTTATTTTGCCAAAATTACTTATTTCACTGTAAAGGACAATTAGCTCCAGTATTAGCTTAGTTGAAGGCAGTATCAGTGGTACATTAGCACAAATGGACTCAGCTGGTGCAGGGTCTCCTCAGACTGTGGCCTCTGGGTAATAATTAGAACAGTTAGATGTTGCTGTAGTTTGGGAAAGGTCATGTTGTTAGTGCAGGTTGACAGCACTGGTGGAGACAGTACTGACGGGGAAATTGTCAGCTTACACACACAAAGGAGACTGGGTTAACAAGAGTGGAGTTGTTGAAAGTCATAGAGTCAGGGAGTGTAAGTTGATGGGTGCATGTTTAACAAATGACCGCCACTTGTTAAAAATGTCTGTTTGCATAACTGAAAAAGAGAGGAACTAGTACAACGCTGGATATAAAAAATGTACACATTATTGTAGGGCTGCCCTATGTGAGTAAAATTTCTAATTGTGATTCTTTTGACTATTGCAATTGCGAATTAATTCACAATACTGGAGGGAATTATCATTTATGTATCAATGTTCTCATTTTCATTTAAAAATATTAAAATTAATTTAAAAATTAAAGTGCAAAACGTGATAAATTGACTGTAATAAATCCAGAAATTACCACAATATGTAATCAGATATTAAGGAAACATGCTGTGTTGACTACGTACTTACTTTTCTGACAAAAAAAGCCAGTATTTTCTCCTTTTGAAATTTCCGTGACGGAATGTCTTTGTGTTGTTATCGACTGCCTATTTTGACAGTCCAGCTGGGTTGCCAGACAGACCTGTAAAAACACAAACCCAGCGCCCTACAGCTGTAGTACAGCCAGAGAATGTCTAACAAGGGGAGAACTTTACTCTATGGAAACTTCTGGGTTGGTGCAATGGGGTTTAATAGGGAGTAAGATAGGGAGTGAACATGCTCTACAGATTCTACCTGACCTAAAAAACCTTGGCAGGTTTCTAAACAATTGCATGACCAGAGACATAACAAAACCGGGTCAATATTGGAGATGTATTTGAAAGATAGACAGCTTAGAGCCCAAAAGGACGCCTAGTTGGCTAATTTCCTCCTGAACTGGTTAGCATTGAGCTATAGGCTAATTTATCATGGCTATAAAGGACGGGCATTGTCAGTCATTCTAACATTCATGTACTCACATTGAACTATATAGAGTACCCAAGTTAGTTATTTGCAAAAGCAATTGAGACACAGCCGGTAAAGGGATCCCGACTGGTTCTGGCTAACGCCGCCATGCTAACACACGATAACTGCTAACGTCAGCGGAGGACCAAGCAAGCGTGGCACGGCCCCAAACTGTGACAAACCTACGACAGAAACCGTAAGTTTGACTTGCTCATAATGAATCCATGCAATGTAACTTTGGCATAGTATTTGTTCAAGCAGACAAACTGACCAACACATAAATAATAAATGAGCGATACTTGGCGCCTGTGTATCGATACAGTGTTGCCATTGAAAATATTGTGATACTATGCTGTATCGATAGAATATAGTTTACCGAATAAAGCCAGTTTTTACTAAATGCTGATGCTCTTACTACAAGCCGGCACATATGAGTAGAGTAAACTATTTAATTTAATTTTTATGTCAAATTTATATCATTTTTGTATACACTTATATTCCTGGATCTTGATGGGGTCGGCGCCCCAGTGCCCTCTATTGACAAGCCACCACGGCTAACAAGTAAGGGAGACATGTAATTTCATTTTAGTTTCTAGTTTTTGTAGCAGCTATTATCCATCAGCTGTTACAGGGACGGCGAAAAAGAAAAAGAAAGCCGAACAAAGAGGATTACATCTAGAAGATTAAATGTTGCAGATTAAAGTGAAAGAAGCAACACAATACTAACATATATATGTCTGTGGGATCACACGACACTGGTGACGCGGTTGCTTATCAGTTTGTGTTTTGCTGCATGAAAACATTGAGGCTATCTCCGTGGTGACGGTTAGTGGAGCAACTGATTGGACAGTTAACCTCAGGGGCATCTTTGCAGACTGGGCCTGCTGTTCCTCTTAGTGGGACTGATGGGGAATGTGCGGCGGAGAGAAACACTTTCATTTAGTCTGCCCGGCCGACAGCGTGCGTTGGCGTAATTCCCATGCAAACACATTTTCCCTTTCCTCTTTTGTGCCTCGCTGAGTGTGACCATCTTCTCCCTCTACTTTCTCACCAGCACTTTTTTTATTTTTATTTGGTCACATCTTTGACTAGCTGTTTCTTTGTATTTTTTTAGTCCAACTTCCTTTATCTTTTTCTCTTTCATGCAAATTGCAACTACTTTGCATTTTGCGTTCAGTCGTTCTCTGATACTTCTCTTTCTCTTCTGTCTGCTTTGAACATCGGCTCCGCTCTTGCTCTTTTTTTGATGATAATATGACTCAGCTGAATGTGCGCATGTGTTTCTATACTATCCGTGTGTGTGCATTTGTATCTCTCTCAGTGTATGTGTGCGCACACTGACACACTCCCGATTGTTTCACGCTTGTTCCCCTGATCTGTATTGAAATTCACCGCCCCGTGTTTACAGTCACTGGTTTCAGTATTAAATCCCCGTCTAGTGGTGACTCAAGCTTTATTGAGAATGGGATGACTGAACCAGAACCCATTCACATTTCAATATGCAGCACTGTATCTCAGAAGGTTCTACAAGGACAGACCTTTTCTATTTGAAGTGCCCTACTGCTCATATTGGCTGGTAAAGGATGACACGCTGCCTGCTTTTTTCCTGTGCCATTGATGGCCTATTTTTTTAAGTGGATAAAATAATAGTTTGTAGCCATTTACTAACTGATGAATCGCCACACTCAAGAAATTACAAGTATAATCAATAAAGATATTGATTTTCACTTGTAGATAGAGTATATCCTTAATTCACTTAATTCTGCCGATTAGGGATGTTAATGATGTTAATGATGACAGATGTTTGTAGCATCTGCTTTCTTTTTGTTGACATTTTAAACTCTGGTTGATTTATGAGGATTTATGATGCTTAACTGCTCCTCAGATCTCTGCAGGGTAAATCCAGACAGCTAGCTGGACAGTCTGTCCAATCGGAGTTTCTGTTGCACGACTAAAACAACCTTTGAACTTGCATGTTCCACCAAAACTAGTTTCTTCCCGAGACTATCTTGCAGTGACACCGTGGTTCTGCCTCTGCGCTTAACACCGCTCACACCGATCGTGATTGGTTTTCAAGACATAATAAAAACAATAAACCGTTTTTCTCCCATCCTAAAATGATGTGTGGACTAGCCAGGGTCTGGCAATGCAAGACTGTAATCCTGTTGACGAGCCTTGATGAAAATGATGGTCAAGCATCATACAGTGGAGGCCCATTTCCTCAGGCTTGTAGGTAATTATGATAATTAAACTCAATTTTGTGACACTAAATTCGATTGCTGCAAAATGGGGTGTTTGTCAAAGGCGATACAATCAACATACTTGCTATTTAAAAATCCCCATCTAGTTGCATTACCTTAAAATGGTGACAGGGAAATAAAAGATGGTTGTATATTGTGCAACAGTGTCTGTTGCAGTGTTAATTTTTCGAGCAAGAATATGCCAACCCTTTGCAAACAAATAACTCTCCTTCCCTTCCTAAAAGAGATCTACAAAGATCTAAAATTGCTCTTCGGAAACTTGTGGATTTACTGTATAATCATTCTGTCAATCAGTAGTGCAAGGGTATATTTATAAGTCTGCACTTAAATGTATGTGTACTGATGTAATGTGATATACCTGGCAAGAGAGTATAATTACTATTCTATATAAAACCTCTGATCTGCTTAATTTCTCTCATCAATAAAATTGACCATTAAAAGTGCAATTAGGAAAATATTTATAGCTGCTTCAGCGGTCTGTAACTCTGTAGGTGACATTTTGTAAGTATAAAGCAATGGGGCACTTGGTCTGGGATGGAGGAGCCACCTGCTACATTGGAGTAAAGTAATGTTTCAGGAAATTGGCTTTCTAAATTCCCACCAATGTTCTTCCTCACCCTTTTAAATAGCCAGTTTGACACTGTTCTTGAGTTGTACCGACACTTTTTATTATAAGGATATATTAAATTACAGTTACAGAGACGGCGAAAGTACTCACTTTCCGTACTTAAGTAGAATTACAGATACTTGTGTTAAAAAATACTCTGGTAAAAGTAGA
>NC_045739.1:21316737-21319895 GCF_008692095.1 Etheostoma spectabile | reverse complement strand
TTTAACTTCTTTACTCAAGTAAAAGTAACAAAGTACATGCTTGGAAATGTACTTAAAGTATAAAAGTAAAAGTAGCCTTGTGACCATTTTATATGCAAAGCTACCTGGACCACACAAATGTTACCTGAGTGCACGCTGAGAAACTTTAGTGGACATGGAAAAAAGAATTCACAAATCCAGTTTCTTTTTTTTAATCAGACCTACCTGTATGTGTTTGTGCTTAAATACGGCTTTTGGAAAGAAAATAAAGGATTAAATATGAATTACTAAACAGACATTAATTGAGAAGCTCCCCCAGCACATTGGCCAGGAGTCATTCTTGTTGCGTACATCTCTCTCAGATAAGGTCGAGGATGATTGGGAATGTCTTGCTGCTTGTCTGCCTGTTTTCTTCATTTTCAATCATGTCGCCATCCATACTACGTGCTAACGTTAGCGGCATCAAGCTGCACTGATTTGCCGGAAATGAATGCAGAATGCCACCGTATCTGTCGAGTCGTCTTAGTGGTGCGTCAAGTGTAACAAACAGTATATTCCCATCCAGTTAGATTGAATTCGGTATTAAAATAATAATCGTTACAATAATAATGGTAACGCCAGTGAAATTATTGTGTTAGTGAGGATTAGATCAGGACTGTATTTAAAGCTGATTCTGGTTTCCCTCTTTGCCCCAGGTGTCTCTGTTAACACACGGACGGAAAGAATTTCTCTCTTTTGATGTTTTATTACAATCAAGCAACGTGCAACCTAGCTATCAGGTGAAGATCACAAACAACAAAATCACTAGCTAACTAACTTACTTTAAATGTGCAAGAACTATTAACCAATACAACAGGCTTAAATGAACTGAAAACATAAGTTATACGACTTACAGTTCTCAAGGACGCACACACACAATCTCAACGGATTATCCTCCGGACAGCTAGTCTCTTTTTCTTTTCTCTCACTTTTTTTTCTCCGTGTGGTGCACGCCCGCTCGCAGTGTGAGACTACTTCGTTACTTCCCATCTCTGATCCGTTCCATCAGTCAGCCGTCATGATATGTTGAACAGAAACTGGAAGATGACAGTAAAACAGCTGAGAAATAGAAAAAGGGAAATCTCAAGGGAGAAATGAACCAAGAGAGGAGGATTTGGAAGTGAGGGAACCAGAACACAACACACATCAGATTTAAATTATGAATGACAAGCAGCATCAAACTTTCAGTGTGGTTCTGGGAGGCAGCACGCAGCAGGGATGGAGGAGGAGAGGAGAGGGAACAGTAGAGGGCACAGTGAAAAAGCTCCCTTGAACTATTTTGGGTGGACTTGGATTTCAGCGTATTGTTCTACGCATTAGAAAACAGCCTCCACTGCGAAATAGCCGGGAAGAAATCAAAGACGTGTTCACAGCAGAGTATCGCTGTGATTATGCGCCTGTCTCGACGCACTTCACAGTCTGCATGGTGAGGCTCTCTAGCTCTGAGTTGTGCAAAATGAAATATAAACATACTTGACCTTTTTGTTGCACAAAATGTCTCAAGAGGTTGGCACACATCTTACTCAGAGATGAGATCTGTACATGTATCAGCTGACAAGTCAATTGACTTTAGTGTTCTAACTCTATGTAAGATATTTCAGTATAGGTATTACATATAATGCTTCTCTATTAACCACATCTTAGACACTGCAGCTACAAAGATTTTGCATATTAGTGGTACTAACATTGGTTGAACATAATTGGAGGTAACATTATAATCAGTGTTCTGTATGTATCTGAGGGCAATCTTTAATGTGTTCTTACCCGAGGCAGATAATATAAGTTTCGCTCAGCATATAACAGGAGCAATGTCATTAACGCATGGAGAGATGCCCGACAATACAACAAACCATTGTTATGTGCTGTTTTTTTTTTCTCTTAAAGTGCCCATATTATGCTCATTATCAGATTCATAATTGTATTTTGAGGTTGTACCAAAATAGGTTTACATTGTTTCATTTTCAAAAAACACCAGATTTTTGTTGCTGCAGATCCTGTTTTCATCTCTGTTTTAGCTACAGACTGAGACATCTCACTTCTATACCATCTTTGTTGGGAGTCACACATGCGCAATAGCTAGGTAAGATCACATCAGCTAGATAAGTCTTTTCTCCGACTTTGGTCATTACAAGGCAGGATTAGCTGGGAGACTTCTTCTAAACCAGGGACACTTGTAGAATACCTGCAGAACAAGGACATGGAAGTAGTTCTTTTGTAGATTAGGGTGAACTGTAGTGTGTTGTAGCATAAGGTGACCAGATTTCTCAGACAAAATCCGGGGACATTTTCAGCTCAGAAGCGTATTTACCTACAAAACAAGTAATGTTTTTATTTTTGTAAAACTTAAAACGGGGACACTAGAGCTGTTCTTGTTAGGGGCTGAGCCCCCCCCCCCCCCAGGTCTGATCCTAGACCCACCCCTGCTGCTACTTCCTACTCCACTACACCTCAAGATAGAAAGTCCTAATATTTCAAGATAAAAAAAATCCATCCTTATACTTCAAGATAAAAAGTCTTAATATTTCAAGATAAAAAGTCCTAATATTTCAAGATAGAACGTCTCAATATTTCATAATGTTGTAATGTTTACTGAACTACTGACAGCTTTTGCTTTACTGCTCAAGGCTTGTTTCTGCAACAGCTCATTGAGAATCAGATACAACAAAAACTACTGAGGACATATTTTCCTTTGACATTGATGCAGTATTAAACGAGATCGCTGCAATGTAAGTTAATAGGATAATTGTCCAGCTTGTATTTACGTTCATAAAAGTGCTCGTTTAGCTGCTGACAGACTCAGATTAATATTCTAAGTGTCTGACAACATTATGGAAAGGATTTCTAAGGAGGTCGACCTTTCTGTTAAAGATTAAGATCCTTTTTAAAACATAAAAGTCCGCAAAATTGCGTTCGCTAAACCCACCAGACTCCATGTAAATAATCAGTGATTTTAGCATCGTAAAACACGGCTTTCTAAAACATCTCTGAGCACCGCTGGCTCTGGCTGCCTGGAGCCTGCGTGTGTTGGGTGTGCGACTATCGGCTACGTTTTGTTAGTTTTTTCTTTCTTTCATTCCAATTTTGTGTCTTTCAGTCACACTGAAAAAACCGGGGACATTTCCGGGGACAGATCCAGCCGG
>NC_045739.1:21308223-21316727 GCF_008692095.1 Etheostoma spectabile | reverse complement strand
CCAAAATCGGGGACTGTCCCCGGAAACCGGGGACGTCTGGTCACCCTATTGTAGCAGTGTTTTGCCATTGAGAATGAGCTAGCATGTGCTACGGCTAGCCACCTTGTCTCGGCTAGTGACGTAGAAAGCTGTGCAGATTCTGAACAGCTCACCCGGAGACTGAAGGCAGAGGACATTCAGAAACTCGTATGTCAGTCAAAACAGTATGGGTAGTTTTTTTTTACATGTGTGTGGAAGCACCAGAGACACAAATTAACATCCCAAATCCCAGAAAAAGTGATTTTTTTTTTTCATAATATGGGCACTTTATATACAGGGCAAGCCTAGCTATTATATTATCGTAGATGAGAAGTGTCACTCATCCTCCTTTTCTTGTTGCTGTCATTGGGTGTCATGTTTGAATGAGTGAGGACCAACACGTAATTTGTAAACTAATCTGAACACAACCCATGCCTAATCCTGATTTAATCCCTTAATTAGGCCTGCATGATTAATCGTTATCAAATCTCAATCTCGATTCACCCTGTTCATGATTTAATAACTTTTAATTTATTTCATTTATTTTTTAATTTCTTTAAAAAAAAAGTAATGACTTTGATTCTCATTTAATTGTACAAGCCGATTGCATCACAAATGCTTCTACTTTCCTCTGTGAGTTTTAAACAGACGGTAAAAAGCGCTGCAATGCTCTTCCTTCTCTTCATTGAACGTTTCCAGGCTTGTGGTGATGCACAATGTGCTACAGGTGCCACAAAATGGCAGAGAATTGTGATATCAATTCTAAGCTAAAGAAATTGTGATTCATATTTTTCCCCGAATCGTGCAGGCCTACCCTTAATAGTTCCACCCATTTCACAGCTCCATTGTGACATGGTGAAATCTACTTTTTTTTTTTAGGTTAGGCTTCTCAGGATAAAAACTAAAATCAAAGCACAGAGCGGAGTGGTAGCGAAGGGCAAACCAAGAAAATCTAAAGACATACACTGGATATATATGCTTGCTAAATTGGAAACTTTGCTAACTAATAACTTGAAGTCAATATTTTTTATGAAACGGCGTCATGCAACAATCCTATTTTACTGTTGAAGATGCAGCTCTCATCTGTACTGCTGTGAGAATGATTTGCATATCTTTAATATACAAATCTTGTTCTTTTGTTTTCTTTATTGATTTCAACTGACAAGCCACCGCTCCCTCAAGTACAAATACCAGCTGATACCTTTGAAATGAGATTTTGTTATTGACATTCTGCACTAATTGTCAGTGGGGCTGGGGGGTGTGGGGGGGCATGAGTGACAATGCATGTGCTGCATTTGTCATTCAAAGTCTGAATGTAGCTGCCTTTTACAGCATCCACAGTGTTATTTATGCATTTACTTACTCAGTGATTGATATTCACATCATTCACAAGGCATTAATTAAAGATTCACCTTGATTCCCATTAGAATGTGAGGAAATTCAATTGAGAACATGACCGGGGTAAAGATGCCAATCAAATCACTGGGAGCATTTCTTACCAGCGTTTAGATTTTTAGCAATTATAATCCATCATTATCTCAGCATCAGGGTAATCTCTGTCATTCTTTCCCCCAAGAACCTTTTTGTTATCTTCCTCCTCATCGTCTGCACAGCTTCATCCACCATTACTTATTCATGAAATGCTACATAAACATCTAATATGACTAAAAGACAGTAAAAGCACATTTTTACATCAACATGAGACACTGCAATTTTCATTGCCCCTGTCCCAGATTTACTCGAAGAGAATTCACTTGTTTTAGAGTGTGATCTCATCACCTCATCGGCTAAGTTAAATTGTCTTCTTTAAAATGTCCAAATTAGCAGAAAAGATCTCTCTCGCTCTGAGCCATTCCCACGATGTGAATATGCAATTAAAGCAAATGAATGTTGTTAGCATTTTTCACAACAGATTAAAGAGACTGCTGACATAATTGGAGACTAAAAAACACTCATGATGGGTTTGAATGTAAGAGACATTAGGGGCAGAAAAATAGATGTTTTTCTTTCTGTTGGTGGAATTGCAAAGATCTCCAAATGCTACGCATCATTGATGTCTGTTTTGTCTCAATAGCAGTCAGCTGCTTTTGCCTCAGTAAGTGCAATCCATTTGGTTGATTGTTATTTAAATTAAATGGCAAAAACACAGTGCCAAACAGGTGTTACTCCTTGGCTACCAACCATCTCCATGGTTATTGTATTGTTCTGTCAGTTGTTCGACAAAAGCAGTTAAACATTTTTTTTTTTACTTGAAAGCCGACACCACAGGTGTCATTTGTGTGTTTGAAAAGTGCAGCTTTTTTGTTACTGCCATGATTTATTGTAGCAGAGCTTAACATTTGACCTTACTTTCATGGTGTTAAAGAAGAAACTGAAGTTTTTTTTACCAAGCGGAAAACCTCCGGTGACATTAAAAGATGCTTGTCAACTCTTTTAAATCATTATTGAGTTCCAAATGATGTTTATGCAAAGTCGCTGTTTCAAAAGCTACAGGGACCTGGTCCTTATTGTAAAATAAGCTGTTTAAGTACAGTTGATTCATAGCTTGTTGGTGATTATTGTGCACTAAGTAATCAGTCTATAGGCCTATGTTAGCGCTCAAATGTTTGTATTGACAATGGGATTCCGTCTACACCTGGATACATTTAGTTTGAATAGTTTGAACACTCAGTGGTGACTGCCAGATTTGTTCTTCTAATCTCCCAGATGATGTTGCTAGTATTTGACGTATTTATTACTTTATAAATCAGCAGTTTCAGCTATCAGTTGCATCAGCCTAATGACTTTTGTAGACAAATACTGTAAGTATCCCCAGGAGGCTTTTTGGCAGTATAGCACTGATGTTCCTGTTGTCTCATGGGAGAACTCCCGGCAGATGATTACAGTGAATTTCCTATGTTAGTAGAGACCCTTGGGCCAACGTGTACATAGTCCCTCCCAACAATTATGCTTTATTTCAGTAAGCTAGTCCCTGGATAACAGTAAAAGTCCTATTTTGGTTCTACGCTAAAAAAAAGACTTGGGAGTGCCTGCTGTAGTCTATGGAGACGTCACTCTGTGACTCTGTAGACTCTTGTTAATTTGATGTTCTTAACAGATGCTTAAGGTAATGTTTTTACATACTCTGATCAGTTGTGCATCTGAAAATCAATGAGCCTATCTTCCACCCTCATTTCACGCACAAAACAGAATACCTTTGTGACTGTATCAGATGTTGATGAAGTGGCTTTTTGGTATCTCAGGCTAATTTACTCATAATTAGCCGTCAGACAGATTAGGGTCCCACAGTGTTTGGATTATATCGAGCCTTTATACATTCATCAGCCCATTATTCTATTCCCATGGTAGTGTGGTGCACTTGATTCTATAGGCCTTTTTGGGCATTTACAGATTTCTGAAGTGTTCATTGAATGTAAGGCTTCTGTTGGCAAGATTTGGATATTCAGGGTCCAAGTGGGACTCCTTTTCACCTCTAGAGTATCATGGTGCAGACTGTAGCCTCTTTCACACATGCACCTTGAGACCTCTAAAAATAGCGAGGATTTTGAAACCTAAAGCCGGGGTCTGGGGTCCTCCACAATAAACATCTATTTTGTGTCGTGCATTCTGGTGACTTTTAAAGAATGAAAATAACAAAATGATAAGTATACTACAACAACCTTTTTATGTCAAATACTTTTAATTTCGTTTTTGGTGCATGTCCCTGGTTCAGCAGAGTACCAGGAGGAGGAAGGGAAGCCAGGCTGTAGGCTATGTGCATGCCAGGGACCCAGAGCCATCTTTCCTCACTGGCCCACAAACCTTTGGGTCCTGGATGCCTAAGCATTGAGGAACGGAAGGCTCATGGTCTCGGGTAGATAGCTGGGTACCCTGCCACGGCGGAGGAAGGCAAGCTGAGTCCCTCCGACCCCCGAGGCACCCTGCTAGAGAACATATGCATGCGTAAAGGCTGTCAGCCCAGAGACGAGTTGTCCAGCAGCAGCCGCGCCAAACTCATAATGGCCCGATGGGGAAGTGTCAACAGGGGGGAAACCATAGAGATGTTGGGCTTATACACACTGTACGATGCCAGAAACCTGCTCTGGTTCGTTGGAATTTCTTTAAACCAATCACAATTGTCTTGAGCAGTGCTAAGCGCGGGACGCAGGTACAGGTACAAAATAGCCTCGGGAAGGAACTTTTGGTTTTGGTGGAGCCTGTGCATGTGAGCTCTGGAATTAAAATGGCTGCCGAGTGTTTGATGAGAACTATACTAAAAAACACAAAGAAAGCAGAAGGTGAGGGACATATGGCCAAGGATGAGGTACGTCCGGCTGTCCTGTTGTGTGCTTCATGTGTGAAAGCGCAACTTTGGACAAATTATATTGAATTGATGGACTTCTACTGTTTATACTGTATGTACACCACTGCCAATGACGCTATACAAAAAAAGACCTAATCATGCATTAAGTTGGTCATTTTGTAAAACGGTTTCATTTGATAGATTTGAACATTTACACATTTTCTAGGTACAATTTAACTTCAGGATCTCTAAAGAGTGATACAGCAGTAAATATTCTCCATTTTTCCCTTCCACTAGGAGGTTGATTCCCTGCACTGTGCAGTTATTGTCAGCATGTGTTGCTAGTAGGGACAGAGCACCCCAGGGCGTCTTGGTCACATCTGCCATTCACGCTCTAACACGGCACCATTCACAGCTGATAACCAGAACGTATAATAATCTCTAGCAGCTGAGCACTGGGAGAACGGTGTGTACTCTGCCTGGCATCAGGGGATGATTGTTAATCAAAGTTAAAATCCAGGACATCCTTTTCATATGCTTGTATAAAGTTGTTGTGTTGCCACTGTATCTTACACACTTTTTACACTTACACAAACTATACGGCTTGCAGTTGTTTAATTTTTGGCCTGAAAATCTAGCCACACAGCGCTCCTCTTCCTCTCTGCCAATCTTCTGCTCCATCTCCGTCCTGCTTGTGTGCGTGTGGGGCTGGCCGCCGACGGTCCTGGCGGCTCGCTTGTTTGTTTGTTGCTGAGTCACATGATGGTACAACATCAAATCACATGAAGGGGGAGGAGGAAAAAAGTGTGCCTGTTCTGCGATGTGACAAGAGCGGCACTTTAAACTGCAGCAGTGCATACTGGAGAGAAAGTGAAACTAAAGTAATGATCCCATTACACTGGTATTGATCAATATCGATACCAACCATGGTATCAATATATTCGATATTTGGAGCAAATCCGCCCACCATTACCCAAGACTAAAAGAAGTGTACACTCCTGTTGTTGGAAACCAACAAACAAAAACAAATTTAGGAGTGTCAGTAGTCGCATAATATAATAATAAAGCAGAGAATTGCCTGCTCAAGACATGAATTTTTCTACTAAAGCTACTGAACTGTATAAGTTACAGAGTGAAAAAGTGTCTATACAGATCCTTCATTAATATGTAAATACAGCCACACATACAGTACATACATGCAGGTATGGACATACACCAACCTCTGCTGTCTGTCGTCCCCATTTGTCTTTCCCTGTCACTTGTAGAAGGTCAGTTTGTCCACAGTGCTCAGGCCACTACAGTAATTGGGACAACGAAGAAGAGATCATTAATTACGAATATATAGTTTTTATAAATGTATAGTGTAGAGTGTGAGCTGGAAGATTAGGGACAGCAGAGGAGACTCTGAGGAACACAGAGATATAGGCTATTGTGTCACTTCATTTCACTCCTCTCACCTGCTAAATGTCAATTCTTGTCAGTCCTCAGGTCACAGTGTGCTTGCCTCCTGCTGTGTCTACTGTATGACACACAAACACACACACACACACACACACACACACCACACCCACAACCACACACACACACACACACACACACACACACACACACACACACACACACACACACACACACACACAGCCAGACTTATCATTTCTGTCAACAGTATAATTGTGATTCTGATTACAACATACTGTGATTTGAACGTGGCACTAGCATGTTGATAGCTGACAGGATTACTTTGTATTCTGAGTTAGTCAGAAGCAGACAGAACATGCTATGAAATCAGCCAAGGGATTTGTGACTTCCACATATACTTTACAGATTTTGTTTGACACTAATGTCATCAATCAACACAATTCAAATCACAATTTCAGTATAAAAAAGATAAAACAATCTGCTCTACTAATGGATAATGTGTTTTATATGGATAAGGGAGACTGTCAAAGTTCAGTTGATGAAGTTGCCTTGCAAACTCAAAATCGTGAATTTGTAACTAATTGGGTAGGTACAAGTATGGAACTCATCTCTTTCATATTTTGTAACAGCATGCGTTGCATGGCGGCCACTTGGAGAGCAGTTGGTCAAGGCCGCACCCTCAGCCTCCACCTGCCCCCCCCCCCCCCCCCCCCCCCTCTCCTCCGCAAAAGCTGAAATGGCACATACTAAGGAAAGCTCATTGACTGGCTGTAGTGGCTGTAATTCTGCACCAAAGCTGAATTCTGGGAAAGAGACTTCAGATATGGTATTATGGGACCGCTAAGGCAATTATAAAAGCACCATGTCATGGGACATTTAAGATTTGTCATTCTAGATCTTAATTTATACTCCAAGCCCTCGTCTAACCCTGTGTTGTCTTTTTTTTTCCAGGCTGGAACCCACCGAGGGGCCCTCATCCTCTCCGAAGCGACCACGAAGCTACGAGACACACAGTTCACAAGGCCCCAGCGTCTCACAGCGAGTCACAGAACAACGCTCCAGGATTTGAAATTCTAGTTTAATTAAGGGAAGATTTTTTTCTTCTTTTTTTTAATACAAGAAGGTCTTGCAGTCATTACACTCCTGTAGAGTTTTCATCTAAAGACGTTGGTTCATTTATAAAAGTTTTTTTTTTCCCCTGTGGGCTTTATCACCAGGGTGCAAATAGAACTGCCGAGCTGCAGCTGAAGGGGAATTTTAGCCCTAATTAATTCTCTTTTGGTTTAAAGGTATACAAGTCTCTGCCATAAAGGCTTTCATTTGGATTATCAGGGCACTAGTGAAGGTCAGTGTTTAACTCTCTCTCCTCTCGGGTCTTTGATCCAGTGCCACCTCCTCCTTCACTCCTGACTTTGAGGTTTTTGTGGGATTAAACATTAAGCCCTAGGACACCCTCTTCAAGCTTTTTTTTGTTGACCAGGGATATACTCAAGCCAAAATTTAACCAAAATAACCTCCCAGCAGGATGCAGTGAAGGAGAAAGGAATAGAGAGAATTGAAGGGCAGATGGCTTCGCTGCTCAAAAACACCAACAGCCAGATGAATAAAACATTTGAATAAAGAGGGAGCTGTGACATCTGGCTGAGGAGTGAGTTAGACACTCTCCTCATTCCCTCGCTCTTTCTTTTTACCCTTTCTGTCCATCTTTCACACACTAGCATCCCTATCTTTGTCACTCCCCTCCTTTTTATTCATTTCTTTTTGGGACGCAGGGGTTCAGGCAGTCACTCAAACAGACAGAAACAAGCTTGTGCCTCTGCTTGTTTCTTTTGCTCTCGCTCAGTTTAGTTCCACCTTTGCAAGCTCCCCTCACTCCATCCTCTGCCCCTTCCTCTTCCTCCTCCCTGGCGTGGTGTGTGATGCGGTGTCCCCTCCTCTCTGTCCTGGAGACATGCCTGTGCAGGAGATGGCGGTGAGTCCTGTCAAGTCCCTGTACTGGGAGCAGTTCCCCCCCATGTCGCAGCGCCGTGTCTACTGCACTCCCGTCTACCACGAAGGCCTGCTCTACGTGCTGGGGGGCTGTAGCGAGACGGGCGCGCCCCTGGATAGCGTTGAGGTCCTGGATGTGGAGAGCCAGACGTGGAGCCAGCTGCCACCGCTGCCCACTGCGCGGGCGGGGGCCTCGGCCGTGGCCTTGGGGGGCCAGGTGATGGTGCTGGGGGGAATGAACCAGCAGCAGACCCCGCTGGCGTCCGTGGAGATGTACCACCCCGACGAGGGCAAATGGGAGACGAAGGCCAGCCTGGGTCAGCCGTCTATGGGAGTCACAGCTGTGGAGAAAGGTAAGAAAGTTGGAATGCTTTTTATACCAAATGTGCGATGTTGTTAATGAAAAGTGCACAGATTACATTTTTTTTACGATTGCTATGACGATTTTTTTCAATACTTTTAAAAACTTTTCTAAACTCTTAACACAGTTAGTACAGACAGCAACGTCTGTCTGTGTAAGCTATACAATTAAGACATTTCTTGTTGCTTTGAAGCAAAATGCAACAAATTTAAAATGCCGGCACGTCTTTTACAAACAAGCTCAACCAAGACCAAAATAATGGATTTTTACTGACAAATTTGCAAGTGCTTTTCCACTGTATGTCAGAACAGACATCAGGTTCTAAACCTAACTTATAGGCTAAAGTCAAAGTGAACAGCTCTTTGTATATTGAAACACAAATATATCCCCTGCATTTTACAGTATTCCATTGTTACTGTAAATGAGAGAAACAGC
>NC_045739.1:21294354-21308213 GCF_008692095.1 Etheostoma spectabile | reverse complement strand
TATGCAAATAGATCAATCACAGCTGATTCCCATGTGGGAAACACTCTCAGGGGTTGGGGTTCTTTCAATTGCATGACCATCTGTTTTTACAGTATTCTTTATATGTTACAGTAACTGAGTGTTGTACTTTAACAGCAAAGATTACTGTAACCAAAGTCCAATTCCTTGTTTGTTTTCACAAACCTTGGCAAATCTGATTCTGATATGCTACAGTAGTACACGCAGTGAAAAGAGAACCTATTTGGGCTGATTTGGTGTGGAAAAGGAACAATAAAGTAAAGATGAACATAAAAAAGTAAGAAAAATTCCTTTACGAGGGAGAGGAAGCACCAGGACAATTCTGTCTGTTTCCTTTTTTTCATAAACCGTACATTTTATAAAGCTACTCTGAGATGGCTCATTCATTTTTATATTGAATTTCTGCAGCAAAAGAAACAAAATGCACGCATTACTAAACCCACCAAAACAAAAGAGTAGAGAGGCTTCAAGTGAAACTGCAGAGTAAAACAATCTATGATCAAAACAATATACCGTCATCTATTGTATAAAGGAAGACCTGACACATATAAAATAATGCGGTTTCTGTTTCCACCTGATGTAAGTGTTTTTATGACATTGGGCTATGACTGACTAAATGCTCCTGTTTTGGAAGAATGATTGGATTTTGGGACATGTTTGCATTGTTTTGGTCGACATAGTGTATTGTTTTAGTTTATTATTGTATTTTGAAAATTAGTGTTGGAGTTTAGTTTACAATGTGTGTCTTTGAAGTTAACCATTTTGCCAGTTGTGTGTTGAGGAGAGTTTAGGAAAATTGTTAAAAGGATTGAAAAAAATTTCATACAGTAGCAATTGTAAAAAAACTAAGTCCGTTGAGCTGATTATGAAAACGACTTGGGCGTGAATGGATCGACTTGGACCGGGTCTGTTCTAGTCTGGGTCAGCTGGTGGATATGTTCTATGACATTTTTGATATTTGCTACTTCACTTGGACACCTGAGGGATACTCATTGGTAAATAAGAGCAGAGTGGAGGAAGAGTTAGCGTTGCACATTTCTGAATTCCCAGAGCTACCTATAATCGGCTTTGTAGGGTATGTAGTGCTTTCTATTACATCTTTCATCCTGTTCTTTACTTTAGCCTAAATAACAGATTGTCCCTGGATTACTTGGCTGATTGTTGGTGTTTTTGAATCTCGAGGTGGGTGCTAGTGATCACAAATATTAGTCATTCGCATAGGCTTAAACATTAGATGTGTACAGTCTTTGTTTGACAAGTGTACTTGATTGTAGTACTGGGAGCACGCTCATACTAGATTTGTCAGTGCAGGACTGTGCCTTTACCCTATGAGTTACTGCCAAAAACTCCATGCATGCTCATTAAGAAGTGATTAGGTTGCTGCTTTGACATTTTTTGTAAGACAAACAAAAACAGCAACAACAAACTCATTCCTCTGAAGTGGGAAAGTTAACTAATTAGCCGTTCATTTTGGGAGAAGCCCCTCCAAGCATTTCAGTGACTGTGAAGCTGCTAAAGTGTATGGAGTGGAAGCTGTTCACTTGTGATTAAAGCTGAGCGCTGCTGGGATTGATTGCTACTTACAAAAATCATGTAGCTGGTGCTTAAAGTAGCATTTTACTTCAGGAAAGTGGGTCTTTTTTTTAAAAAGGTTTTTTTTTTTGCAGTAGAATGGCACAAGCACTTTTGAAAATGGTGTGCCATGGCCAAAAAAGAAACAAGGAGCTGTGGTATTCCCTTTCGCTCAGAAGGTAGAAAACCTACAAGTAGCCTCCCGCTGGAGGGTGTAATGTGAACACATCACAGAATCATTATAGCAGCTGGCTGGTAACAAACACTCTTGTAGCTGAAACATGATTCCTAAAACATTTTAGGCAAGAGAAATGCAGTACACTATAACAGAGTCTTGGTTAATATTTGATCAGCGCGACCTAGTTTTACAGATTCATCTGAGTGTTTACAGCCTCCACTTTTGCAATACGGGAAACAGTATGGCGCCTATTTTTACACAGTCTATGTATGGCGCCCACTTCTGTTTACAAACTCTTGTAGTACTGCCAAAGAGTGCACTAAAATATGTTTCTGAAAACATTTTAAGTTGGAAATAGACAATACAAGAACAGAATATGTGTCTGTATTTGACATGCGCTGTCTAGTTTTACAGTTTAATCTTAGTTTGGTCTGAGATGCAAAGAATGCGAAATCCGTGAGATTTGTGTGCTCATATCTCCGTGCTCTGAGATCTGGGCGCTGGTAAGATGGAGGTAAGTTTACCAAAGTTCATTTACACATACTACTAACAATCTTATGATACAAAGCTGGTTGGTTGATTGATTGATAAAGTATGCCTTTAACTCAGGTTTAGTAAATATTGCAGTGAACAGTCCCAAGATTGTTGTGATGTAAATGGTCATTAGGTTGTGTGTTTGTACTAGTCTACTGTGATATGTCCTTGTGTACTTCAAGCTGAATGTCAAACATAGCTCTTGTAGAAGAGCCAGTCGTCACACAGGCTATCTCCACTCTATAAACATACTGGACGTAATTCTCATTTTCCAAGCGAGTGCAGGCGGTCTGAGGTTGTGTATGTTGGCCCAGAGGGAGGGAGTGCCGTGAGAAAGCTCGGAAGAGGGAAGAGCGGGAGGAAGGAAACAGAAAAATGAAGCGATCACAGGCCATAATAGGGAAAAAGATGCACCATAATGTATGTAGCTGAAGAAAGATTTCAAATATTGTCTTGATAGAAAAAAAGAGCTGACAATGAACAGAGAGAGAACAGAAGTGAGATGCACTTGTTGAAGTTCTTTTTCACTGCAGTTTCCTGTGTTTACATCTCAGGCTGCATGCTGTTGTGTGCCAAAGTGCTTTTGAGACAAAGTGAGGGAATATATCTGTGATATGCATTTTCAATCCATATACTGTACTACACAAAGCAAAAAAAGAAGAAGACGGGTGCTGTTGAGGATAATGCAGATCCCTTGGATTCTTTCAGGATTTATGGGATGTTGTTTTCAGTGCATACCAAGCATTACATGCTGGATTAAAGGGGTATTAAGTAAAATCACAGTCAAGGGATGAAGCTGTAAAACTGACATGCAGACGTAAATTTCAAAAGAGAAGTGATTTGCATTCTCTAAACCCTTCTCCTAAACAACGATGGTCCAGTCCTAGCTTAGTCACTGTAACTAATACTTCTGCGGTAGGGTAAGCTTCAAATGTCGGCGTACCCGGCTAACTGGCTTACTGCTGACAGTGATGGAAAAGCCAGGTTCAGGATGGGAACAGCCACTGTGTGGGAGCTGTCCTGGATGCTACAATGCTATATCACAGGTCAGGCTAACGATAGGGGCTCTGTCCTGCTCTGTGTCAGATTAGAGGAAGTTAACTCTGGCAACCTGGGACAAACTAGTTTCCAGTGATAGCTTAACGTTTGCCAAATAAAACTATTAGTCCTCATCCTCAAAGCCTTTACTCCTTCAATCATAAAAGAGAAATATGAGCAATAAAGCATTCATCCATCCATCCATCCATCTTCATCCGCTTATCCGGAAAGCATTCATTCAACTTTTATTTATCCTCAAGATCATTGGCATGATAGGGGCGACCCTCTTTTTCAATGTCATCAAAGACAAAAACAGAACAACACAGAAAATACAATCATAAAAATATAGAAAGACGACAAAACTTTCTGAATTGGAACATGATTTAATAATTAAATAAAGATAACAAGATAATTGAGTATTGATAATATTGATAGTTGAATAATTAGAAGGGCAATAGGGCTCTGTATGTTTATACTATGTAAAGCAATTACGTTCTACATTTGCAGGTTTAAAACCAGATTTCTAAATTGTCCAAGAGGCACAATTGAGTTGATTTTAGCAAAGTGTTGTAATTTGTCTCAGGAGACGGGGCCACTAAAACTAAAAGAAGTTTTTCCAAGCTGACCGAGCTCGTGGAACATGAAATAAAAGCAAGTCAGCAGAGCGAGTCTGAAATTGGCCCTCTGAGTAACAGAGAAGTTCTGTAAGGTGGGTGGTAGTTTAAATCTAACCTATGTGGCTTGTCCAAACATTACTAGCGTCTAGCATATAGTAAATGGTGGGATAAAACGATGTTGGATCTTACCTTTCTTTATCATACTTTACTGTAACAGGCTAAATGCTTACCCTACGATACAAGAACAATGCTGCTCCTTTCATTGTCATGTCTTCTGCATGGATCAACTGGGTAGAATTTTTGTTTTGTTTCTTGAGTCCAAAAATTGTCAGATTCTGAGTCATAATAACAAAAAACTAAGCCATACAGTATTCTTCTCAGCTACACCCTCATGATATGTTATGTTTAGAGAATGGGGTCCGAAAAAATCTCTATTTATGTTTAACAAAGCGAGCAATGTTTTGTGAAACTGTGCAGTTTGCGGTGCGCTGTAATGAGCATGACAACACATACTTTCAGTTTAGAAACCAGTGCAGCAGAAACGTTGTGCTCTAAAGCCCTGTAGTCAAAACACTTTCCTAAGTGGATGCTGTCACACTCTTAACAAAAAAAACTCCCATTAAAGAAAAGCTTACAGCTCGAGCGCTCATGTTTTCATGTTCAGTGAGTGCTGCAGAAGAGATCCAATGGAGTTCGCAGCTCCAGTGTGAACAGGTAAATATATCGGACATACTTGAGAGAAAGGAGCCCCATGCTATTGGTTTGCAATTATTTGTTTTATACCCACTGTTTCCAGTTGTTTGTGATTATAGAAGCAAGAAGCAAGGTTCAACGATAAGGGTTGCCCGATGGCCGCGGGGGCAAGTAAAACGCCACGTTGGGCAAGTAAATATAACATTCCACTTGCCCATGCAGCATCGTATCATAATCATTTGATTTGGATGTGCTGTTAGCCAATCAAGAATTGAGTAGGCGCCTGATGCTTTGGAGGTTTTTTCCAAATTCTTTACGCTTTTGGTCCATTCATCCTTTAACTTTTTTTTTTTAAAAACAATGTTAGGCATTGTTTTGCATTTTTGTTTTGCATTTTTGACACTTTTTGACTGTATATACGTAATCAACCGTATTTGTTTATTTTTTTGAGTTTGACTTTTTTTGTTCGATATTTTCAGACGTTTTTTTCCCAACGTTTTACTTGTTTTTCAAACGTTTTTTGACTTTTGTCCTCAGAAAAAAATGTGTATAGTTGTCAGTAAAAATTGACTTTGAGCAAATGGACTTTTTTTTTTTTTTTACTTGCTTGACAGAACAAGTGAAAGGAAAAAAAACCTTAGCATTGAACCCTGTAGAAGAGATTTGGTGACACTAAAACACTGTAGCCAGTGTTTATCTAAGAGGATTATGTCCACTGTTTATCTTAAATGTATCTCACCCAATTGTTTATTACTGCAGGGAATTCTGCAGAATTGTTACTATAGAAACAGTGGCCTACAATTGTTCATGTTATTCTCTGATGGCTTCTGATATCTGTGTGACAAATGACTAACAATATGAGCACTGCGTGTGGTGTGTTTATGTGTGTGTACCGCATGTGTGGCAGCCTGATTGCTGTCTGCTGGTTGATAGTTGTTGGCCACCAATGCACTAATTGGATACTGGACTTGACAATACTTTTGATTATACTCTATGTGGATACAAACCACACTGTTCCCTGTAACATCCCTCCCAAAGCTCCAGGATTTGGAGCCAAACTTTTTGAGAAACCATTAATCCAGAATCCTGTCCACAGTCACATCTGAGAAGGATTTACCTGCAAGTGAATAACTTTAAATGCCTGCCGCTGCCCTTGAAGGATACTGAATTTAAATGAGATGAGGTGTGAGGCTGATGGAGGTGCAGAGCAGTGATGAGAGAACGGCATGTGCAATACAGTGACTTTTGAACCCTGTTGCTTCATTTAAATAATAATTATAAACCTAAGGCAATTTAGTTTGTGACATGCAAGGTGTCCACTGAATTTAATCCCAGGATGTTTTGGTTCCAGCTGGGATGTAATGACTTAGATAGAAGATGTGATGTGTATCACGGAAGCACTAATGTTAGCTGCTCATGTGTATTATTTTACTGCACATTGACAGGTCTGTCAATGCTTAACACGGACTGGCACCTACACCTACAAAATGTATACTACTGGATGGTTGTATTTCTTATATATTTGATTATAAATAGATTAAAGTGCCCATATTATGCTTATTTTCAGGTTCATAATTGTATTTTGAGGCTGCACCAGAATAGGTTTACATGGTTTTATTTTTAAATAACATCATATTTTTGTTGTACTGCACATTGCTGCAGATCCTGTTTTCACCCAGATGTTCAGATCTTTGTTTTAGCTACAGAGTGAGACATCTCACTTCTTTACTATTTAAATTTGGTACAAATATACATGGTCCACAAGGAATTGTTGCCACTTTTATGATTTTATTACCTTCGGTAGATGGCGGTTGGAGCGCCTTCCAGGCAGGAGCACTGCCACAGAATCTAAGCAATTTACAAATAACGTATCGTAGCCACCTTTAAAAAAAAAGGCCCGCTGTTTTTGTCAAAGGAGTCTGGTCGATTAGAAGAGAGATGGAGATCATAGCATCAGTTTCCTGTTGGAAAAGGCTGTCTGACGGCAACATCTGTCCTACACTTTATTTGGTCTGGGGAGTTTACAGTCTAGCAGCCCCGGCCAAACTCGTTACATAACATATCTTCAGTGTGTCTAAATTGTTTAAAAATGTACAAGTTGTACAGTTCTCGTGCTTAATCCCTTCTGATGTCAGGGATGAACTAATGTGTGTGTGTGTGACTTCCAGATGGTGATTGACATGTCTTGGCCTGAGGCCTCCCCTCCCCTCCCCTGACTTTCTCTACATTTCAGAGTCGACTGATCAAGCGAGCATTGCTGTTCCTTGGCAACAGGTGTGTGCCTGCCGTGTTTGTTTTCAGATTTAGCAGAGCGAGCAAGCAGATTAGTTGTAAATGTCTGTTTGTGTGCGTCAGGCAGAGCTATAGACCGAGCATGTGTGTGAATTCTGTGCATTCCCAAATGAGCAGCCAACACAACATGTATGTGTGTGTCTGTGTGCATATCTGTGGTGTTTTTTTGATGCCTCTAGTGAAGTAAACCATGTATTTGTGTATGAGTGGATTTCTTTCTCTTATCCTGTCGTTCTCTCTTTCCCAATTGGTGCTGTAAAGAAATCCCCTGTTCCCCCTGCTCACACATTGGCCCACTTCCATTGTTTTTTTTTTAGTTTTGGCTTTGCCATGTTATGTTGTTTTCCCCTCTTACCTCTTTTACTTTTACTCATGGTTCCGCTCACACCTCAGCTAACCGTGAAACGTGCATCTTCTGTTCCCTCTGGCTTAGCTTAGTTTGCACACAGATATGGAACATTGTGTATAATAAATGCAACCCCCCAATGCTCCCTCAGAACATCTAGCTTTTAGTCCTCATCATGCCGAGCCACTTTTTAATTGCTGCTGTAGCGTGACTCAACAGCGTCATACTGCCACTGCACTGATGGGTATAATTTCCTCTTTCCCTCGGTCCGTGATTAACGGCCGATGCCCTCTCCTTTAGTCAACAGTCTCTGTCTGTCTGTCAGCTGGCCTGCACACCACCTGACTGAAAATAACTGTTCCGCATGGCTGTCAAGCTCCTAAAAGATACAAAGTATGTTTCTACAAGGAAGAAGATAAAGGCTTGCTGTCAGGGTGTAAGTCTGTGGGACGTCAGTTACAAACACAATCCCAGGAAAGACTCCACTCCCTCTTCTTGTGAAAGGTACTGCAATGTATTCTTTTCAAATTAGTAAAGCCCCTTTCCACTACAGAAATCCACAATACTTCCACAACGGCGACTTCATTGAAAGAGGAGGGGGTTCAAGTTCTGTCGATGGGTCTCCTGCATCTGCAGTTGCCATGGAAGCTTTTAACTGGCTGTAGCTAAGTTAGAGGAGGTTGACTCGCAGCACTTCAACACGTGTATGTTTTTTTTTTCCACTTTGGGGGGCGTGACAGCATCGGCGATTCCATTTTTTAATTCAAAGTTTGAGATTGTGAATTAATTTTGGTCGATTTCAAATTAAAATCGTGACACCCTTAACCGTAACATTGTCACCGGCCTCCGTGCTGCTTTCTACTTTACTAACTCTGTTTTCTGGCATGTTTGTGAGGTCTAACACCAGAAAAAAGACAGAAATGCATCCTCCTCTACTGGCAATGGGAAAGGAATATGTCGCCTTTTTTTAGCAGGTTTTACTGCTTTTAAAACTGCATATATGTGTTAATTTTGGTGGAAAAGGGTTTGGTTGAATACAGCACAGTAGTCACCTTTTTTTTCTTTGTGCTGAGGAACTTCCTTTAGCTATCTCCACAACTTTTCAACTGCTTGCTTTTCTCAAACAACCTGCAATAACCTGTTTTCTGGGCTCCTGGAGCTTCAGAATGCATAATGCAAAAGTCTGTTTTTTGTTGGAACGTTCTTTGTGATGTGATAATATGCTGAGTTAATTTGGCCATGTGATGGATTTGTGACTGGAAGGAACTAATGTAGAAACATGTAAGGCAATGGAGCTCTGCCTAACCTTATTGTGATTCTAGGCATGTGTGGCATCATGCTATATTGTAAATAGTAGACCTCAAAGCAGTAAATATCTTCAGGTACATTAGTACCCATTCAAATGACAAAACTCCTTGGAGGAAGAGGGATAAGAGACACTAGCAACACTGTTGCCACTTCAGATTCCGTCTACTTCTCTGTAAAAGATAAAGAAGGGCTAGAGGACACAGCAGGACAGACTCCTCAGCACTCTGATTATCTCTGTCAGCAGTTTCTGTGAATCACTCAGCTGCTCTTGCGAAATACCAGTTGCTATTGCATAGGGATATCTTACAAGTTTTCAGTGCGACAACTCAAAGGTTTTTGGTAATCGGTTACAGTGCTGGAGTTTGCTCCCAGGCCTGCGCCACTGATCCCCGCATGTGACTTTGTGCATTTTAGTGCCTTGATATTAATAGAAACACCTCTCATGCCTTCTGTGTATATCCTGTGTTAACAGAGTCACAACTGTGTATTACAACACAAAAATCTTAATATGGTTTCTTTCAACCAATTTATTACTTAGCTTTTCTTTCACAGGGTTTTCTTTTCCCGTAAATGACACTTTCATTTCCTTATTCTCATATAGGCAGAAGACTGTAACATGATTCCAAAATACATTTTCCCCTCACATCCGTCTGCTTTTTTCTGTTTGGTCAGACAGAGACATTCATCTAGACCAGTTAACTGAACTGCCCCGTTTATAGCTTTAAATGGTTAGTAAATGATTTGGCACACAATGCGCTAAAGTTAGAGCGTGAAAATTGTACCATTTACTGACCTGAGAGTTGATTTTGAATTAAATGTTGACACTTAGAACCTAAATCACATGATTTGGTTAGAATGGCTGTTTTCTATGGCTAGCTGACCTAGCTCCAGTGAACACACAGTGAGGTTTATTGATTGGTAACACATCCAATAATTTATGAAGGAAATTGAATGAAGCCACTAGACATCCAACATGCAGAGGTATCAGGCGACAGAGCTCCGGAGGTGACATGGAAGGAAAAAAAATACTGAATAAAAACATGTACTGGGAACAAACACTAAACTCGAGATCTCGACTTTCATGGAGGGAAAGGAAAAAAAAGAAGAAAATAAACAAAGTAGCTTACTGGGGACAAAGACTAAACTTGAGATCTCGAGTTTGAAACTCAATGTGTTTTTTTTCTTCGTTTTTTTCCTCCATGAAAGTCGAGATCCCGACTTTCAAACTTGAGATCTCGACTTTCATGGAGGAAAAAAAAGTATTCTACTAGGGACCAACACTAAACTTGAGCTCTCGAGTTTGAAAGTCAAGATGGGTTTTTTTTCTCCCCTCCATCTCAAAGTCAAGATCTCGCAAATCAAACTCGAGATCTTGCAAAACAAAGTCAAGATCACGCAAAAGTGTTTGTCCCCAGTACATGTTTTCCCCCCTCCATGTCACCTCCAGGGCTCCGTAGCAGGCGGGCAAAGACAAGTGAAACATGAATATAGTGAGTGTGACAACAACATTAATCCCTTCCAGAATGAGTACACAAACCTGTGCTAGCCGTGAAGATGAGGATTTGTTCCGCTTATGTTTAGTTTTTTAATCTGTTAAGTGATACTGTGTTCGTTTTAGGCCGACATGTTGTGCAAAATACATCTTTGCTTTTGTGGGAAACAAGATAAGCCAAAAATTCCTGTTAGATCCAGAATTAAAGAGCAGAATTGTGTAAATCAGAATGAAGCTGGGGCTCATTTTAATCATGATCACACCTGAAAAATTGTTGCAGAGCCCTTCTCACATACATGGTCATCTGCATTTCTCACATCACTGTAATGGGTTTAATTGCACAATATGCATTTTCACAATATGCAGACACACACACACACACAGGTGCACTGGGGGCATTTTATCTCTTGAGATCTCTTAGCCTTCAGCTTCAAATAAGCTGGCTCACAGTGACTAGTCATGTGTGTGTACATTTCCTGTGTATGTGCATGCATTTGTACTTTGTGTGTTCTGTGTGTATGCGTGCGTGTACTTTTTCTCTGGTTTGGTTACATATTTTGTTTCATTATGTTTCAGTCAAAAACACGCCACCATTCAGATTCTGTCATTGGATGCTAATCTGATCAGCTTGTTCACATCAGGTTTCTCAGCATTAAAAACTGAAAATATAATTTTTATATTACACTTGATTGTTTGTGCAAACTTTTATGCAACTTTTGAAATTGATCTTCTTTTCAAGGATTTTTTTTTCTTCCCGAGTCTTATATTCATGAGAGCAGAAAAGCCTGAGGTAATGAGATCAACGTGACATTGGTCTGTGGAGACTTTAGATTGCTCTCACACATATTCTGTTTTTGCTTGACGAGGCTTTTGCTTTCAGTGTTGTGAACTTTAAAAAAGTAAGGCTCGGGCTCAGAGCAAAGTTTCAAAACCTTTTGCTTTTCATGTACCTTAGTAAAGCCCTAAACCCACAGTGCTGAGTACAGTGGTTTCTATTCTAGGGATGAGTCTCTGGTGACAGACGCGTCTGATAGGGGCCCAGTTGAGCTGAAGTTGAGATGTTCTGCTGGAGGGCACAAGCTGAAATGTCTGCTCGCTCTTGTTTCATCCCATACTGTATCACAATCCTATTATGAGAGCCAAGGAGCTAAAGAAACTTAATCTCTGATAATAGCTTTGCTTCTCTCTGGTCTGTGCTGTGAGGGCAGCTGAGCAACAAACATCATTAAGAAAATAACCGTGGAACTAGAGCGAGACTACTGTGTGTGAAACAACACTCCACTTAGAAAATAAAAGTTAAATTCATAATACTTCTGCCTTACTTGGCCTTGTTTGACCACAAGCTTATGGTGGCTAATGTTATGTTAGCAAACTTTACATAGATATGATTCAGTTTAATTAATTATTAATAAATGCTGCTCCAACTGCACATTTTATTTTCTCGTAACCATCACTTGTGGGTTCACTGCAAAAAACCTACATAGTGTTGATTGTGTTATGTATCTGTGTCTCCATGTGTATATGTACGTAGCCACGGCGTAGATTTGATTCAGAAGTATGAATCACGTTTGACATTTCCCAATTTGCGATCAATAAAGTCTAATTAATCTAATATAGATAGTGAATACGTAGTTCAACAAAACTAGTGGAGAGCTGTAAAGTTAGTGGACGGCCTTAGTAAAGCTAGTCACACAACGTGATTGGTTAAAACTACTCGGACTACAAACAGTAACCAGAACGCATCAAATACCAAAATCTTGTCCTGTTGCCTGCAGATTCCTCATTTATATGCAAATATCATTTTATAGGGGATTCAAAGTTGGCTAACGTAAGCTAACACTAGCCACCATAAGCTACTGATTAACAGATCAAGTAGACCGTTGCTGCAGTGTGTTGAATTGAGCAAAGCTCTGATGCAACTTTTCATTTGTTAGAGGTAGAAATTATTTCTCCCTTGAAAAGTTGCTTTAATTACAGAGCTGGTTAGCCCCTGTCTAGTTTTTGTGCTAAGCTATGCTAAAAATATCCCAAATCTAGCTTTCTCTTTCAATAGAAGAAAGTAGATGTATCTGTTAACGTTAAAACAGTTTTTGTACTTTGCATGTAGTCTGTTTTTCGTGCATGTTGTTTTCTCCATTGATAGCTATCCAAATGTAAATGTTATACAATACTTTTCAACAATGTATAGCAATAATAATAGCAGGGAATTTGTAAACTATTTTAAACATCAACAGTAAATAGAAAGTTTGGGGTCAGCCACTCAGAAAATATGTCTTGTGGTAAGCG
Organism: Etheostoma spectabile; assembly: GCF_008692095.1. Lineage (NCBI taxonomy): Eukaryota > Metazoa > Chordata > Actinopteri > Perciformes > Percidae > Etheostoma > Etheostoma spectabile. The sequence goes on along the minus strand of NC_045739.1, from coordinate 21,295,839 downwards.
TTCTTTCAGTGAAATCCACTGCAGTAGAGGCAGATGGAGATACGTCCCCATTGGCCGTAGCCTCCACAGACCAGAGAACAATTCAGTTCTGAGCACGACTCTAGCCTTCTCTTAACTGGAAAAAGTACCGCTATTGCTCTCTCTACCACCACATACTGACTGCAAACCATTCAACAAGATCCTTCTCTCAAAAAACACTCTCAAAGCAGAGGTAGAGAGAGTGGCAGAGCAAAAGGACATAAGACAAAAAAAAGAAAAAAAAGAAGACAGCCTGTCAGGAGAAAGCAACTCCTGGAAGTGCAGTGAACATAACATGTTGATGATGCCTAACGACTTCAGAATATCTTTGAGTGCTGATGTCCATTTTAAGTGGAAATAACTTGAGTGCCTGCCTTCACAGTGCAAATACTGATCATATTGTCTGTTCCACTCTGACCTGGCAAAGCCATACGTCTAGACTTGAGGGGGCTTTGGCCAAAGACTGCGGTGCTGACTCCGTAATGTTAAAGCCTGGATTACTTATGTATCTTTGTCTTTACCGTCGACTCTAGTGGCAGCGCCTCATCTTCTCAGCGAAAGCGCTTTACCAGGGGAAGCCTGGAGCCCTGCTGAGGCTTTCATTAGAAGTTCAGAGAAGGGATGATTACAGAGGAACACCTACACGAACACGAGCTGGCTGCCTGACAGTGTGAAATCTGACGGCATAAAAAAACAACATACACACTTGTGTTTACTGATCTGGATGGCGAGCTTTCTGGGCTCAGGAGGGAAGCAGGCCTGCAGGAAAACAAGATTTGGAGAAGAGTGAATGACAGGAATGAGAGGCAAAGCAAAAACATAAGAAACATGGAAGGAAGCAAAAGTGTAAATATTTAGACTCTGACCTCATTTTTGATGCAGTTTAATGAATGCTAATTTGATGCATGCAGGTACATTCTTAATACACCGCTAGAAAAGTCTGTAGAAATAGAAATCTTTGGATGAACAGAAATGTCCGTTTAAGGTACAGATGATATAAGGTAAATCTACACAATTTTCCGTTTTAGATTAACAGAAATATCCATAAACTCAATGGAAAAGGTATCTGGAAATTTTCTGCTAGCCCATTATCCATTTTTCTTATTGACTGTGAAATTAGTGGACAGAGCATGTGGGACATCTCATTGGTTTGTGGAGATCTGCTATGAGTGGTAGAGTTTGCTGTTAGGGGTTGTTGATTTGACGATTTTAGATGAGAGGGTGGAGTGAGGGAGGAGCTGCTTACATCCTACGTTACGTTACACACTTTCACTCAACAATCATATCATAGCCACGCTCTAAACCACCCTCTGCTATCTCCAATTTTAAAATCAGCGAGACCATAATTCAAAAAAATGAACATCATTCTGTGTTGCAGGAGACTTAAAACTAGTGATTGAGACCATAAATCCATTAGGAAAATGTTTACTGAGGTAATAAACCAAGTGAGAAGTGGGTCACTTCCTC
>NC_045739.1:21287908-21294344 GCF_008692095.1 Etheostoma spectabile | reverse complement strand
ACAGAAACCGACCTCCTTTTGCAACCGCATGCGTCGCCCCCTGCTGGAATTCAGATAGCATGCAGGTTTAAGGCACTTCCACATTTGTAGCACTTCGCCAAACCGGATGGTTTGTCCATTAATATACAGTCTATGGTTTTTCTGCGGATTTCTGTCTTACAGTGTAGGGCTGCACAATATACTGTATATATTATTGTCATCGCAATGTCAACTAACCCAATAAACACATTGCGGAAAGGCTGCGTCATATCAGTAGAAAACTGCACTTTTTCCCTTATCGTGCAGCCCTAATGACTTATGAGATTGTTATGATGGAGATGATTTTTCTATTTGCGTGGGCGCTGCAGTCTCCAGCAACACTTGCTCTAGCTCGCTGTCTTTACGAAGAAGGCCGGCAGAAAGCCCTGGCAGGAAACGTTAGGAAGAACAAGTATAAGCCCACACGTTGAAAATACAGACATTCAGACATCAGTTGACTCGAGGGGAGCAACAATTTTGAGCACACGCTGTGCTTTATACTGTCTGATTCTATAATAGCACGGCTTTAGGGTTGGCAAATAGAGCACTTTTATCAGTTTCTACATTCAGATTGAGGTCAGGCTCTTGCTCTCGCTTTTTGCTCTCTTATTCTACAGAACAACAAGTCTCATTGTAAAATGAGTTCTGCAATTGAAGTCTTTTAACACTAAAGATCTGTTTACATAATTAGATTTTTAGGCTGATTTATTTGTTCCCCAAAACCTGTGGCCTACATTACCCACAATGCAACTCGCCCACCAACAGGTGTGTTATGCTACTAGCGGCTAATGTAGCCTCAAACCTCTAGCAGAGATGACAAGCAGCAAGTTCACTCAGAATCAGAATCAGCTTTATTTGACAGGTATGAGGACACATAGGAGGAATTTTTCTTTGGAGCATCGTTACTCACACTGTGCTTACACATAAAATAAACACACTAATATATACACAATATATACACACTCTAATCAGAAACAATATAGAGGCATGAGTGCAATCAAGAGTTCAATAAAATTATTTAAATGTGGAGCATAGTGCAAAGGATACGGTGATAAATAGTATTATGTTATTATATGACAATATGAACAGTATGAACATTATGAACAGTTCTTAACTAGGAAATGAGAATGATGAATAAATAATAAGTGAGATGTGAGAATGGGAATGATGAATAATACTAAATAAGTCGAATAATAAGTGGAACCAGTAAACAGACACCCCACAGATTTTTGTTTATTGGTTTTGGAACTCTGGACAATATCTGGAGAATCTGGTGCAGATATGATCCAGAGTTTCCATTTCTCACGTCTCAAACAAAAGCAGAATTTCCGTGTCAGATGAATTCTCACTTACTGGAATTACTGTGTTGGGTTTGGGAAAGCTGTGACGGTGGGTAGAGTGGGCAAAAAATGATGTGGAAAACAGGGTGTCAAGTAGCGGCTCTTAGTTTGGTCAGTAACAGTAACAGTGTCTTGCCTTTCCTTATATATTCATCCATCCATCCATCCATCCAAACCATCCATCTTCGTCGCTTATCCGGAATTGGGTCGCAGCTCCAGCAGAGGACCCCAAACTTCCCTTTCCCGAGCATCCCGAGCCACATTAACCAGCTGTGACTGAGGGATCCTGAGACGTTCCCAGGCCAGGTTGGAGATAAAATCCCTCCACCTAGTCTTGCCTTTCCTTATACGTGTATGTGTTTGAATTTGATGAATTTGGCATCGGCTGTTGCCGACCGAAATCCCCACATCGTGTTGTCTCTCCAGTTAGACATTACTGTTGGTGTCTGACTGTAAAGGACCCTTGTGTTCATCCGCGTGAGCTGCATGATAGAAAATGTCATCAACACACACACTCCCTCTCTGGGAATTCTCTGGACATTGACCTGAGGGTAAGGTCTGTTGGATGTCCGTTCCAACTAATTTGGACATTTGCCTTCTCACATACACCTCCTCCGGGGAAATGTCTAGATAATTTTAGGTTTTAGTGCATGTGTCAAAGCGTCTCTAGAGAGACAAAGAGGCATGAGGGAGCAGCATCTGTGTTTTTAAAGACAGTCTACCCTGACAGGCCGATTTCACCACAAGCTGCTAGAAATACAGCGTAACATTAGATTTTTCTTACTCTTTGCCTCTCTATCTGACCTTCTCACAGTACCACATTTTGGCAGATATTCCCTTTGACACATTGGGCACAAGAGGAACAGCATCAACAGTACAGGTCTTATGACCTTTGCTTTGGGTTTGCATTTTTTTGTTTAAAATAGGAAACAATTAAGCATTCATTGATATTTATATTCCACATTGCTTCTTGCAGTTTAGAATTGCAACCATGTGCCATATATGTATGCTTTTTGTTCATTTCTTCCTGTTTGGTACGTACCACCAGGTGGTCTCTTTGGAACTTTGTTAGTTGGCTCCTGAAGGAAAAAACTTAAACCAGCAACAGACTGAATGCACTACTGAACTGAAGCCAGTCGGAATCAATGCTGAACGGTGATGCCTTCACTTACTCTGATTCTCCACCTGCTGCGTCAGTGCTGTGTATCGGCTGTGCCTCCGTCCTACCACCATACCACACCGGGAGCATCTCAGAGACGGAGCATCTTACCTGCCTGACTCGCAGTATTTTATTGTTATTAAATACAATATGTCAAATACAATCACATGTTTATAAGCTAGTATCTACCATCCACACCAGGCTCTCCATGCCTTCTGTTTTCTGGCCTCCAAGGTGAATCTCTAGTCGTCTGTGGTGTTGTTGATTAGACATACACGATATTGGGGCTGGGGGGTGCTGTCTTTTGGTTAATTGAATGCGTCTCGCTGTTTTACTTCCCACCCGGCTGTCCAACGCCCTGCGGCTCGCTTGAAAATGGTGGTTGGACGGCTGCTGGAATATCAAGCATCGAATTTAATGGCGGTGATTGCTCGCGAGGGCCGTGGCATATCCAGAACCCAGCACAGGCGCCCCCCGGTGGAAAATAGGGGTTACTGTAGAACGTACAGAAGGACATTTGAATGGCGATGTGTTCACTTTCTTGTAAACATACTGAAGTCCCTTTGAACGGAGTCCACCTACTGTTGTACCTACTGAAGTACAACAGCAATTTGGATAGTATGTTTGTATAAATAAGCAAGGGAGAGTGTTGTAGATTATTTCTTGGCAGATTTGTCAAATCAAGGAATCTTCAGAGAGACTGGATGGATGGTGCAATAATAAGATCATTATTCAATCAAGAAGGGTAAAGAAGATGGCTAAAGAAACAGGGAGAGAGATGTGTAGATAAGTGGAAGAACACAAGAATAAAGACACTGACATTCCGTATGAAGAGACCTGCAGGGCAGATTGAAGTAAACAACACCAAAACCTTAGACTTGACAACAGCCTACATTAACATCCATTGAATCAGTGACCCACACACTCAATACTTGACCCCACAGTTGTTCACATGTAAATAGGGATTGATTTGCTCCCTTGTTTATGCACCATTAGAGTTTGTGATGAGGGGAAGCAATGCCAGGGGTCAAATACACGATGGCCGATTCTGTGACATGAAAGTTTTGGTGTTTTATTTAGGACTCTTCTTCAGGAGTTCTTTTACAGGAGGCACATCGGCTGTTGCAGGAACCAAAGTTGAGACTGTTTAAATCATGTTCAATTATCCTGTGTGTGTGTGTGTAATAAAGTTAGGTTGACTTACAAGTAGAATCAGTTTACAGTATCACAGCATCATTACAAAAAAATGACTGCCGAAAAATCTTCTTACAACAGCTCTTGTAATACAATCTAGAGTGAGATAAATCTCTATAGTCACAATAAAGCGTCAATATTGTCAGTTTCTTACAGTCCAGGGGCATCTGTTCTCTTCCCAGCGTCACACCGTGCTCCAGACAAGGACAAGACTGTAGCTCCCGGATACCAGATGGCGACAGTAGTAACAGTCTTTTGTCTTGTCGTAATGCAAACAGTTTTAACACTGATCAGAGAAAAAGTATATAACATAACATTGTGTGTGTGCGCTCTCCCCTTATGTACGTGCATTTGCACGTGCTGCATTTGTGTGTGTGTGTATGTGTGTATGTGTGTATGTGTGTGTGTGGCTATGACTGAACCCTGTAAAGCAAAAGGCTGTGTCCATTTCTGCTCACCCAGGTTTGATTGTCCCACAGATCTCTGTCCTTCTTTCTCGAGTCAACTCTAATCATTTCTCTGCGGCATTTAAGTCTCCTTTACTTAGATATTTTCCTTTTCCCCCTATCTCTCACTCTTTCTCTCCACCCATTGATATCACTAATTACACATTCTCACTATGATTATTGGTCATGCTATTTCTTTTTATTCGCCTGCCTCTGGCCGTTGCTCTGTCTCCGCTTGCACTCCATGCATAATAAGTCAGCAAGATAATAGAGTACCGGTGTTGTCTCAGTGACACGGTCTGAATATGGATGAGACTTTCATTATAGCCCAGGGCAGGTTAGGGGACAGATAACGATGATTACATTAAAAATGATGAGCACTCGTCTGAGAATAAACCCTAATTTTATCAGTCTAACCTTATTCAAGGTCTCTACATTAACTGAGTTCAGGACAACAATAACAGGACAATAGTTTCTTCGACCGCAGTGTAAAATGTCCAGTTCCACAGTGGCTGTTCTGGGAACAGAATGAGCAAAAGCTGCTTTTAACTTGTGTTCAGGACATGCAGTGTGATTTGAAAAAAAAAAAGGAATAAATGGGACATAGTTGTAGAGAATTATTGTTAGTCCCTGTGGAAGTTGTTTATTCTTACAAGCTGGTACTCATCCCTTAAATGGAAAACCTAGAGCAAACACAAATATACCCTGTTAAGATAAGATGAAACTTTATTGATTCATTCAGGGAAGTTGAAACATTGTATAGCGGGGCAATTTGAGATAAACTCTGAAAATGAAAACACAAAAGGAAAGCACAAGCAGTAGCAGCAGCAGCAGCAGGGCTGTATAAACATGCAGATACCAATCATAGTATGACTCAGTAGGAATGTAATATATACATTCATGTACATGGCCAAAAGTATATAGACCCCCAAGCATCACACTCATATGAGCTATATCTGTAACAACATCACCTCTCACTAACATGCTGATGTTAACCAGGTGTACTGTGATTTGTAAAAGAAGAAGGGGGGGGTATCCTGCACAAAAACACAAAGCATGCAAGAATTAAATCCCCCTTTCAATACAATGGTTATAAAGCCAAGTGTCCGACTGTGCCAAAACACTTATTTATGATCATTACATATCCAATGGGAAATAAGCTCAAAATGAAATAACAACATGGTGTCAAGATTTTTTAAGCCGGAGTGCAGAGTTCACTTTGTGGCAAAAACAAAAATACTTCACCCAGATAACACTCATTCGTTCAACGGTAGTGTTTTAACCATAATATTTTTCATTGCTGCATGATGCTCACTTTTTTTGGCTAAACTCAATTTACATGGCCCCTGAAAGGGCCGTCATCTGGCTGGTGCCTGTAGCTGGCTCACAGTCACCCATTAGCCGCTGAACAACTGCCGCTGGTAGCTGGTGTACTGGTACAGAAGCGGATTAGGACCACACGTCAAAAAATGTATTGAGTTCTGACTTTAATCTCAGAACTCAAATACATTTTTCACATGTGGCCCTAATCCGCTTCTGTACCTGTAGCTCTGTAGCGGCTAAACACAACCAGCAACTTTAAACTACTTATATTTTAGGTTATTAATTGATGATCTATGGTGAAGGAGCATTTAGCACTTTGAGGGTGGGGAGATATATTTGGGCATGGACATATAAACCAGAAAGGGGGAAATCCCACGCATCCCCCCTGGAAAATCGGACCCTGGGTATGGTGTTCACGGCCTCCCTCATCGTTTAGGAGCCACATGGATGCCCATCCTGACGCAGCTTTTGGTCGATTCAATTCATCATCTAATTGTCTCAGCTCTACACTCAAATGTACTGCCCTGTGAACGCATAATATCATCTAATTTAATCTTGGTATTAAAGTAACTCAATTAATCAAATTTGATACGTAGTGAAGCTGAGGCTTTGGGGCCCCTGGGGGGTGGTAGCCTCGGAGGACCTTCATCTTCTATCTCACTCTCCAGACAGTTCTTTTTTAGGATTATGTTTTGAGCATTTCAGAGTTGTATTCTTATAAGCACAGCTGAAGACATGAAAGGGGGGGAAGAGAGGTGGAATGACATGCTGCAAAGGGGTCGGAGTCAAACCCGCGGCCGCTGCATCAAGGAGTAATTTCAATTCAATTTTATTTATAGTATCAATTCATAACAGGAGTTATCTCGAGACACTTTAGAGATAGAGTAGGTCTAGACCACACTACATAATTTACAAGGACCCAACAGTTCTAGTAGTTCCCTCCAAAACAAGCAACA
>NC_045739.1:21287767-21287898 GCF_008692095.1 Etheostoma spectabile | reverse complement strand
GGCGAGGAAAAACTTCCTTTTAGACAGAAACCTGGGACAGACCCAGGTAGACCCTTGGTAGGCGGTGTCTGACGACCGGTTGGGGTTAAAATGAAGAGTGGCATTAACAGTCACAAAAAGTAGTAGTTTGT
>NC_045739.1:21287626-21287757 GCF_008692095.1 Etheostoma spectabile | reverse complement strand
GTTCTTTGTAGTAGTTCATGGCATAGCAGGGCATCGTGCGGCATTACAAGGCACAGCAGGACGTAGCAGGGCACCGCAGGGCGTAGCAGGATGGAACAGGGCGTTGTAGAACGTGTAGCGGGACCATGGCG
>NC_045739.1:21286621-21287616 GCF_008692095.1 Etheostoma spectabile | reverse complement strand
ACATGATTTTGGAGCCTCCCTGATCCGAGGAGACATGCTGGTGGAAAAAGAACATAAGGACTCCGGGGAATAACTCCCCAGAGCTAGGTTAGTAACAAGCATTTCTGGGACATGGATGCACACAAAATGGAAAGATAGAAAGATAGAGGAGAGAGGAGCTCAGTGTGTCGAAGGAAGTCCCCCAGCTGTCTAAAACTATTACAGCATAACTAGGAGAGACAGGGTAATGAGAGGAGCCTGATCAGGCTAGAACTCTCCCCAACCGGATCGGGCTGTATGCCCTGCCTCCCTCTAGTTTTATTATAATATTGATTATATGATAGATAAATCTGACAACTATGACGAGAAGCAGGTGGGCCGGGTTAGGCGGACGCTGCAACTCCTCACTCCCTAACAATATTCAATTCAATTTTATTTATATAGTGCTAAATCCCAACAACAGTTATCTCTGTGCGGTTTTCATAGATAGCAGGTCTAGACCAGACTCTATGATGTTATAAACCATACTCCGTGGAAGAGAGAGGGGCTCAGTGCATCATGGGAAATAATAATCCTCTATATATGGGCTCATGCTCTACCAGGTGAGCTACCCAGGCACCCTGACAGTTCTAAATTTGCCTTTCTCTGAGTTCTCATAATTCCTTAATCACACCTCCCCTCACCTCCACTACCTGCCTGTTGCCGTCCCTCGTGCCCTTTTTGCTTAACTTTGTCCTCATTCTGTCTCTCATTAGCCCTCTGACCATTGCCATTTCCACACAATCTGAGTTAATCACAGACATTTGCTTAAAAAGTAATGGCTCTATTTCAACATTCTCAGTATATCATAAACTTGTTAGAAATGCGATTCCATGAGTGCCTTCTCTAACTAATTACTCATCCGAATCTCTGTAGACAGCATGAGTCATGTGCATTTGCATTTGGCTTTTTTCTGCTTTTACATAAAATACATCCACACACACACACACACACACACACACACACACACACACACA
>NC_045739.1:21285653-21286611 GCF_008692095.1 Etheostoma spectabile | reverse complement strand
ACACACACACACACACACACACACACACACACACACACACAAAACCATGCATATTGCATATTCTGTAAAGTACATTCACAACCACGCATGAATATAAGGTAGGCTTGTCCTCACTTTGCTGTGCTATGATGGTCAATATTAAGAGTATTTTAAATGTTAACCTTTCTTTGAGTTTGGGGATTTTTGGTTTGCAATGACATTTGTTAAAGTGACAATGAGACCATTATCAGCAAGTGGGCACTCACCCAGTATGTTTTCCCCTAAAGCAGCTCCAGGCAACGCCACACACTGGTGCCCCTAACCTGCAATGAGATGGAACTTTTTAGATACACCTGAATCCCCCCATGACCAGTAAACAACCTATTTGGCAATATTTGGGACTGCTTTGTATAAAAGAAATAAAAAAGAAGAGGAGAGGCAACATATTTCGAAAATGTCTTCCTTTGAGACGCTTACTCACAACCAGCTTTTACTCTGCCCTCCTGACAGCACCATTCAATTTTCCAGCCTATGTGTTTTTCTGTCTGCTCCACTGGAGGCAGCTGTATGTTGGGAAGGAAGATTTCATTAGTGATTCAGCTCATGTTTTTATGGCTTGTCAAACCTGTTTCTCACTCTCTCTCAAATCACCTATAAAGTGGCCAAGGACCCATAGAGGTCAATTTATTCTACTCTTGGTCTCGCTTAGCCAGACCTTCCTCCATAGTGCTGCAAAAGAGGGTTTGGTTTGTCCAAACAGCATTCTAGGATGGGAGAAAAACATGCTCTGGTTTATTGGCATTTCTTTAAACCAAAAACTCAATCAATCAATTGTCTAGGGGGGTGCTAAGCTCCGCATGGAGTAACAGTGCCGCTGCAAAAATAGCCTTGGGAAGGAACTTGTTTGAGTGGAACATGTGTACGTTCAAAAGATGTTTTAGTCATGCAACAGAAAACTCAGATTGGACAGATAGTCTAG
>NC_045739.1:21278984-21285643 GCF_008692095.1 Etheostoma spectabile | reverse complement strand
GGATTCACCCTGCAGAGATCTGAGGAGCAGTTAACCATAGTCCTCACACCCACCGGAGTTTAAAATGCCCCCCCCTGTTTAATCTTTGAACTTGTGAAAGCTGCCGTTGTAGATGGGGCGTTAATCTACGACGCGTCTCCATTTGTACTGTAGTTTGTGCTGATTTTAAAGTTGCATTTAAGGACTTAGCCATGTTTGTGGCAGTTGAAAAAGACAGTATTGTTATTTGCTGGTGAACTGTTGTAACGTTGTCCGCAGTGACTTTTGAGTTACGCTTGGTTTTTGGGTTGATGTTGCATCTATAGGTCTCTATATGGCACGAGCAAGCCTGATTGAGCAAGCCTGATTGGTTAAGATGCCTCTCACTGCGGGCAACAGACTGGCCTTTCAGGAATGTAATGGTCAAAAATATTCAGTAAGGTTGATATTCACTTAAATAGTGTGGCGAGCCTCTCAAACACAGCATGCCGTGTCAGGCTCTTTTTGGTTTGGTTCATATCGAAAAGTTTTAATCGACATCCATATGAGATCATAGAAAGATTTACACATTATTTATACTTAACATGTTGTTATTGTTTTACATATCCCAAAAATCAATTCTTAGATGTATCGCAATTCTCTCTAGAACGATTCAATGCTCGATTCTGGTAAGTTAATGATTGATTATTAAAAAAAAAAATTTAATGTGTGGATTTTTATTTAAAAGTTACTGTGTCCAGAAAACGGAGTGACTGAAAAAGGATGGGATGATGGACAACAACTTTGAGTTTAGGAAGAAGTGCAGAAAAAACACAAAAATGGCCAAAAGGACAACCAAAGTTTTGTATGTATACACATGATCTAATAAGACATGGGGGGGGGTGTCACAGGATCACAGGATTTTCACCCTGTGAGAAGCTAATCTGAGGAGTAATGGAGGGAGCCCTGATGGATCACTAGGCTGGAAAGATTAAAGGGCGTTCATGCTGCCTTTACGCTGCAGTAGGGTTATGCTCATGTGTGTTAGAAGAGTGCATGTTTGTGTATGCATGCAGATGAGAATCAGGCTTTCTCTAAAAAATATTACAGTATGCAATGATGATGCCTTTAGGAGAAGGCAGTGCAACTCTTTTCACAGCCTCCACAAATAATTGACTTATGAAAGTGCACACAATCGTGCACACTACATGTACTATTTATAGCAGCATTCTGTGATGCTCAGAGCACTGTGATATCTTGTTATTTTCTGCTAACTTCAGTTTTGATATCACAGTATGCCATTTTCTGTACCCATCTATCACCCGCAGTCTTTCCCACATGTTCCTCAAGTACGTTCACGATGCGATTCCGATGAGATGCATCCTACTAAACCAAGCTATCAGTTTGAAATCTGGTAATTCATATAAGACCGAACGTATTTTCAGGATTTTCACTGGCTGACATAGAAAGCTCCTCTGTAGCCACACGCGTTACATATTTTATCATCGTGTCATGTTTTTCAAGTCAGGAGGCAATCAAAGAGCATATGTGATGCCTAAGTCACAGTAACAGTCTTTGACTATTAACGAAGTTAGCAGTAAGAAAAAGAATGATAGAAATGTATGTGTGTAGGGATATGGATCATGTGTATATACCTGTGCTGTAGCCTATATGCCCCCACGCTAGACTATAGACTTAAATACAAGCATTATTCCTTTAGGTTAGTTTCTGCCAATATCATATAGATTAACTGTTATGAAGCCAAATCAAAATAACTCGGATATAGTGTCTTGTAGCTGTTATAGAACTGAGGTATAGCTGAATGATTGGCTAGGATAAAGATATTTTCAGACAAGCGGAGTCACAAAAGTCAGAGCCCAGTTCTTGAGCTGGAACCCTGGGGTGCTGCTGCCAGTTGGGTTTCCGTCTAAAATCTGCTCCAAGTGCTTGTCTATCGGGTTGTCAGTTTCACTCTATCAATGGATGGCAAAGTTTCAGAATACTTTAAAATGTTACAAAACTTACTTTAGTACAGTCTACAGTCTTAGTCTTACAGTCTCTTACTTTAAGATGGATGGACTGTGATCACTTAATGTCTGACCGCTCTGCACCTAGAAAGCTCAATTTGCAAACTTAATTTGCTTATTGTTGTTATATAAGGACCAATAATGCAATAATGACCCGCTCTCTAGACAAGTACGGAGTGAGGACTGGAAATGGGATTAATGGATTTAGTCTTATTAAAAATGTCCTGTTAAAAAAAATGGAAATAAATCTTGCAACACCTTGGTCTGTCTTTAACGAACCCAAGTGTGCTGTGATACTCCCCTTTGGGGAAAAAAGGCAGAAGATGGAAGAGAGGAGGATGCAGAAGTTGTTTCCATGACAAAGTAGAAAGTTTATTATCCGTCACGTACAGTTGTACTGTACAATGTAGTGAACAACCACCCACAACACACAAATATGTCTCCCTAGAAGCCGAAAAAACCCAGGCAGCACTTATCATCTTGTTGCCTCTGACACATACTGTAGAAACCTGACGGATTTCACTGCAGCTTTATCTTTCAATAAAGCTATAGCGGTTACTTCACTTTCTGTTGTCAAGATTGACAGTTGAGAACTTTTTAACACTTAGTATGCTGTGCTCATGCTACAGTCAGTGTTCAGAGCAGTGATCTGCTCGTGTTCATATTTAGATCAGAGACTTTCCTTTTTGTTTGAACGTATTCCCAAGATTGTGCAGTGACATCTGCTCTACATGCTGCAAGACCAGAATCACAGGCTGAATGTTTGAAGTCACACTCCACTTTTCTCCTCAGAGGGTCTTAATTTCCTTTTACATTGTTCAACTAATGCATTAAGATCATAGCACGCTAGTGGGTTGCAGTATGTCCTTTTTCTTTTTCACATTGGTGGGCGAGTTAAGGGTTTGACCTGTGTCAAAGTTACACAGTAAGTCCATTTTCTTCCTGCTACCATGCTGTGTTTGCCTGCCTCTGAAGAAACTGCATTATTTGAACCCTTTAAAACATTTTTATGACACATTTAACACATTTTGCTTTGACAAACACCGATTGTCAGACATCACATCTTCAAATTGTTGAAAACCCACTGGGTTTTAAATTGTTGAAACTCAGTGGGTAACCAGTAAATAGACTGCAGAGCTGTAGTGGTGTGATACTGTTTGTTGCAGTTGCATTTTCAACTTGATAGTCGACTTTAACATCACTCCTTAAGTTGCTTTTTTAACGTCAGAGAAAGACACTGAGAAGCATGAATAGCTTATTCAACTGTTTTTGGAGAGTTTGCACTGACAGATAAGAAGCTGGTTAATTTACTGTAGCGTGCATGCTATTAATAACCAACTATATCCCTCAGGACACAATAGTGACCAATACAAACTTAGAAGAACAAATCTTCACATTGTGATTCAATGTGAAGATTTGAATATGGTAATGCACTTTGAAGTGAGGGTTGAGTCATCAAAGCTACACAAAAGAAGGTTAGGAACCAAATAAATAACATTTAAAAAAAAATTGTTTTCAGTGAGAGTGAAGCATGTTGCTAGCTGTTGTTGTTGAGCGCCATGCAGTTTTTTTGGATGCGCCCTGAATTCCTTGATATGAAAAAACATTAACTCAGAGCGGAAAAACGCCGGACGTCGTTTAACCGCAAAATAACGGTTGACTAAGGATGGCTGATTTGAATAGACTTCAGAGAACAAGAATGGCAGTGGAGTGCTCCTTGCGTTTTGCAGCCTGCTAACGTGCTCTGTCTGATCGCATCGCAGCCTTAGAGAGAAGGTCAGGTCCATGTCTTTCTTCTACCAACAACCAACGTTCTTTTCACAATGACCATGATCTCTCTCAAACCTTTTGCATATAAACTTAAGCAAACCATAATCACAGAGGTGGCAGATCACAAAAAAGTCACATGTAACGGTTTTAGAAAGGGTTGAAAAACAATGTTTCCATGCTGAAATGACAAACAACCTATTTTTTTCATTAAGGCTGGAGGACTTGTTGAAAAGTTGTTTGTACACTGACTACAGCACAAGCCACACAAGCTCTACTGTATGTAAAAAATGATGCAGTGTGTTATGTTATATGAGCATTTGAAACAGTGTTGCTCTGTATGTTCCCACTGGTCACAGTTGTGACTGAACATTACCCTTTTCACTATTAAAAGTGAAAGGTCCTATATGTTTGGACTTGAAGTTCATTCTCGACCCAATTGAACTGAATTTCCTAAATTAAGCCTTGGTGCAGAATTACAGCCGCTAGAGCCAGTCCCACAATCAGCTTTTCTTAGTATGTGCCATTTCTGAGTCTGTAGCTTTTGAGGAGGAGAGGGTGGGTGCAAGGTGGAGGCTGGGGGTGTGACCTTGACCAACTGCCATTTTGCTCGTTTGAAAGCCATGATGTCTCTCTCTCATGGGTGGGCCAAATTCTCTGGGCGGCCAAAGCAGAGAAAGGGGAGGTAACCTTGCCCCTTATGACCTCATAAGGAGCAAGATTCCAGATCGGCCCATTTGAGCTTTAATTTTCTCAAAGGCAGAGCAGGATACCCAGGGCTCGGTTTATACCTATCACTATTTCTAGCCACTGGGAGACCACTGGCAGGCTGGGAGAACTCATATTAATGTTAAAAACCTCATAAAGGGAAAGGAAATCTTTCATGCCATGGGACCTTTAATGAAGCAAAAGCACACTGTGAGAGAGTCAAAGCTTAAGACTAAATCACAGACATCACCCTTAAGAATTTCACAGCTATTTTAATTTACACAGAGCCATGGTTGGCACTGCCAAGCATCTATCATGATTGACAGGTCGGCATGTAGTCATGCCTTAAAGCATCCCTTGCTATACCGTCTACTTTAAAATAAACAAGACCAAAATTGACAAAATGAACATCATACTGTATTGAAGAAGACTTGCAACTAGTGATTGAGGCCATTAACTCATTAGGAACATGTTTACAGAAGTAATACATCATTGCATTTTAAGAAACATTTCGGTAAACATGCCAGAATTTGCCAAAGTTTGGTTTTTATCTTTTGTTCCTGCCCAGATGTTACAATAGGCTCCCTAAAAAACAATGATAGACATCCGGACACGTGCATGACGTTTAAGGCACTTTCACATTTGGCTTCACTTTTCAGATCCATGAACCCATTATTACTGTCTGTAGTGTGATCATTACTGGGCCTTTCATCATGAAGGAAAGCCTCCACAACTTTGATGGATGACTTAGGTGAAAACCTACAAACCTATAAAGCCTTAATGATGCGTACATGTGGTCACAAGGGCCACGGAAGCAGTTTGACTTTGTGTTCACCATTAAACCCCACTCAAGGTGTCTGTGTGAGGATGCTATCAATCATCCTCTCAATAGCTAATGTAGACACAACTTGTCTTTTAGATAGAATCATTTGACCTCTTGAACCTGCTGCCGCCACAAAATCTTAGTTGCATCATGCCTAATGTTTAATGCAATGCTGCCACACATTCTTCAGCAGCTTGAGATGCATCAGATGGCTCATCTCTCTCTTTCTCCTACCATTTGAATTGCAAATTTGTTAAAAGAAAGCAACTTAAAAGCAAGCTTCAGAGTGCCCCATCAATCCAGACTCCGTGCGACAAAAAATACCAGAGGCTGGGCAGAGGGAGAATCCAAGACTCAAACCACCCACATAGTTCCCATATAGAACACAGACTGCATTGCCAGTATCCCTTGGGAGACAAGTTCAGCCACTCTGACGAGAGAGGAGGTGAGAACCAGGGCGACTCGGGGGGCGAAAAGTGAAAGAAGACAGGAGCAGGACAAAAGGAGGGCTGTGAGGTGTGTGGAGGGAAGATAGGAAGTCAAAAAAAGAGAGCTAGGAGAAATGAGGGGGAAGGGAGAGGATGCAGTGAAAATGCAGTCATAGTCTTTGACATTTTGAATCATCACGAACCTGCTAACACCACATCTCTATAGTCTTATTTTTACTTAATGATTTTTTAAATATCTGGGACTGGGATAGAAGTACCCAGCTTGTTTTTAGTACAAGTCAACTTGTCCTCAAAGTAATCAACTTCAAGAGCAGTGTTTTCAAGACACTCGCGGGCGCCGGGTGGCTGCTCTGTAAGCGTGCTGCTTAGTTCTATACACCCGGGTGCAATTCTTTCCCCCTCCCTATTCAGAGCTTTAAATCACTCATCTTTTTGCACTGTCTATTAACATAAGCTGAGCTGTGACATTTTATTGTTATTGTTTTGAGTAAAGTTTTTTTTATCTGTTGTCTGTTTTATTGTTTTTGGCATATTCTGTTTTAGAAGGGTTTTTTCCGGTTATTTATTATGCTCTTATGCTGTTATCTAAATTTGTACAGCACTTTGGGGCAGTAGTGACTGTTTGTAAATGCGCTATATTTGACCTTGACCTTGCCCTCCCTATGTTTTGTTTCACACTCGCCTGTACTACTCTTGGTTGTTGAATTGGTGCCTTCCTATCTGCGTGTGTCAAATGATAGAATTTGCTCGTGAGCATGTAACCGTATCTCTGGGTATAGATGGACGGATGAAGAGGAACAAAAGTAGAGATGTTCCGATACCGACAACAGTATTGGTACCGCCTCCGATACGGCCTAAAACGCTGGTATCGGTATCAGGACGTAAGGAGATTATGCACCAATCCGATACCACGTAATAAAGCCCTAA
>NC_045739.1:21277881-21278974 GCF_008692095.1 Etheostoma spectabile | reverse complement strand
CTTTAAAGTAGTTTATTGATGTTCTTATTCAGTTATAACTGACTGTCAAACTGGATGATGAAAGAAAGTTCTGTGGCGTTGATTGTTTGTTTGGTCATGTTTCACAAAGAGTTTAACCTGAGCCAGACCGCCAAAACCTAATAAAATATATGACACAGTGGTATCGGATCAGTACTCGTATTGGCCGATACGCAAGTTCAGATATCAGAATCGGAATTGGGAAGCAAAATATGGTATCGGACCATCTCTAAACTGAAGAGACAGCAAGGGATTCAGACAGACTGAGATGTCTAATGAAGTGGGAGTCAGAGAGAAAGCTTTAGTAATAGATTCAGCATCCAACCCTTCTTCCTCCACAACCACACACATCAGAATCAGCTTTATTTGCCAGTTATGAGGACACATACGAGGAATTTTTCTTTGGATTATACATTGCTCACAATGTGCTTACTCATACAAAACAAACGACAACAAAAAAACAATACATACACACTACACTATGCATTACATGCACATGCACACGCAGACAGTCCCAAAACTGATAAACCAAAAAATGCTGCCTTTTGTAAGTCCCATTTTTTTTCTCAGATCAACCTCGGACCTATTTCTCTTATCCCCATAGAAAAAGGCAGCCTCTGATCTGTCAAGCCCTCGTGTTTCCTACTAGAACCTGCAGATGCTGTAAACCAATTACAAGCTGAGCTGGCTCCCGGGCATCTCCATTTAAAAGTGTGTTCTAAAATCAGCTTGACAAATGTGGAAGATCCTAGGGCTACTGCAGGGAAATAGTGTAATCTTTGTTTAGTACTGATATCTGGTTGACCAAGTTGTTTTTTTCCGATGAGATCAGCCTTCATGTGTGGTTGCTTTTTTGTGTGCTAAATTTAGTTTATGCAACCTCATCTAGGAAAAACTGAGAACTAGGGCTGCATAATTAATCACATTTTAATCACGATCACAATTTTGACTTCCCATGATCAAATTTGAGTGATCAAGCGATATTTTAAATGAGTCATGCCGTTTATAGAATGCTCCGTTTTTTGGTTTAAAAAAAAAAAAGTATTTATTTTTTACATGACCCATTTCTTCTGTA
>NC_045739.1:21276991-21277871 GCF_008692095.1 Etheostoma spectabile | reverse complement strand
TGTGTTTGGATCTCTCCTCTTACTCTTCTCTGCGCAGCCCCGCCCACATTCACTCACACACGGCTCCCAGCAACACGGAGAGACACAGCGCCGGTCCACACTTCTGATTTGTCCAAAGTTTTAATTGTTATTAACACAGCTGTATATTGCTAATCATGAGAGGCGAACCAGTACCAGTGTTTCCGCTGGAAAGTCTGCTATTGCAGCGGCTACGGCAAAAAACACAGAAGTCATTGAATGCAACTAACTTCAGTTCATTGAGTAATAGCATGTGAGATGGATCCTGCTGGACCTGGATGAGATATATGACCCATGGCCAGAATATCATAGTTCATAAAAATGCAGCGCAGTGATGATACCATAGACTGTATATTATTAACAGTCTACGGACAATAGCCTACAGACATTTGACGTGTGTTACTCTGCTGACCCGCCATTCGACCCATTCATAATGAGTCGGCCGTCACTCTGTGACCAGGCTACTCTTCAGTCACTCATCTTCCCTCCCTATTTTGCTTAATCAGTCTGTTATTGTTGTTGAAAACAAGTGAAGGCACTTTCTCTGAGATATTCAAAAAAACAACTATATCCTAGGCTATTTATTTCAGATAATTTTCATTTACATGTGTTGCAGCTGTATATTATCAAACAGGGTAGGAAACCCTGTATTTGCATTTTATTTTAAACCCGATCTGTTTTAATAAAAGAGCTTGTGAAAAGTAGCTGCTGACTTAAAACTCAAGTGGGCTGAAGGAGTTTGGAGGATTTGATGCAAGGGAGTGTGGCAAGCTGGTTTAGCCAGGGCCAAAAGGGAAAAAGGCCAAATTACAGGTGTTGGCCATGTGAGGGGCATGCGACAGCAAGGGGGGACCAGCTTTAA
>NC_045739.1:21276789-21276981 GCF_008692095.1 Etheostoma spectabile | reverse complement strand
TTTGATCCATGAAATGTCAGGTCTCAGTTCAGGGACACACTTTTAAACAGTATCACTTTCTGTTTAGCTTAAATGTGTCCGTTTTTGCAGCTCAGTGAAGCACTTGTAGCACAACATGGATGTGAAAGCAGTTATATATAGCTTATGTGACAGTAAAATTTGTTTTGGTTAAAATCAACAAATAATCGTGAT
>NC_045739.1:21275962-21276779 GCF_008692095.1 Etheostoma spectabile | reverse complement strand
GATCTCAATATTGATCAAAATAATCGTGATTATCATTTGGGCCATGATCGTGCAGCCCTACTGAGAACATTCTCCTCATTGTTAAAATGTGCTGCATTACAGTAGATGCCAGTTCCCTGGATGATATGATGGACAAAAACAACTACTCTATCAACTGTTTCAGAAGACTGTTTGTCTCGACCCTGCTCCAAGTATTGTGTGTGTATCCAGAGTCAGACATGTCTTCTTGCTTTGTGTCATAGAGTCCCTTTATTGTCTAAATACTGTTAAAAACACATCAGTGAGAATCTCTTACGCTGGGTGACCGGGTTGGTAGTCTATTTTGATTCAATCCATAGGTAATTTAAAGGTGGGATAACAATCCCCCCAATAATCGAAACTGTTATAATTTCCTTTATATAAATAAAGACATTTGCACCATGACTTGGGGCCCAAATTGTTCCAGTCAAATTCACCACAATGCAGGCAGTTATGTTTTTGATGCTCTCAAAATCTCAATTTTGCCCAAAATGGAGATCTCCCTCTCTGTCAAGAGCAAAAACATAGAACATCACCAGCCTTTTCCTTAAAGGTGATCTCAAAGCATAACAGAAATGGCAAGTTAATATATATTGTGATTTATATATGCTAATATTGACTGATTATCGTTATAGTATTTTACTTGATAAGACTAGCATGACTTTCTATAATTATACAGTGTTGTATGTAATGTTGACAGTGAGATTTATAACTAGGCCTTGGCAATATGGCAAGAAATTCCACCAATGACATTGTGCAGCGCACCGACACACACACACACACACACACACACACACAC
>NC_045739.1:21275357-21275952 GCF_008692095.1 Etheostoma spectabile | reverse complement strand
ACACACACACACACACACACACACACACACATTAATGAACACCCTGTAAAAAGAGGAATGCTTGTCACGCAAAAACAACCTTCACGTTTGACAGAACAGTGATGCTGGTAGCACATCAAGATATATTTTCAAAGCACAGATGGTCATGTGGCTCCACGTAAATTGTTTCTACGAAAACGTGTGTGTGTGTGTGCGCGCTTTTTCTCTCCTGCCATTGTGTGTGTTCAGCCTATTTAAGCAGATATCCCTTAGCCAGGCAGCCAGAACGTAACAGTTGTTTATCTTCATATCCTAAGCTCATGCAGTCCTGAACAAACACTAATGATGTTAAGCACTCAAAGGTAGTGAGCTTATGTTAAATTAAATCACAACACAAGGCCTTGTATGAAATACACACTGTAATGCTACAAGGCCTTAATGTAGGAGAGAAAACAATTAAAAAGTGAGCTAATCAGCAAGGGTAAGATCAAAATTAAATGACTTGATTAGACAGTGATGGGAGTGTTCTGATGAACATTTTCTAAACAATAAAGCAACGAAAAGACTTAGACTTAGACTTCTCTTTATTGATCCTTTTGGGATGACTCCCGCAAGG
>NC_045739.1:21275245-21275347 GCF_008692095.1 Etheostoma spectabile | reverse complement strand
TTCCAGCAGCAGTTTTAGCAAGAAAAAAGAAATTAAAAAATAGATTAAAAAAAAGACTGTATAAAGACAAAAAAATAACAATAATGATAATAACAACAATAA
>NC_045739.1:21273630-21275235 GCF_008692095.1 Etheostoma spectabile | reverse complement strand
CAAATAAAACAAACAAAAGACCATAAATTATAATTGAAGTGTCAGTGTTGAGTCCAGTATTGAAGTGATAAAGTGATAAAGTGACTCTTGTGAATTTAAGTCCAGGTGTGCGTGTATGTATGTATGTATGTGTACTGTGTGTATGTATGTATGTATGTGTACTGTGTGTATGCATGTATGTGTACTGTGTATGTATGTATGTATGTATGTATGTATGTATGTATGTATGTATGTATGTATGTATTGTCCTCTGCCCTATTTCCTCCTCCCCCCTAGTGAGGAGTTGTAGAGTCTGATGGCATGAGGGACAAAGGAGTCCCAAAGGACATTTTTTATTATAAATGTTGGCTGAAACGCAAAGTTTGGCGTGATTAAACCAAGTCTTACAGGGACAACTATATTGTAGTGTAAAGACAAGTACTTGCACTCTTGATTATGGGTAACCAGAGTACAAAGTCACATGATCCTGCGGGGCCCGCGGTGGATGGATGAGATGGTAAAAACATATGGTTATGCCTGTATAGAGTGCCTACCTTATTGGTCAACAAAGGAGGAGTCAAATAACACAGGATTTTCACCCTGGAGACCGGGGATTATGTCCCCACGTGTCCTTTTGTTTCCCCGTTGTTCTTTTCTTCAACCCAACCGGTGCGTCCCCCAGAGACCGCGGCTCGTGTCCCGGCGTGTAGTCTGTCGTTTCCCCGTTCTTCTTTTCCAAAATTGATGCTTACCATTACGTTTTGACCAGCACAAATACATTACGTTCTCAGCAACACAAAAAACGAGAAAATCATGTTTGTGTGCACAAATCAATAGATTAAAAACAAAATGACAATTTTACGAACTGCTGTGAGACTGTGTTGAGATAACACCCACCCACACGCACACAAAAACGCAATTTACCCTCTTTTTTTCAGTGCCTTGGGCACTTTTAGGGTTTCAATAGGAGACCATTATGTGTACACAGGCTCTATGAAAAGCTGAGCAGCCAAAGGCAACGCACTGAGCTGTATGATCAATACTGACAACATTGTCAGAGAGGGGGACACGAGGTAGGGATGAGGTGATGAGGAGGAAGCAGACCAGAGGTAGGTGAGAAACAGGGAAGGCAGCGAAGAGAAGTGAAAGCTAAAGCAACGGGCAGAGAT
Organism: Etheostoma spectabile; assembly: GCF_008692095.1. Taxonomy (NCBI): domain Eukaryota; kingdom Metazoa; phylum Chordata; class Actinopteri; order Perciformes; family Percidae; genus Etheostoma; species Etheostoma spectabile. Next base: position 21,274,087 of record NC_045739.1, on the reverse strand, counting down.
GGGGTGTAGGTGATGTGAGAGTGATGCGAGCACTGAAACCTCTAGACTCCCTGGGGCGAGCACAATGTTGCTAACAGGACCACAAAGCCTAACTGTAAACCATTTGTCGCACAGTCACATGCCATGCCGGTTCTAGCTCAGAGGATGTTTTCCGAATCGACCGAAGTTTAGAATGCCAACACAAAGAAAGCGGAAGATGAGGGACATCCGGCCGAAAATGAGGGTCTTCAGGCGAAACCTTCGGTGGCACCAGAACAATCCCGTACATGAAATATAGATATAGACTACTAAGGCACGAGTCAACTTTCAGGAGGAGTTTAAGGAACATCTATTTATGGATGTTTATTTACGTCACACTGAATCAAAAGATGATGTCATGTTTGCATCTTCACATTTGGCTAAGTTATGATTTCGCTTGATTTGGCCTGTACTGTGTGTGTGTGTGTGTGTGTGTGTG
>NC_045739.1:21271942-21273620 GCF_008692095.1 Etheostoma spectabile | reverse complement strand
TGTGTGTGTGTGTGTGTGTGTGTGTATATATATACAATTTTTTCACTTTTATTCTTTGTTTGATTTGGCATTTTAGATCTCTCATATATACCATCGTGCATGCACACCATAACAACTTATTGAATGATAATACTGTTATTACAAGGCAAAGCTAGCTGCTCGCTACCATCATAGATACTCTGTCAGAAAACGCTGCATGGGATTGCATGTGTATTTAAATGATCACGGATATGCATTAAACATAAATGGGGCTTCCGGAGTGTTGGCCTGAGGTAAAACACAGAATCACCGTGAAATGTAGGCCAGCATACATGATACAGATGGAATAAACGTGTCATATACACATAGTGCTGTCTCTCCTTACTCTCTTTATCTTACCACCACTTCTGGGTGCCAGTTCATGCTTTAGGCAACGGCTGAGAAAGAAAAGTGGAAGTATTAGTTCTTGTGAAGGAACAATAACATTCAATACTTCTTAGAGTTGGCAAATATACATTATTCTTTTGAGATGAGACTGGAGGTTGTGGTGGGGAAAAATCAAACGGGGAGAAAAAGAATTTTTACTTATAAGCTGGTGCACCTATGTGTGTTGCAACAAGCTGCTTACAGAAAAAAACAACAGTGTGGGTATGTTGCACAGGTGTCTACAGAATCAGAACTCATTGTTTGACTATGTGTGTGTTTTTATTCCTGGCATGTGTTTGCTGGTCATTACACTCAATTCATACAAGATATATATGAAGATATACAGTACATACAGTATATAGTTGACAATTTGTGGCCATACAAAAGGTGCTTGATTGCCTATTTTGGACTTCTGCTGCATGTGTGCATGTACTGTGTGTGAGCTTGATGTGTGACTGGTGAACCTCTAGCTGGCTAGGTGTGGGTGTCTGTCAGCACCAGAGAGAGAGAGAGAGAGAGAGCGCTCAGCTGTAATGAGGATTGTGATGTAAGATGTCCTTTGGGACTCAAGGTGGCACTTCCACTCTCTTCCTTCCTGCATCGTGTGATGCGAGATAACAGAGCAGGAGAGAGAGAGAGAGCGAGAGCGAGAGAGAGACGAGACATGCTGGTCGCTAGTACAAATCCTCACTCACTGAGCATATTGCTGAAAAACCTTAGACCGTTACATAGAATGTAGTCCCGCATTGCCAGACCTTCCTCTAAAGCGCTGCGGAGGAGGGTCTGGCTAGCACACAACATTCCGGGATAGGAGAAAAACGTGCTCTGGTTTATTGGCATTTCTTTAGACCAATCACAATCGTTTTGGGCCGTGCTAAGTGCCGGACGGAGCCACGGTGCCGTTGCAAAATGGCCTCGGGAGCGAACTAGTTTTGGTGAAATGTGTATACATTCAAAGGTTGTTTTAGTTTTGTAACAGAAAACTCAGATTGGTCAAGCTAGCTGTGTAAATTCACCCTGCAGAGATCTGAGGAGCAGTTAATCATAGTCCTCATAAATCCACCGGAGTTGTTCTGGGTATTTAATTGCCCGGGCCTTAGTATCAATCTTGACTGGCATGATGTATGGTCTGACTTTCCAGAAGTATCACGCAATCCAGACCATCAGCAGATTCACTACTATTTCATTCATAGAACATATCTCGCCCCAGTGAAAATGCAGCAGATGAAAATACTTAACTTTGTGCACTTTCTGCCCACTAAAAGCTCAAGGT
>NC_045739.1:21271025-21271932 GCF_008692095.1 Etheostoma spectabile | reverse complement strand
ACATGATCTGGGATTGCTCTCCTGTTGGTTAGTTTGGGAACAATATTGCATCCAAAATATCAACCCTGATTAATGATACTGTACCTGTTACTAATGTTTTCATTCTGAATGATCTGTCAGCCCTTTAGCTCTCTAACACTCAAAAACGTGCTGTTTTTGCTGGACTTACAGCCGGCAAGAGAATGAGTGCAACACTTGCAAACCACCTCATGACTTGTCTATATGTACATGGTCCCTTTCCTTTTTGGATGTTATATATATGGAGTTTTCCAAGGCTCACATAAATGGAGTGCTAGGAAAAACTTTGGACATTTGGCTCAGCATTTCTGAATCCTTGAAATCCATGCTGTGGTACAGCCTTCCTGCTTCTATCTGTGCATGTGTTTGGTCCCTTTTGTCTTATGGCGGTCTCCCTGTCAATGCCTCTTTTATGTTTCTGTGTTTGTCTGTCTTTTTGTATGTCCTGTATGTGAACTACAGACATCATTCTTGCTGTTGGGTTTTCCTCTTTTCTGTATTTCCTCTCTTTGTTTTGGTGTGAAACATTTGATTGCGAGGATGGATTGTGGAAAAGGTGCACTGTGCCTTCTTCGGTATGTACTTTTCTGTATATTGTGATCTAGACCAATGTTTTGCACTTTTGCTTATCTGTTTGTTTAAATAAATGTAAATTTTTTTTAGAATGCCACCATAAAGAAAGCGGCAGATGTGGGACATCCGACGGCACAGGAACAATTCTGTAAATTAAACGTAGTCAATATAGACTACACTGAACCTAGTCAGGCTCATTGTATGTACACTGGAATAAAGCCTGACACCGGATGTCCCTCTGCTCTTGCTATCTCTGACAGAGCAGTAACCCAACCCGAGCCCAACAGAAATAAAGATAATGTACTGCACTTTTTTT
>NC_045739.1:21270086-21271015 GCF_008692095.1 Etheostoma spectabile | reverse complement strand
TTTTTAATAAAAGAGTGCTCATGCTGTTCAGAGCTTCTTAATGTTGTCTGTCTGTTGTGCAAAAGATAATGTAAAATATTTTTATTAGTAATAGCCGTGCCACACATAAAAAAAACACCCACATCCTGAGTGTTGTAAAGGACACAAGGAAATGTTTTACTGTATACTTGCAACAATTCAGTGAAGCTCCATGTGCGGTTAACAGCCTACAGCTTTCGGCTTACTGCCTTTTATGATTCATGTCGCTGGCTGGAAGTCAGTTTAGGAGCGTAAACTTTGATTGATTTTGCTGCTGCTCGAGGCTGCCAGTACTCTTAAGCACACATTGAACCTAAAATAAAAGCAGTGTAGGATTCATGAATAAGCGCGTCATCGACGTCATTCAGTCAAAATCTCTGTAGTAGACCCACTGGATATAAGCATGATTAATGTGTGGATGTGCTAGATGCATGTTTTCTAATTGAGTTTACTCCAAATGTCACTTAACAAAGAAATTCCATGTTCTCAGCAAATTCTTTGGTGAGCACAATGTCATTGTAACTGGTAGAAATAAAAGTCTACTGTACATTTCTAGGACCCGGAAATGTGGCTTCCTATGAACTTTTATGATTGAAACAGTCCCAGTGGATGAAATTAAGCTTGGGAAGTTTCATGTTGATTTCTATTAGTTAAAGGGTAACTGCTGTTTTTTTCAACCTGGACCTTATTTTTCTATGTTTTTGTGTTTAAGTGACTGATGGGAACACCAATCTTTGAAATCGGTCCATAGTAAAGGAGAATTCCAGTCGATTTCAACATGTATTTGGAGTGCTGTCATTAGCGAGACAAATGAAAACAATTGGGGCAGTCTACACCAAGTTATCCTCCAGCTAGATTTTGCACCCAACAGGCCTAAACAGGGCAAGTTTTAAACGTGTTTTTAGCCTCTA
>NC_045739.1:21267397-21270076 GCF_008692095.1 Etheostoma spectabile | reverse complement strand
TCAAAATGTCATTACCAGTGCCTAGCCATGTGCAGTTATAGTGCCTAGCCATGTGCAGTTATTCCTTCCAAGTTAACACAGTGAATCTGATTGCAGAAAATGTGACAGAAAGGCATAAAAGGTGTGTTGATCAACTAGTGTAGACTAACACTAAGACAGAGGTATGGATTAACAGAACTCTATTGCCTTTCTGTCACATCTACTAAAGTCAAAATTGCAGTGTTCATTTGGAAGGAATCATTGCACATGGTTAGGCACTGGTAATGACATTTTGAGCATGTTTAGAGGCTAAAAACGTATTTAAAACTTGCCCTGTTTAAGCCTGTTTAAGCCTGTAGGGTGCAAAATCTAGCAGGAGGATAACTCGGTGTAGACTGCACTGATTGGTTTCATTTGTCTCGCTACTGACAGCACTACACATTTAAAAAAAAACAGAGCTACATGTTGAAATCGACCGGAATTCTCCTTTAAGCAAGATCGCTGCAGTCGGCAGTCGCAAAACAAGCTACACTACAAGTTAATAGTGCAATTGTCCAGCTTGTATTTACCTTCACAAAAGTGATTGTTTTGCCACTGACATGCTCACATGAATATTTGTCAGACAACCTGAAGTGTCAGACAACATTATGGGAAGAATCCCTTCAGCGCTACACCTACCTTAAAACATATTTGAGACCTTTTTGTTTCTGTTGACTTTGAACAAAGTGTATTTTACAATGCTTAAATTACTGTTTATTTACATGGAGTCTGGTGGGTTAAGCAAACGCAATTTCTCAGATGTTTTTATGTTTAAAAAAATATTTTAAAAACAAAGGAAACAGGGACCAGGTTGAAAAAAACATAGTTACCCTTTAATTTCTTATGCCTATTTACCTGGCAAAACAAACAGCAAAAACAAACAATATATACACATTATAACAGAAACAATACATACTCAATAATAAATGAGATACTTATGTTAATATAAAAAATTGCCCAAAATGCAACTTTTAACAACCAAGCTTAATTTCATCCACTAGGGCTGTGGATACTATTTCAATCATACAAGTTCATAGAAAACATAATTTCTAGGTTTCATATGGGCTGTATAGCATTTTCAAGTAGATCATTATGGCCAAAATTATACAAAAGAAATGTGTCAGCGTGAGAAAAAGATCTCATCTATTGTTATGTCATTCAGTGTAAGTGTGGATTAGAGTGTTGCACTCAGCTGTAACGCGCAGAGCAGTGGTGTGGATGACGGCAGAGTTCAACAGGCTGCAGAGCACAATCACCAGGTTTCATGGCTGTTATTCTGAGTGGCACTGATGCATTATGCACTCATCACTTAAACTCCAGGAACAGCTGATCATGTGGAGTAACATTTTTTTTTTTTTTTACTGAAGACCTGGGTTTAGAAAAGTAATATTTTGAATAATGTTAATGCAGAGATAGCCTTGCTTTCCTAGACCTTCCTCCACAGCGCTGTGGAGCAGGGTGTGGCTAGCACACACAGCATTCTGGGATGGGAGAAAAACATGCTCTGGCTTTTTGGCATTTCTTTAAACCAATCACAATCGTCATGGGCGGCGCTTAGCACTGTGCAATCCCGGAAGCGGAACGTTGTGAACGTAGACTAATGTGGAAATAACAAATGTTGTGAATAACGTTACATTCCACATTCCTTTCTGTGAGAACTCTGAAGAAAGTTATTCTTGTCTGTTTTATTTGTATCCTAAATTGTAAAACTGTTTTCCTGTCTGTATGAGTAAACCTTTGGACAATCCTTCTGACCATCTTGACTTTTTCCTATCTTCCTACATTTCATCTGAATGAATGTAGCAATTATTAGGGAATAGGTATTAAAACTGTTTGAGTTGTGATTCACTCGGATCTTTAACCCGAGTCTTTAAATTGACTCAAATCGAGTTCTTCTACAATTCAATCTAATAGCTAATGTAGCTAATGTCCCAAACCTCTTGTAACATTAACTACTACTATTCCGTCCCATCTTAGCTGCAAAAAGCTTTAGAACTTACAATTTCGTAGGTAACAACAACTTGGCAAGTCAACTCAAGTGACAGAGTGAGCAGAGAGACAGTCAGAACCGCAGACTCAGAGCTGAAAGATAGCAGACCATGGGATTTACTCGAGAACTCAAGAGCCCTCAATGAATCACGAACCCTTGTGACTCGCGAGACCTTGATGACTTGTCAAGGCTTTTTGTGAGTTAGTCAATCCTGCAAATCAGCCGGCTACGTTGTCATGAGTGGATCTGTAGCAGACGAGCAAGTGAAGTTTCTCCTCAAGCTCAGAATAAAGCACATCAACAAAAAAAACACGTTGACTAGCTAGGCTTACTGTCAGTTTTCTAAAACATAGTCCAAAACGTTGCAGGCTCAACTCGGCTTGCAGCTCGGGCTCGCCTCAGCTCGCGGCCAATATGTATCACACCAATATGTATATCAATAAACCTTTTAGAACACTGTGAACTGAACCCCTGCTTCATGTTGCTTTGTTCTCTAAGGTTTGGGGTGGTGATGGCTCAGTGGATAGGACCCGTGCCTTTGGTGTTGGACATATGGGTTCAATTCCCACTGCGATACATCAACCAATGTGTCACTGAGCAAGACACTTAACCCCTAGTTGCTCCAGAGGCGTGAGACCTCTGACACATGTAGCAATTGTAAGTCGCTTTGG
>NC_045739.1:21256679-21267387 GCF_008692095.1 Etheostoma spectabile | reverse complement strand
CAGCTAAATGACATGTAATGTAATCTTGCCACTGCTTTCAGAATCAACTCACAGGGATCAAGATTTTTTGGGGGCATTTTTAGGCCTTTATTTTTGACAGGACCGCCTTAGACATGAAAGGGGAGAGAGGGGGAATGACAGGCAGTAAAGGGCTGAGGTTGGACCCAAACCTGCGGCTTCTGCGTTGAGGACTGAGCCTCAATATATGGGTGTGAACTATCCAGGCGCCCAAAGACAAAACAATCCTAATCGGATTGTTTCACAATAACAAATGATAAAGGATGTTCCTTCTCTTGTCAGAGACCACTGATGTGCCCTCTAGCAAGGCACCGGATACTAGACCGCTCCGTTGAAGTCTTTGCTGCTGCCTCGTGAATTTGACGTAACGCGTGAGAGCCTGTCATGGTCACCTCCCTCTGGGCAAATTAAAGGTTAACAAATGCACAATATGGCCTCTTTCCATCAGCCAATTACTCCATGGTTCAAAACACCTCCTGCCATTCACTGCTGCTGCTATTAATGTTCCACACAGCTTCTCGAATGTATCAAACTCAGTTGTTTATGGTTTTCAGTGAATGAGTACTAGCAATGCTCGATAAAGTTGACAAAATACATCAAGGACAGGCGTGATACAGAATCCAGGTCATCAGATGGATGTCCAGGGTTCTGCAGCAGAGGAGCAGATCTGTTATCCAGTTGCACACTTAGTTGTTGGGGAGGCATTTTGTTGCCTGCTCAACTGCCTGGATGATAATGCAGGCTAGCCAGCCGTATCACAAATCTCAGGGCCCGTTAGTCGTCCTCCCATTTGCCATGAAAATGATTTACTCTTAGGCTGTGCACCAAAAGGGAGGACTTTCAGGGAGGACTACCACTTGTTGATTTATTGCCCGTTCCACAGCCCTCCTGTTTCTTTGTAGCCTTGTTGGTGCTAATTATCCGTGTTTTAGCATGCTTTTGTTCATTGTTTTGGGTCCATGGTAAAGTGGTGTAATTTCCACATGATCCGTTCACTTCCACGTTTAATTCTAATCGATGAATTTTGGTTTCTAGAAGTGCAATCTTCTGAAGGCGTTTGCAATAGTCATCCACGGAGAAGGGAGGCATCTTGCCGCTAATTAGCTTTAGCTACAGTCACTGTAGGACAAGTGTGAGCTATTGGTAGGCCACGCTCACGCAGAAAAATGTTGAAATATGACAACAGCCTACTTTGTCTACAAAAAATGTATAGTCTAGTGATTTACAAGTATCCAACAGCCGCTGCTCATAGTTTCTCTTAGAGGAAAAGCAAGATTATCAGCAAAATATGCAAGCAGAGGCAGGAGCAAGCAGCAAAGTGTCTGTAGTGTAAGAAGCAGGAAGCAAACCCTGAAGAATCCCACCATACAGGATAAAGGACAGGGAGGATAAAGTATGCGCTCTCTCAGTAAAAAACTGAACATGCTTGTGCGTTTGTGTCATTCTGGATCACGTCCCCACAGACCTGTGGAGGAGCTTACAGAGGTCTCTTCTCTTTTTAGTGCAGGAGGAGAACAAATGAAAGCATATGCTTTTATTCACAGCTCTTTGTCAGGTTCTGGTTTTGAGTTATCCATCAGGATAATATCTGTAGATCCATGTGATACCTGAGCAGTTTTATCTCTCACACTATGGGTGCTGTCTTTTACCTCCACGTTTGACCCGTTTGTTCATTGAGCCAAAGGATTTTTTCCATGCGGATACCATCCATCCTTCAGGTGGGAGGATTGAAGGATTTTGGTCTCTTTAGACTATTCATCTGCTGCTACTATGTCATTTTGCCTCACTGTCGGGTTAGTGAGAATTTCAACTGCAATCATCTGTGATGGGTTATTTTGGTATAATTATTACAAATGTAAAATGAGCTGAAATCTCTTTTTGCATAACTCGATTTCCTTTACTGTATAATTTTTTAATTCATTTTTTATAAAATCTGTTGACCTACAGCATGCACAGTACCCAGATACTATAGCTGCCTGCCTATCTTCAACAGCTTACTAAAACTTTGATTCTCAGCGAAGATCAAAATCAACAAACAGTAAAGGTGTATTTCTCCCTGTCCTATTGTACCAACATATGATTAAAGGCCCATTTAACATAGTTTATTGGTTCTTATGTAAGAAATAAAAGCTAAAGGGTCACTAAGTTTTGGGTGTTTTCAACTGGATCTCATGGTTCTCACACATTATTATATATTTACATAATAAAATAAAATCAGAACTCAGCTGTGTCTAGAGTTCCTCCTCAAAGAAGGCAAGTGTTTGGTTAATTTTGGGTGTAATAACATAATTATTAGCCTTGCATGATGAAGGGAAAATATTTTGCAAATACTTCATTTGCCCTTACCCACAGACTAGGAGCCTGCCTGCCTACAGACACAGATACAACATTATTTCATGTGTTGATTAATAGAGAAGCAGATTTAAAACCAAAATGTCGAAATCGGCTCTTGCCTTCTGTTCAGTGTCTCACACACAATTAGGCAGCTACCCTGACAGGCAGAGACACTAATTTCTGGTAGAAAATACAGTTTTGGATTTCCAGTTCTTTACTGGTGACTCAGTCTCGGACACTGTGTTGCAGGTGTGCGGTATTGGGATGCCAGAATTCACCATTGGGCCATCTGCTAGCATCATAGGCCAACTGAGTGAAGATTCTTTGACAGCAGCTGCCCACTCAACATCCTTAATAATGTACCAGCTCTCGCCCACCCTTCTTTCTTATGACAACCAGTCCAGGCTAACTCATTCTTTCTGAGAACATGCCTGCACACGCATGTGCTTGGTCTATAAATAATAGTACAATTCAGCCTGTGCTTTCTTTAATCTTACTCGGTCCTCACTAATTTGCAGTGAAACTGATCAGAACAGACTTGTTGCTGTTGTAGGTTATGATGTGGCTGCTCAAGCTGGTTTGAGTGAATAATGAGCGTGAGCAATGGTGCCACATGGTCACCTACCTGCGTTTCTACCAATTAGATCATTCAGTTATCTGAGCTAGAAAGACCCAGTTTGTTACATTTTTAAGAGCTCTCAGTGCAGCTATGAAGTTCACCATGTTTCCCATTTTAGTTTAGGGTGTTAGCATGCAAATGTTTGCTAATTAGCACCAGACACAAAGTAAAACTCTGGTGGATGTGAAAAGTCATTTGTTTTGCATGTATTTGGTCATAAAAGTGCTGGAAAAATTATAATTTGGACCTGGTGATGGCCACAAAATACAAATCAGGGGATCACCAAATGTATTCAAATTCATCCTTTCAGGAACATAAATGTCAAATACCACAACATGCAAAAGTTGTTGACACATTTTACTTACAACCACAAAAAATCAGGGCAAAACATTCTTACTTGACGCCATCACGCTTGACGTTACTTTTTAATGCTCTGGCGTAAGTTTTTGATGCGCTTTGTCAGGGCACCTTGGTGATACTTTTTGACGTGCAGTGTAAAACCACTTAGGGTTAGGAAAAGATTGTGGTTGAGATTAAAATATGTATTAATGTATGTTTAAGTGACATGCCCGGTCTCCTTGGTGAAAGTCCTGTGTTGTTTGATCGATCCCCCAGCCCAACCTCCCCCCTTGTGTTGATTTTTGGTCTTTAGTACTACTCCCTACTATTATCGCTCTTCATACTACGTCATTTTACAACGTGCAGATGCCTATGCCCAATCCAGCCCATACAGACGCTAAAGTGTTCCTTGTGCATAAGTATTTTACAAGTTGGGAGCAAGAACAGCTTAGTCAGGGGATCATCAAAGTCATGGTTTGGGCACCAAATTTCACGGCAATCCATGCAATTGTTAATGTGATATTTCAGTCTCGAAATGGTGGAATGACCGCCAGGCTGGCAACCATGGTTAAAAACCTCACATTAAGTCAAATTTTGTTTTCACATTGCTGCTTAGAAAGGTTTGAGCTCACTGAAAAATGTTGCTTTTGTAGCTAGAGTTAACTCTGCCAGAAACGGTTCTCCTTCATGCTTAGGTGATCAAACAGCTACCAATTAAGGATAATAAGGCCACACTGGATAATCTGGTGATGATTTGCCACGGATGCCTGGCATTGAACTGTTTGCTTGCCGTGTCAGGGCCCTTAATCTGGTAGATATTGCATTTGGTTGGTACTAATTGAGACACAGGAGCTGTAAAATGAGTTTGGACACCTGATTTAATTCAGTTGTCCTGTTTTGCTGGGTGAACATCTTGTCCTGTTGAGTCCGGCAAAGACTTTTTCAGACAACAACTTCTGTTTCTGACAAATGACTCAAACCTCCCTTGAGCAAATAAAGCTGGCAGCCAATGAATTCTTAACAGCATGCTGTCCTCCACTAATGGCCCTTTGTCAAGGAACACATCACCATAATGGGGAATAATTTGTTATGTACCAACTCGCTACCTGAAATAGTGTCTTGCTGTTGTGTGTGATATGAGGCAGTGTGTCCCTGTCACCTGTTTTTGATTGTGTGCTGGTGCTTGTGTGTGTACTTGCAGTATGTATGCTGTAATTGAATCATCCAAATTAAACCTTGTGCGTGCGGTTTAATGGGATGTCTGCTCTGAGGAACATAAAGGCGTGGCTCTGTAACATAGTCATCACTCTGGGACAACGCCATGTCGAGAAAACAGCAGCTGCCTTGTCTGCAACCTGCTCTGCTTTGAGGAAAGACTCCATTATCTGTTAGCTCCACTCTATGCAGGAGAAATGCCATATGCACCAAGGTGGCCGTCAAACCATTTATCATTTTAATAAGACAGAGGTGGTTCTGGGTCCTTGAGATGTTCTTCTCTCCACACTCTCATCTCTAGGAGCCAAACTCAGTTTGAGCAAGTGATTGTGAGACATTTCAGTGCTCTGTGGGCACTATGAAAAATGACTATTGCTGCTTAAGAAATATCTTCTTTTAGCTATTATTTTAATCTTGCACGCCACCAATTTCTACGCAAATGCATTTTATCCGCAGTACCAGTCAAAAATGTTCTCCTCCACTTGAATAGAAAAGCGTGTCCAAACTTTTGACTGATACCGTATGTCATAATTAGGAAAGGATATTTGTGTACTGCACACACTGCTGCTAAAAAAAGAGCTTCCTGGATTGTTGACGCAAAATTTGCCTCAGAAGGAATGCTACATTAACAATCCTACGCTCTCATTTAGCAACTAGACTCAAGTGGTGATAGAGTGCATATTCAGTCAACGTTTTAAGTTGTTTAAGGGTTGTACAAGATGACTGGTAAATGTGCATAGATGCAACATTTATCACTGTGCAATGGTGTACTGCAGTGAATTGGTGAATATCGTGGTCTTTGGTGTATAAGGCTAGTTAAGACAGTGAGGCTAGAAGGGGACATCCAAAAATATCCTCTTTATTGGTCTTAAAAGTTACAACCTCCCTTACAAGAAAAATTTCAAAAGGGCTGCAACAAATGATTATTTTATCTGATTAATATGTCAATCGTGTTTATTAATTACTTAAGTTTCTAGGTATAAATGCCAAACAACAGAGGAAATCTGCTAATTTTTTATTAATTATCACAATTCAGAAGCTACAGTATAATCAGCAAATATTGAATTTTAACTTACTTAATTTGATTAATCAACTGTTGCCAATCATTTTCTGCAGCTTATTATTATTTTGGTTCAAATGCCAGCATTGGTTTAGAAGTTCATTTAGAAGTTGTATTCACTTCACATCGATGTCGACTAAAATACTGTTATGCGATAATTCCTTTAGCAAACATGAAGGAGAAGATTTACTGTAGATGGTTGACAATCTACATTAAGTCTGCACTTATTCCTGGTGATTACCTATATCCAAGAAAGATAGATGACTGGAAGTAACAATAAGGTTACATCCACATGCACAGCTCTTGATGATGTTACGCTACCTTTTATTTTATAAATGTCTGCGTGCAGGCCGGCCTGTTTCGTGATTTCTCCCAGCTGTTTTTGTTAATTTTCTTTGGAATGTAGAATTGTAGATTATTTATGAATCCACATGTTGCTTTTTACCTCAAAGAACCAGTAATGTTGGCTAACATCACTGTTAGAGACATACAAGAGAATTTCAGCATATTGAAAGGCAAGATGATGCTTATAGCGCAACAGGAAGGAGATGTTTTTCATGTTTTATGTTAAGTTAACTCTATTTTTAGTTTCTTTTCAGTGGTGCTGGCCCTGAGCTAGAATTCTTTCTGTTTCAAGCACTTGAACATATACTGTAGCTGAATGTTTAAATCCATATGTATCCCTGAGAACTCTGGGGTCATCTATTGTAGCAAAGACTGGAGTCTAATGGCACATTTTGATCAAGAGGGATGCCATTTGCAAGCTCCTCATTAATTTCCCATGTGATATGTGCATTGGGGTAGCAGTGTTGTGGGTTTCGAGTAGGAGGCACTTGACATTAACTGCACCACATTTGCATAAAGTAAAGGTCCAGTCTAATTAATGCAAATAAGGAAGGACAGAAAATAACTTGAAACTCTTAAAATTCTTTGAAAAACTGGGGCGGCCATTAGCTCACCTAGTAAGAGCGTTCGGCCCATGTTGGCTGAGTTGCGGGTTCGAGTCTGGCCTGTTTCACTTTCACTTTGCAGTATATCAACCCCCATCTCTCTCCTCCTTTCATGTCTATCCACTATCTACACAATAAAGGTAAAAGTCCCCCAAAAATAATATTTCTAATAATCTAAAAAAAACATTTTAAACCTTTTAGTTAAAAAAGGTACAATGTAGAGTTTTGATTGGGAATACACATCATTTTATTTATTCATTTTTTAGTCTTTACAGATGCCGAATGAATATCAATCAACCTTAAACAGCTATTGGATTTCATGCTTTAACTCATAAGGAGCCTTGCTTTTCTATCTAACTGCTACTGTGTAATGCATCTTTGGTGTTGGTTTCTTTGTATTTTGGGGCTGTGTTAGAGCTCCTGTGGATTGTGAGAATCCCAGCCACCTGTCTGGTTCTGCTCCGCTGTACTAGTGGAGCTGTGTTACTTCAGCGAAATCCTCAAAGGAACATTAGCTAACGATCCCATCAGAACTTGCATAACCACCGAGCTTACCAGGGATTACACACTGCAGAGCACAGCGGAGGAGGGTGCTACAATGTCAGATAGTGGAATAACACACCACAGAAAATGGTTCCAGACATATATTTAAGGAGACCAAAGCAATAAAAAGGGGACATTCTTTTTTCATAGGTCAATATTGAGTGTGCATCCTTGATTTCCCAAGAGATTGGCAAATGTTTTGCTATCTGTTTTGGTGATTTATTGGAAATTGTGTTGTGATTTTTGTGGCAGCTGCATTTTGGCCATTTCATCCTGTCAGGGTGGTGGAGGGTTGGGCAAAAAGTAAGGAAATAGGCCTACCCTGGATGGGTTAAAAGTCTGTTTCTGGGCTAAAAAGATTACATTTATGAACCATTTAAACACTCCAATTTTCTTTATCTGCCTTTTACATAGACATAGGTGATTGGGAATAAACCAAAGATATCCTTAGATCTGTGAGTCATTGTGCTGAAACATGATTAAAGTAGACTGTAGATGCATGTCTCAGAGGTAACATGGAGGGAACATGAGGAGGCAGTGATCAAATTGTTTCTGAGCAAATCCCAAGACTGGCAGAAACAACAATGGGCCTTGATTGCTGCTGTCCACAAGCGCTTGAGATAGGTAATTAGTGTGACACACATCTATGTAGTGGATAAAAGCGGGATACAATTGGGCAGCTCTATGTGAATCAGGGACTGTGGTTGTCAGACCACATTCCCTAAAGAAACATAAAAAACAAACAGTGAATTAGCGAACTCTGTTTGGGGGCATTTAACCCTTGTGTTGTCCTATTTGACCCGCTTTTTAATTTTTAATATCGGGACCTTGGCTTTCTTTCAATCAAATTGTCTAAAAAGAACATGGATGCCATACAGTGTTCTTCAGGTAAAATAAATGATTACTTTCACTGATTTTCTTTTATTGAATTTTATGTCATTTTAAAAAAGTGACCAAAACCTCAGAAGAAATGACAAAAAAAGAGACAAAAAGCGCTAAGAAAAAAACAAGAAATTGTTGTTGTATAGTTTAAAATATGATGTATAGTGTAATGTAAAAAAAATAATTACATTATGAATTTAAAAAAGCGTAGAAAAAAACAGCTAAAACATCGGAAAAAGCAAAAGCCCTAAACTATAGACTGTATATAAAGATGGACAACGTGTATCCACTTCCTCCCAACACACACAAGTGTCTTGGGGCGTTTCTCAATCTGTGTTCTTCTATGGACTTGTGTCCTTGTGTTCTTGTGAAACGTCATGTTTGGTGGCCAAAGTACTGACCCAATACACAAGTTAGCATTTCGCCAAGAACAGTTAAAATCCCCGGATGTGATCTCGACACGCCCATTTTACCGAGGATACATCGGATGGTAACTTGTGTGAACTTGGCCGGGCAGGTATCCCAGCATTCGATTCAGGTGTAAAGCGCTTATGGTTTCCGGTACACATATTTTCACAATTTACGTATATTATAAATCAATAATTCATTTTTAAGTGTTTTAAGGCGAGAAATCAGCTGTGCAGATTTTGAATATAGGCAGTTCAACGAAAATTGATGGTGAATTAAAAAAGCCTCGGAGTTTGAAAGCTCCGCAAACCCCGGGGCGTAGCAAGCTCGCCAGCCGGGAAGACTCTCGCGAGCCGGTCAGTCAGTCAGCTACAGACCCCTCTGGCCCCACGTCTAGACAGACCACTCTGGCCCCACATTTAGACAGACCACTGCAGCAAAGCCAGGTCCACAATTGTAAGATATTTTAAACAATTTTTTCCGCTGTCAATATATATCTGTCCTCCTCATCCTGGCTCTCCTCCCTCGCAGGATCCTCTTCTGCTCTCCGGTAACGTATACAGACGGCAGTGACTAACTTTACCCAGTCCATCTATAATTTTAATACCTATTTTAACGTTTATTTTCGTTTCAATTAAAATTGAATCCCGAACAAAGTTACAAGGATTTTTTCCCCGCCGTTGTGTCGGTTTTATATAGTTATTGGCCGTGATACTTAATAGCACTTAATTGAAAACCTGGAAGACTAAACAACAAAACAACAAGGCGGTGTGAAGGGTGACCGTCCATGCTTTATTAGAATACACACATCAAAGCTAACTATAAAGTGGCAAGCGCCCTCTTTGCTGGGGGTGTTGCGCAATAACAGGAAGAGCTTCGTCTCAAAACTGTCAACAGCGTTTTGTGTTCTTCTGAACTTGCGAGTTCAGTCTTCCAGGTACAGCTAGCAAGTACGGTCTCCCCAAGAACACAAGTCCGTTCTTTGCTTACTTGGTATTGAGAAACGCCCTTTGCTAGTTTAAGACCAACGCAGTTCTCAATTTCCCATCCAGTGCCCACTTCGTTCAAATATCAAATGCACCTGTGCCAATCTGTGCGCCCATGGGCGTGCTGGTCTCACAGGGAGGTGTGATCAGGTGCATTCTGGGCGTATTTCGCTATCTTGATTCAGCAGAAAGTGATCTTGCCATTGACCAACACAAACCTGGTCTAAAGTCAGTAACGCAACATTTAAGTTACTTTAACAACGCATTAGTGAAATGTGCCTAGGCTCGTGCACAGCACGTGCACACTATGCTTGTTACACACACAGGAACGCACAGAAGCACACAAATATGCAAAAGATTAAAAAACAAATACTACAATGTGAAATAGTATTATATCATCTGCTTGCACGCTTTCACTTTCGATGCCTGAATAGATCAGTTTCTTCTCCTGAAAATCTGGCCGTCCTGCGTAGTAAATCCGCCATCATAACAGCAACGTGCCAAGGTACAATCGCACCTGCCTTTTAAAAGGAATGGTATATGACACTGACTGGTTTATTGCATGTCAGGCCAAAAACACACCTATGATTAATTAAGACATTAAGTATAACCCTTTTGAATCATGCGCCTGGCACACAGACTCTCTTTTCTGGCGCTAAACTAGCAATAAGGATTCTTACACCCCCTAAACGCACCTGCGCCATGCGCTTCACGCCGGCCACTTGGATCGTTAAAATAGGGCTCCTGGTCTGCGCGGTAGTGATCAGGCGGTGCAGCCATGATATCAAAGTCCTTGCGAGTCAGTCACAGATGTCATCAGTTTCACCCTGTTTTCATAGCAAGGAAAGGCAGCTTTATTTGTATAGCACATTTCAGCAAAAGGGCAATTCAAACTGCTTTACACAAAGACAGTTTTAAAAAAGCATCAAATAACTAATAAAAAAAAAACAAGTTATTAGAAAAATGAACACTTGAACAAAAATCAGCATGATCAGAACTACCTAAAATGACAGAAAATCATCTTCGGGAAAACTCTATTTGCGGTGTACTTAGATGTTTTTGTTTGGCCCATGTCCCCTTGGCTAACATGGAGATGATTATGTGTCTGTCTCTATCTGATTGTGTGTGTGTCATCAAGAGCAAAACGGAAAAAGTGGAAGATGATTGTAGCTGTTGACTGATGGAGAGCGTGTGCGAGAGAGTGTGTCACCGTGGCCTTTGCTGTGCATCTCCGAGCTGTCACTTGAGGTGAACTGACCCATCAAAGCGCCCATATTATGCTAATTATCAGGTTCGTAATTGTATTTTGAGGTTGTACCAGAATAGGTTTACATAGTTTCATTTTCAAAAAACA